>NC_091477.1:40249177-40572927 GCF_036971445.1 Narcine bancroftii
AATTGGGGGCCCAATTTGTTCATAAGTACGAGTTGTCCATAATTTGGAAATTCGTTACCCATGGACTCCTTGTACCTAAAAAAAATGGCAGTGCACGAAGTTGCAGTGGTCACTTCAGCCCCATACAACGGTGAAATCTCCTGCCTATTATGTATTGTGTATGATCATGTAACCCTAGACAAACTAAGAAATACAAAGCAGATTTACAAACAAGAGGATCAGATTGATAAGTTACTGATCAGTTTTAACTTACTGACTGAAGGGAGCCAACTGCAGCAATCCAGGGAGTGGATCGCTGGAGATGTGTGGGTGACCATCGGAAGCACTATGCAAGAAGACAGAGCATTGCAAGTGGATCAGTGTTGGGGTTAGCCTGTGAGTTAAACATGTGGTCCTGACAAGCTCTTTTGCAAATGCAAGATCACTGGAGAAGAAAATGGATGACCTGAGGCTGCATCGGAACCAGAAAGAACTGTAGGGCTGCTGTGCTCTGGTGATTACAAAAACATGGCTCCAGGACTCCATTGCAGATTTAGCAATCCAGCTGGATGGCCTTATCTCCTTCAGGGCAGACAGAGACACATCTGCTTCTGGCAAGAATTTAGGAAGGGGACTGTGCAGTGAGAACTGGTGCTTAAATATCTCTTTTGTAAAACCTTCTGCTCTGCAGAGATAGTGTGCCAGATGGTGAAAGGCAGACCTTGCTACCTGCCCAGGGAATTCACAGCCATGCTGATTGCCGCAGTTTATTATCTGCCTTCAGCAAAGAGGATGCAGCAATGAAGGCGCTTTATGGTGCCATCTGTGAAACCCAGACATCCAACCCTGATGGTGCCATAATTGTAGCTGGCGATTTCAACCATGCCAACCTGAAAACAGACTTAACGTGGTTTAAACACCATGTCCACTTTGCCACCAAAGGAAAGAGCACCCGAGACCAGTGGTTCTCAACTTTTTTCTTTCCACTCACAGAACGCTTAAAGTAATCCCTATGCCATTGGTGCTCTGTGATCAGTAAGGGATTGCTTAAAGTGGTCTATGAGTGGGAAGGGAAGGTTGAGAATCACTTCTCTAGACCCAATTGTTACTGAAATATTTTGCTTGGGAAAAATTGTCATTGGCCCATTTCCTTTGGAGTTATGAAACTGTGCACATAACGAGTCAATTAGGTACAATTAAAACAGTGGTTTTCAAACCTTTTTCTTTCCTATGCCTTACCTATGGCATAGAGAATACTTAAAGTGGTATGTGAGTGGAAAGAAAATGGTTGAGAACCACTGCCCTAGACTGAGTGTACACGCTGGTGCGTACAAGGCTGACCTTTACTCCCACTTTGCTATTTGGATCATATATCTGTCCTGCTAGCTCCAACATACAGACCTTGGCAAAATGAACAAAGCTTGTTTCCAGGGAGATCAGGATGTGGCGGGTGAGGGGACTGGGGGGAAGAACCATAGCAGCGCTACAGTACTGCTTTGAGACTACAAATTAGAGTGGTTTCAGGGAGGCAGCCACCTACAACAGTCATGTAAATATTGAGGAGTGCACAAGCTTAGTGACTGGCTACATTAGAATGTGCATCGAGGATGGCCTCGAGATCAAATGCTGAACAACCAGGGGTAATTAGAAACCATGGTTGAACTCAGGGGTCCCTGCACTTCTCGGAGCTTATGATGCTGACTTTAGGAGAGGAGATGAGATGGCACTGATATCAGTCTGGGCTGAACTCTCCCGTACAATGCAGAAGGAAAAGCATGGGTACTCATAGAAGATCCATGGTCAGCTGTGCCACACCGGCAACATGAGCCGCATGTGGTAAGGGATCAAAACTATAGCAGACCACAAGACAACCTTGCATTCAAAGACAACAACATCTCCTTTCTGGACAGACTAAACATCTTCTATGCACAATTTAATGAGAAGAACAGGCTGACACCAAAGAAAGCTCTGTGTCTCTCGAATAAGGAGAACCTGATCCAAGGTGAGCCCACACAAGGCAGCGGGACCAGAAAACATACCTGATCAGGTATTGAAGGACTTTGCAGACCAACTGATGGAGGTCCTTATGAACATCTCCAACACCTCACTGCAGCAGTCCATCGTCCCTGTGGGTTTCAGGACAGCCACCATTATCCTGGTACCAATCAGGTCAACAGTAACAGGGCTCTCTGACTATCTCCCAGTGGCACTGACCTCCACCATTATGAAATTCTTCGAGTGTGTAACATGACTGATTTCGCTTAGAGACAAGTGAGGAGTACAACATGCTTTTAATAGCTTACAATCAATGGCTGGTAGATACCATAGTCCTTAGGTGAATCTGAGATAAGGCGGGAAAACCAGAGTTTATATTGGGGTAGGTGAGGATGGAGCCAAGGGAGGAGCCAGCCATCAGAACAACTCACAGACAGTGAATTTCAGTTCACTGCATCACCCCTTCCTTCAGAAGAGAACCTGTGGGTGAAAAGCAGAGACCATTCATTCAAAAAAATAATAGTTTACAAATATTTACATTGAATCTGTCAGGAGGCCTAATTATTCTGGTTGAGCACCTCAGTACTAGAGAACTTTGGGCTTACTGAACTTCCTGGATCCCCTGTGGTGCTGAGTTACTGGGTCTCAAGGGCTCTGGCTCTGGCCGCAGAGTGATTTGCCCACTTCCCGAGCAAAGTCATCTGGAACCCTGGGGTGTGTGTTGGTAGTTCCTGGCTCGTTTGAGGCATCAGATCTTCATTTCCAGCAGATGCCAGGTCTCTGATCAAGACAGTGTCCTCTCAGCCATCAGAGTATAGGGTATGCCATGTAGGCATATGTTGGGTGGGTTTGAAGCAGGAGCACCCTCTCGATCAGGGGGCCTGTCTTGAGGCTCCTCATGTGCTTTCTCAGCAGGATTAGCCCCAGTGCCATTAGCCTAGTCAGAAGAGTGATCCCAGATGTCGATTTCCTCTGGAAAGTGAACATGAGTTCGTGAGGAGTTGTGTTGGTCACAGTACAGAGGAGCAACCTTATGGAGTGGAGTGCAGCGGGTACGACTTCTTGCTAGCGTGAGTCTGGAAGGCCTTTGGTCCAGAGAGTTAATTTCACAGCCTTCCATACCATCATGTTCTCTTTTTCAACTTGTCCATTCCCCTGGGGATTGTACCTAGTTGTCCTGTTTGAGGCAATGCCTCTCATGAGCAGATACTGGCATAGCTCTTCACTCATAAATGATGATCCCTGGTCATTATGGATATAGCTGAAATACCCGAACAGGGTGAAAATAAAGTGAAAGGGCAGTCATCTTGCTATTAAAATTCTAACGTGACTGATTGCACTCAGAGACAAGTGAAGAGTACAAACAGGCTTTTAATAGCTTACAATCAGTGGCCAGTAAATACAATAGTCCTCGGGTGAATCTGAGGTAAGGTGGGAAAACCAGGATTTATATTAGGGTAGGTGAGGTTGGAGCCAAGGGAGGAGCCAGCCATCCGAACAATACACAGACAGTGAATTCTGTCTGGTGACAGAACACATTAAAGCACACCTCCCAGACACACTGGACTCATTTTAATTCCCCTACAGATGGAGCCGTTCCACTGATGTTGCTATACCCTTTTAAAAATATTTTATTTAAGAATTTTTAAACCACATCAATGAATACATTTTCAATAAAACTTTAAAAATAATACATGTGGAATACATATATAACTCCTGTCCCTTCCTCCCTCCACTCCCCCTCCCCATCAGAATATACCCAAACAAAGAAAAGAGGAAAAACTGGAAAATGTCAAGAAAAAATGTACATCAGAAAATCTTATTATTAATAATGGAGCATGTGATTGCCAATAGATGAGGTCTTCAGAGAGTCCATTAAATTTTCAAACCAACATATTGCAAATATGGGTGCTCTATTTTCAAAAAAAAACTGATATTTATTACATAAATTATGTTATCCTCTCAAGTGGAATACAACTATGAAGTTCGGCATACAAGCTCTCCATCCCTAAATTTCTATCTGATTTCCAAGTAATGGCTATGCACTTTCTAGAAAGAGCTAAAGCAACTTGTAAAAATTCAATTTGATGCATGGTTAACCTCCATTTAGGACTCATTGCTTTAATATTACCCAACAAAAATAACAGCAGATCCTGTGGGAGCTTAACCCTTATTATTTTCTCCAAAAAAATTTCAGCTTCTAACTAAAGATTTTTTAACCTTGGGTCACTTCCAAATAGAATGCAAAAAAAAATTTAACTTCCTGTCTACATCTAAAACATAAATCTAATAACGTAGGGTTCAATTTTTAAAAAATTTTTGAGAAGTTAAATGTAATTGATGAAAAGAATTTTATTGAACCAATCTATACCTAACATTAATAATTTTCATCAAATTTTCTTTACATAATTGCATCCAACTATTCTCATCTATTTGTCTATTTAAATCAACCTCCCATCTTAATTTATGCATTCGTAATTTAGGAGCTTCCTTTGGAAGTTATTGAAGCATCACCAAAATAAACATTCACATTATCATTACAAGTCAATAGTTCTAATTCATTCTGTGTAGGTAGTATCAAACTAGTATCTAATTTATCAATCAAAAGAGCCTTAACTTGATAATAACAAAAAAAAGTGTTATTTGAGACATTACATTTATTCTTTATTCATTCAAACATAATAAATCTGCCAGTTTCAAAACAATCTTCTATTTTCTGAGTCTGGTGGTGCTAGCTCTGAGCTCTTTCCCAACGGGAGCAGATGTAAAATGCTGTGTGCAGGGGGGAAGGGGTCTCAATGATTTTGCGTGCCCTTTTCAGAAAACAATCCTGGTAGATCACATCTATTGATCTTCTCTGCCACTCTTATGGATTGACCTCCAATGTATTTCTCTGCAGCGACCATAACATACTGTGATACAGCCAGCCAGGAAGTTCTTGATTGAGCTCCTGTAGGTTGACATAATAATGGCAGTAGCCTTGCCCACTTTAATCTTCTCAGGAAGTGCAGTCGCTGTTGCACCTTCCTAGCAAGTCAGGAGATGTTGAGTGTCCACAATAGGTCACTAGTTAAATGAACTCCAAGGAACTTCGTGGTCTCCACTCTCTCCTCTACAGAGTTGTTGATGAGTGGTGGAGGGTGGTCATTCCTGGTTCTCCTGAAGTCTTTTGTCTTGTCCATGTTGAGACTCAAAGTTTGTTACTTGAGGTTGTTACAAATGATAAATAAACTTGAACTTGAATAATGCTGCGTGACCTGCTGAGTTTTTTCAGCATGTTTGTGTATTACACTTTTGTTGGATGATCATAATGCAAATGACAGGGAGAATTCTGTGCATTAAATGTTCTGCTGTAAGAAGCTTGTTTTCTTTCGTTGTGTCATTACCAAAAATTATTAAATTAATTCACCATGCAATTTATCCTGTATGTTGTGCGCATCTTTTAGTTCTGGCTGTGTCGTGAAGGGTCAGAGGAAATGTAAAGTACATAAATTATTCTAATTTGGATTTGAAGCCGCTTTAGAGAAAATGTAATGGCCAATTGCAGTAAGTTATGGCTCAAAATAATAGCAGCTTTGGAATGGTGTGAATTGTTGCAGTGAGGCATGTTATATTTGCTTGGGCAACTGTGTTTATTTAATAGAATTATTTCTGGGTATATTATGAGGACAATGCCAAGAAATAAATGGGAAAGCATGATTAAAAACCACAATTTTTTTCTGGAAAATAAGAACATGTTGGTTTTGGGAATAAGATTAAATGGGATGTTTGGAACCAATAATGTAACATATTCATCTTCATTTTAAAATCTTATAAGTAATAACAGCTCAAATCCAATTAATTCTATAGTTTGTTAATAAGGCTGCAGACTACAATGTATCCATATGTTGTCTTAAACAAAGAAATTAAAACTCGAGAGATTTTTTAAAATCAAGCACCAAGATATGACACACCATTGAAACCCATAGCTAATTGTCCATAATTCAATGTTAAACATATGAAAATAATTACAAGATTTTTATGTTTGATTAGGTCACTTGGCAATGAGGATTGCAAGGAAGAAGTTGAGCACAGGAGGAACTAATCAGCAGGACCAGGAGTGAATATTGATGGAAAAAAAACATTTAAGATCTACCCCATCTCTTTTGGCTCCATACAAAGCTAACCACTTTAATCTTCAAGAAGACCAATTTTGTCCATGACGATCCTTTTGCTCTTAATATACTTGTAAAAACCCTTAGGATTTTCCTTCACATTGTTTTCCAAAGCAAACTCGTGTCTTTCTTGATTTTGTTTCTTGAGGATTTCCTTGCATTGTTTAAACTCCTCAAGTACCTCATTTGTTCTATGTTGCCTATATCTGTTATACACCACTCTCTTCTTCCAAACTGGATCCCCAATATCCCTTGGAAACCAAGGTTCCTTATGCCTTCTAACCTTGTCTTTGATCCTGTCAGGAACATACAAACTTTGTACTTTCAAAATTTCTTCTTTGAAGGTCCTCAACTTATCTCGCACATCATTGTCGAAAAACAATTGATCCCAATTCACGCATTCTAGCTCCTTTCTCTTTTCCACAAAATTGGCCTTTCTCCAATTTACAATCTCTAGCCTGAGGCCCAGACATATCCTTCTCTAAAATTAATTTGAAACTAATAGGCATCATGATCACTGGACCCAAAAATGTTCCCCTACACATACCTCTATCACCTGTCCTCTTACGTTCCCTAATAGGAGATCCAGTATGGCACTCTCTCTTATTGGTACCTCTATACATTGATTTAGAAAACTTCTGTAAACACATTTGACAAACTCCAAGCCATCCATCCCTTTTAGAGTATGGGAGTCCCAGTCAATGTGTGGAAAGTTAAAAATCTTCTACTATTACAACCTTATATTTCTGGCAGCTGTCTACTATCTCTACAGATTTGCTCCTCCAATTCTCACTCACCATTGGGTGGTCTACAATACAACCCCATGAGTGTGGTCATACCTTTTCCGTTCCTCAGCTCTAACCATATTGCCTCAGTAGACGTGACCTCAGGTCTACCCTGCCTGAACACAGTGGTGATATTTTCCCTGACGCCACTCCTCCCCCTTTCACCCCCACCACCACCGACCCCCCCCCCCCGAGCTCAATTGCGTAAGATCATAATATGGGGAGAATGCAATAAAATGGGGTTGAGAGGAAAAATAAATGTGCCATGATTCAAATGGCAAAGTAAACTCAGTGGATTGAATGGCTATTTTCTGCTCCTATGGCTATGATCTCATAACTTGCATTCCATGCTATGTCCTCTATTTAAAAGAATGACCAACCTTCTGCATGAGACCTTATCAAAGTATTCTGAAAATCCATTGATTTTACATAATTCATTCTATTAGAAACATCCTTAAAAAAACTACAATAAATGATTCCCTCACTGTTTTCTTCCATGGTAATACGATTGATTGGAGTAAATTAATTTTCCGCATTGATATCACATTATTTATTATGGATTCTAGTAATTGTCCAACTAACCACAGATTATTAGCTCCTAGTTTACCCCTTCCCTCCTATGTTAAATTCTGGGGTCACATTAGCTACTTTCCCTGCAGGAAATCTTCCAGGATCTAGGAAAGATGAGCATCTCCTTCAAAGTTGAGAGATATAGATAGTTTATTGGTGTTCACACTCATCTACTTCTCAAGTTGTATTTTTTACATATTTACACTGGACCATTGGTCCTCAACTATTTCTGAGAGAATGTATTTTTCTATGAAGACAGACAGAATGTATCTGGTTGTATCTTATCTCCATTTCTTTATTTCCCATTATAAGTTCTGTCTTTTTTTTGTCTGTAAGGTTCTCATGGCTCCTTCCCAATATTCTAACTAGTAACTACTGGTAAACCCATGCAACTCTGAATCGCTAGCACCTCATTCTCTCTTACTCACTTCTGGCCGATGGGCCTGATATTCAGGCAGAGGATTGTCGATGGCTACTTGCTGCCCTAGCCCACAGAGGCGTCACATACAAGTTTTAGCATATGATTGGCAGTAGAATGCACCAAAAAGGACTCAATCCTGAGACTTTTCTTACACGTCACATATCCTTTGCTGATCTTTCCCCCAGAGTCATGTTTAATTTCTGAATATAAACAAAAATGGAGTCAAATCTGTAGCAAGGTCGGGTATAAATCTAATGCCATGTTAGTTCATCCCAAGATATGAGCAGAAATATTACATTGTTTTCCAGCTCTGGTGACAACCTGTGATCCCTTTTAACTGGCTGCAGGACATTTTCCTAAACTCACAAGCCAAAATAAGTCACTTCTTTCTCCTCGAGACATGTTTGCTTTTTTTTAAAAGATTGGTTCTATATTAATTTCCTCAGGTATCAACAGATTTTCCTTATTTTCCATGTCACTTGCAGTTAGTATGTCATCTTTATGAGGCTATGCCCTGTATAGTAATTACTTCTCCACGTTGATGTTAGTTTTCAATTTGAGTTGGTCTTCTTGCTCCTGTCATCAATATCAAGCTGTGTAATGGCATGAAACAGGTCTAATGTGGTAAAGTTCTGCAGATAAATCGAGACTTCAGTAGGGGTTATTGTCAGTTATCCACTGCGCTATTAATGTTCAAAGTTCAGATTTATTGCCAGAGAATACACATGACATCACATGCAACCCTGAGATTCTTTTTTCTGCAGGCCAGGCAGATTTTGTAAATTACTGGTAACTCTAAACTGTCCTCGAGAAGAAAAAAAATACATGTATAAAAGAAAGAAATGTAAACATCTCTGCAAATACAGAAATATGAATATTCAATAATAAATAATGAGAAAAGTAAGAGATGTTAAATGAGGTTCCGAAAAAATCTGTTGTTCAGGAATCTGATGATTGAGGGATAGCAGCTATTCCTGAACCTGGAGGTACAAGTCCTGTGGCACCTGTACCTCATTCTGATGAAGCAGCAATGACTGAGTATGTTTTGGGTGGTGTGGACCATGCTGCTCTTCAATACAAAGTTCCATGTAGATGTTCTCAAAAGTGGGGAGAGTTTTGCCTGTGATGTACTGGGATGTGTCCACTACCTTTTGCAGGGCTTGCCTCTCATACAATTCTATTAGAAGTCATTTTATAATCTGAATGGTCTGTCTTACTGAGATACCACTACCATTGGAATTACCCAATCATTCTGTGGCACCGTCACCAATATATTGTGTTACTCCAATGGGTTTAGTTTTTCTCAACATGAGAATTCAATGCATATATAACACGTCTTTATCTACAATTGATCAGTTTTGGGTCAGAAACCTTCATCAAGACTAAGTTCATCTAGTCTATTGCTTTTTATGTCATTTGATTTAATATGTGTTTGAGCCTGGTTCTTTTTAATACATGATTGCTCTGTGCTGGCAAAATTCTTTCATATTTTCTGACATCATTTATATAGATGTTGCTCCTCTATAAGTCCATTCAAATTCTCGACCTTGGTCCTGATTTCAAAACTTCAAGTATAAATGGATACAACTATTGTGCAATTTGGAGGGTTCATTAAAGAATTCAGAAGCAGAAATTCTATTTCTTGGTCCCTGAGGGAAAAAAATAATAACGTTGCATTTGCTTCCCTTATCCCTGCACCCTAGAACTTAACTGTAGGTGGGTTTGCATGGCTTTCATTCCCAGTCTGACCAACAAGCCAGTGTCCATTTGGCACTCAGATCTCTCTGCTTAATTACTATTGAAACCTAAAACCAAGTTATAATACATCTTGATTGCAGTTTCCCACTTGGAGAGCATGCAACTTATGCTCGGGGCCTGGAGAACATTTGGGTTTCACTTTTGCAAGTTATGAGAGGTGTCATTCTCACCCTGATTTGTTTGGTCTGTATGTCTTGTACCGATTACTAACAGGTTTTACATGTGGATGTTTAGCATCTGCTGCTTAAAGTTGGAACTGCTGTTAATTAAACGTGATTTATCCCAGGTGATTGTGTTTACGTTAATAAGGAATTTCCTTAAATATCGCCATCACTGCCAAATTTCTTGAGGGTTGTGTCAGCAGTAATTTGGAATTGTTGCAATCTAGTTTTCAGTAAATCACTAATCTGAATATGCACTCTTGAAGCCGTTCTCTAGTATTCTCTGTCCCACTCCCAACTCCAATAGCCCTTCCTTTAAACTCTGCCTTGAAACACATGCACCTCTGTGTATTTGAAGATTAATTGTACATGATACAAGTTGATTTCATGGATATGGTGACCTCACACTTCAAAACAAATTATACTTTATGTATCAGAGTAGACAGGAAGCTTTGTCAGACTATTGGGTTATACACAAGATGTTCACATACCCGACCTTTACATCATTGTAAATAGTGAGGGGTGGGAATCCCAAACTTACTACTACTTGTCCCTAATCCTCGTCCCTAACCAGGGAGGTTCAGAGATTAATTGTAGTATACCAAATGATTATGGATGAATTCAACTAATGTTGCATAGACTGTGAATGCAATCTGCAGCCCAAATGTTTTCACCCAACAATCCTTTCAAGGTGGTTGTTATTTAAAGGCATATTTCAGGCAAAGTGTTCCATGGGTAACTGCACTAAATGTCTATAATAGATATACAGCTTCAAAGAGGGAAATACCTGTAATATCTTTTATTCTAGGATCTGATGAATCCCTATTTTATTGACTCCACTGCAGCAATTTTGATTTTGTATAAAGGAATCCTCTCCTTGAACCCCTTTTCCCCTCTATATTCCTTAAAAGCCACAACTTTGATTATCCCATCGTTCATTAATAATGGCATTTCATTCTGTATCTCATTGTTAAAAATGTTTCTACTGTGAATGTTTTAAGCATTTAAGACCATTTGCAACTTTAAATTTCTCTCTAAATGGAAATTGAGATTGAGATTTGCTTTTCAAACTAAGTGCAGTTATAAACAGGACCAGAAACTAATGGGAAATGATTGTTGGATTCATTTTTTTATGGAGGGAATTTTTAAATTCCAAACTGCTGGGAGCAGATGGATGGGAAACAGGCCTGGATTAATCATTAAGCAAAATAAGCACGTGCTTAGGGCACTAAGGGAAGGGGGTACTACAGATTTTTTTTCCAGTGCAGCTGAACTAGGGCCCCACGAAAAGTGGGGGGGGGGGGGGTCCCCCACAATAAATTAAAAAAAGCATGTATATATATTTACAGGTTATATTTAATACAGTTGAGGAGTCTGGCCTGGAAGAAATTTGAATTTTCAATCTATTATTTCACATTCTGCACTTATTGAGTCTTAATGTCTTGTCAGTTAGACAATGGAAGGGTCGAGGGGGAACTATTGTTGGGCTGTGTTTGGGGCATCAGTTGGCTGGGATGGGAAAGAATGTGCTTGGCTAAAGTTTCTTGATGCTGTTGGACTGGCATAAACTTTGTCATTACCATAGCCACAGAGAAATGAATGGAAACTGATCCTTTGGTCCATTGAGTCCACATTAACCATCAAGCATTAATCCTACATTAAACCATTTTTATTCTCCCAACATCCCCATCAAGTCCTCTGGAATCTACCACTCACCTACCCACCAGGAGTAATTTACAGTGGCCAATGAACCTTCCAATCTGCATGTCTTTCATATGTAGGAAGACTCTGGAGCATCTGGAGGAAACACACAGTAAGAAGGCACAAACTCCACATGGACTTGACAAAAACTGTGAGGCATTTACATATTTTCAAACAGAATTAATGGAACAAGAGAAATTCAGACTTGGAACCATTCCTTCCCCGCTGCTTTTGTGGTCTTTTACGTCTGCTTGAAGATAAGTGAGCCTGGTTTAACATCTTGGCAAGACAGCACCTCTAATTGTTGCACCTATCAATCTAGGTTTTTAATGCCCAGGTTTCTGGATTGTATGCTGAATGCTCAGCCTTCTAACTTAGGTGAAAATGCTTCCAACTGGGCCTCTATTGACACCATATTTTCAGTGGTAACTTTCTAAAGGGAACTGTAAGGATACTTAAGAGAATATTTTAAAAAGTTAATTTGCATAGTGTTTTCCAAGACACAAGGTCCCTACAGCTTTTGTCTATACAGTATGTTGCTCTGAGAGAAAGTTGAAGTGGTCGATGGAAAGTGATGAATAGAAATTGTTCCCATGCTTCCTTCCCTGACAGTGGTACATGAACGTCTGCTTGTAAAATCTTTGGGACATCTTGAAGTTTTTAAATATGTCATACAAATGCTTTTTTTTTTGCATTTGTCCCATGGAACCTTAATATAAACTGAACACGACACAAGAAGAACTGAAACGAGAATTTTTTTTCCTACCATCAAATCTGTATTATACATAATTGAAGATAAATATCCTTCTAATGTGCCATCCTTCTCACATCAAAATAATGGAGCATTTTGCAACATTGGCCAATGGACAATAGGGTTTGTACAGACAAGTGCTCGATGGCTGGCTCTGACATGGTGTAACAACAGACCTGTTTCCATGGTGTATGACAGAAAATAATGAATTCAAATTAAAAATTAACACTGGTAATTTTACATAAAATAAATAAATTGACAAGTATAAATGAGTATTAACTCTTCAACAACAGATCCCAACTCTGTTCTTAAACAGTGAAATCAAAAAGAATGTTGGCTTACCATTGAGATGTGTCCTTGTTGATAGGGGCCATGAGAATTGAATTGAATTTGGGGAACAATTCTTATGTGGCCCTTCTTGCCTAAACTTCACTGTGGAATAAATAGTAATGTTTACTTTAAAAGAAGCAATTTTTGAAGTCGCTGGAAGAAACAACAAATTCAAACCAACTTGGATGTAATCAGAGAAAGTCATGCATTAAAAATAGTTACCTTAAAAATGTAGCCTCTGTGATAGTACAGATTCTATCACCAATGTGTATAAGTACATATGTACAGATGGTAGTGTAGGATGACTGTGATTGGCTGAGAGTGTAGCCACACCTACTGGCAGGTCTTAAAGGATTGCTCCTAGCCAGACCAGGTCATTCTGGACTGGTCGACCTACTTGTGATATGCTCCAGTCTTTTAGTTAATAAAAGCCTTGATTTGGATCAACAAGTCTTTGGTTCTTTCGACACGCATTACAGCCTCATTAGATACTAAATGTAAGGTGTTGGACCTGTTTCTTGGCTTTCAGAAATATATACATTTAATAGGATCCCTTAGGGTTAACATAAAAGCTTCTGTGGCCCTCATCAATAATTCTACTGATTTGTAAATTGTTACATCCTGTATTTTCAGAAAAATGGTCTGATGTTATCATAATTTAAGGCAAAATACTTTTTAAATAATGCCACTGTGAGTGTACTCCATTACAGAGTCATCCATTTTATATCC
Organism: Narcine bancroftii; assembly: GCF_036971445.1. NCBI lineage: Eukaryota > Metazoa > Chordata > Chondrichthyes > Torpediniformes > Narcinidae > Narcine > Narcine bancroftii. The sequence continues at coordinate 40,262,512 of NC_091477.1, forward strand.
TCTCAGAATATCAGGCATGAAGACATCTAAACATGGGAAAAAAATGGATGCAATAAACTGGCCATATGAGTAAAGCCACTCTGGGAACCATGTACAGACTCAAGCTCTTATGTTTGGATTTCCTCCTTTTGTGACATCTTGCCTATGAGACCACTCTTTATATGTACATCTAAAACAATGGGTAAATGTCCACATCCACTGGACATCAGTTGGTTGAATTGAAATCTTTCCACTGAAGCAAAATAGATCTTCCAGCCATAAGTGTTGTGAATGCCACAACATGGTGATCGGATGACGACAGATGAGTATCTTCCATCACCATTCCAAATAATGCCGTAATTGGATATGGCTGTAAACTTAACCTTCCTTAAGTTTCTATATGCCTCCATCGCTTCTTCAGAATTGCTCTTTTTTCTTTTCCAATCGTTTTATTAATTTTAACCATACAAAAAAAGAAACATAATATATAGAATGCGAGGTTATGGATTATAAATCAAACAGATATACATTATAAACAAACTGTAATTGATTCCCTACAGCTCTATTGTTCAAATAATAAAAACTGTAGGAAAGATCTATAATTTATACTAACAATCTAATCCTGAACTAAATAATGTAGCTTGACCCCATAACTTAATGGTAGAAATTAGAATTTGGGGTGCCTTAAAACAATAAAATTCATTAATAAACAAGAAAATGTTCCGTAACATAAATAAAAAGTTGACTTGAATGGAAAAACAATAATAAAACATATTGTATTAAAGCAGGTTTAAAAAGCATGAAAAAAAAATCATAAATGGGTGCTACATTCTATCAAGCAATCAGTTGTAGCACATTTGATCTTCTCTAAACTTAAACAACCTAAAGTTTGGCACATCCACTGGACATCAGTTGGTAGAATTGAAATCTTTCCACTGAAGCAAAATAGATCTTCCAGCCATAAGTGTTGTGAATGCCACAACATGGTGATCGGATGACGACAGATGAGAGTATCTTCCATCACCATTCCAAATAATGCCGTAATTGGATATGGCTGTAAATTAAAATTGTAGATAAAGTGTTAAAAATTTCTTTCCAATAAGATTCCAATCCTGGACAAAATAAAAATAAGTGGAAATAACGATGCCACCCCGTTGTTACACCTGTCACAATGGGGGTTGACACTGGAAATATTTGTGCCAATTTATCTTTAGATAAGTGTACCCTATGTGCAACCTTAAATTGGATGAATGAATGGCGGATTCAGGTTGAGGATGTATTAACAAGTTTAAAAATCCGTTCCCACAAATCATCAGAAATAGTTAATTGTAAATCCTGTTTCCATGCTCTTTTACTCTTATCAATTGGGACCTGATGTAATTTCAATATAATATCATAAAACTGAGAAATTAAGCCCTTCTGGGAAGGATGCAAGAGAAAAATTAATTGACAACATCTACTTTCTGAGCATGAGGAAAAGTTATTATTTGGGTATACAAAAATTCCTAATCTGCAAATACTTAAAAAATTGGGAACTTGAAGATTGAATTTAATAGATAGATGCTCAAAAGACATGAGACAATCTATACCTTTCTCAAATTGCTCTTTCAAATTGTATCCAGTGGCTTTCAACAATATTAGCGGTTCTGCTTGATTTCCTTTCTCTTCCAATGGCCACAACATGACTTGGCGAAGGTCAGTTTCAACTGCTCTGTTGCACTCAGGACAAAAATCAACTTATTTTCAAATGATTGTGTAGGTTTTTAAAAAATCTACATATATATAATTTCAGAAACAGCCTATTTCACATTTGGCAACTGTACATTTTTGAACTAAGAAATTTTTACATAGTTAGGAAATGTTTGTGGATTTTGGGATCACTGAAAAGCTGCTAAGGGCAATACATAATAAGCGATGTTTACTTTCCTTCCTAGATTTGATGATGCTCTGGCTGGTCCTACTTGCATGCTCCACAACCTATGTTGCCAATCAACTCCCCACGCATTGGAAGTCATTCATTACAATTCATCCCTCCCAGCTTATTTGCAGTGCACCTGGCCTTCCAGGAGTTCGTGGGCCTCCAGGTTATCCTGGAACTGCTGGCCCTGTTGGAAGAATAGGAGTTCCTGGAAAAGATGGCATGGATGGAAAAGATGGTCAAAAGGGAGAAAAGGGAGAAGAAGGTAAAATAGTTGCATTCTTTCCAGCATCATTCATCAGAATTGAGAACACTGGTTGTCAAAAACAGTTAGCTTGATACATTCAGTGAGCACTGTTACAAAGTGAACATGGATAGTACAACCCTTTTATAAATATGTATTAAATATACTCGTCTTTTACACTTCCAAGTAGTTATGTGCGCCTGTGCACACACACACACACACACACACACACACACACATGCACATGCGCGCACACAACTATGGTGAGGTTTCTGGTTCTATGATCATGTACTTAAATCGTAAAGATGAAGTTTGGTTGTAGACCTTCTATTCTGAACAGAATGGCTTGTTCTATGATCCTCACTGGGTAGATGGTTTCTTCACTGGTTTTATGGTTTATGTTCATCAGGACCATCTTAACGAAATTGAAGAGCAAATCTTCTAGAAAATCGACACTTTGTACCATGTACAGCAGATCTTCAAAGATGCTCCAAAAATCATTCAATCTCTTTTTTAAATATCTGCTCTGAATTTCACTCAGTGATAATAGTGTTAAATTGAATGAAATAACATCTCCAGAAGAATGTGACAAAACAACCAATACATTTTCAAAGTAAAATATTCTCTGGGTTGATGCATTGACAAGGTTATATTTAGTATCCAGTCTGGTTATCTCAAGAAAATGACCATGGTCCATAATGATATATTATGAATATAGTCATATAATAGTTACATTTTTTGGGACCAATTTTTGGGTCAAATTTGGGGGGTGGGGTTGACTTTTACACAGGCCATACTTTTGGTCATGATAGTCCCCTCAACACCAAATCTCCATAACTATAGGATTACAAATAGTGGAGAGCAATAAAACAATATTCTCTTTTTAGGTGACAGAGGAAAACCAGGAAAAAGTGGAAACCCTGGCATGAAGGGGATTCGGGGAGCTATTGGTAAAGCAGGCCCCCGAGGACCGAGGGGTCTTAGAGGAGTTCAAGGTAGTTCAGGAATTCGTGGACCAAAAGGCACCAGTGGAAACAATGGTGAGCCTGGTTTGCCTGGAACCTGCAAATGTGGCATGAATACAGCAAGATCTGCCTTCTCTGTGGCCATCACATACAGCTATCCGAAAGAACGCATGCCCATCAAATTTGACAAAGTTCTTTTAAATGAAGGAGGACACTACAATGCTTCCAATGGCAAATTTGTATGTAGTATTCCTGGCATCTACTACTTCTCCTATGATATTACTTTGGCAAATAAGCATCTTGCCATTGGGCTGGTGCACAATGGGCAATATCGTATAAAGACATTTGATGCTAACACTGGGAACTATGATGTGGCTTCTGGTTCTACGATCATGTACTTAAAACGCAAGGATGAAGTTTGGTTGCAGATATTCTATTCTGAACAGAATGGCTTGTTCCATGATCCTCATTGGGCAGATAGTTTGTTCACTGGCTTTATGGTTTATGTTGATCAAGAATATCTTAACGAAATTGAAGAAGAACAAATCTTCTAGAAAACCTACACTTTGTACTATGAAGAACAGATGTTCAAAGATGCTCCAAAAATTATTCAATCTCTTTTTTAAATATCTGCTCTTGATTTCACTCAACGATAATAATGCTTAATTGAACTAAAATAATACCAACATTAAGGTAGAGACAGAAGGATGTCTCAAGAAACCGATACATGTTCAAAGTAAAATATTCTCTGGGTTGATGCATTGACAAGGTTACATTTAGTATCCAGTCTGGTTGTCTCAGAAAAGTGACTGTGGGCCTTAATTATATTTTGCTAGTCTACCCTAGAGAATGCAAAATCAGCCACAAGGTGTAGCCTGGAACCATTTGTAGATTAGTTTGGGTCTTTGGATTTCACCTGAAAAATTGTGGTGAAATTTTTAGATTTTATATCAACTGGAAGCTTTCAAGATAATTATTTCTTGTATGATGGCCATTCTTAATTATCTTCCCAATTCAGTAAAGTATATTGTTATTTTTGCTCCTCAATGCACTGATTGTTGGCTTGCTTTGAATAGGTTCCAGTACAAATGACCCGGTTCCGGATGATGGCGGCGCAGCAGTAGCTGCAACGGCTTCTCCAAACCTGATGCTACAGTTAAGTAAGGTGCTATGCAACAATTCTTAATTGATGGACATTGGATGGTAGAGCACTGTGGAGATGTGGAGCTGTGGAAATGTGTGAACTGCGAAGTAAGATACAGACATATGGAAGAAAGCTGCAGGGCTGCGCAGCCTGGTCTGCTGTGATGTTGTGGGGACTAGGCCTCCAGACTTCGACGTCGTTCGCTTTGCAGAGGTGTGCCAGAGCAGCTGCATCATGCACCTGGCTGGAAGGATCTGGAGGTCTGTGTGTTCTGCGGTGGAAGTGTTGGAAGTTACCATGTCGAGTGCCGGCCCGGAGGTTCTGGACGCTGTGCTGTCTTGGAGAGTGGGGTCCTGCAGCGGATGGTAGGGTTGGAGAGGAGGTCGTTGAGTCTATCGCTATTGTGCCGAAGCTTACGGGCCCGTATGGACATGTGGGCTGTGTGGCGGTTCTTCACTTCAAGCTACTAGACTTTAAAATCTGTCTACGGAAATGTAACTTGTCTCCACTGTGACTGCTGTCTAGTTTTTCATCCTTTAATGTATTGTTTGCATTTTTAAAATTCACTATGTAGCTCTGTGTATGTGTGTTTAAGTTTCTTGTGGTTTGTTTTTCCTTTTGTCTGGTGTAAGAATGGCAGAGTCTTGTGTTGTCTATGTTGTTTATGTGTAACCTTGTGATGTGTAGGTATAGCATTATTGGTTGGAGGAATGTTATTTTGTTTATTACTGTGTACTGTTTTACAATCTGGTCTTAAATGATAATAAAGGTATTGTATCATAAATACAAAAAAACAATTTTAAAATCATTGATTTGGGAAGACTGGGAGGCAGGAAAGAATGGAGTGCTCAGATCTAAAACAAGGAAAAGGATAGCCACTCTTGTCTTCATGTTGCTCTCCATTTTAACTCCAATGATTTGCGAGGTCTGAAAAGGACAGCAAAAGAATGTAGTTAAGTCTGTTTTCATTATGTTGATTGTTTGGTTTTAATAGAGAAACAACCAGAGATTCCAAGTGAAGAGCAGAAGCAGGGACAGACATGGCCAATAATCTTAAACTTACTTTAGCTTATCTCACCCTCCCCCCACCCCCCCCCCCCCCCCCCCATCTTTTTAACCACTAACCTAAAGCTCTTGATTCCTAGCCAACTGGTTCAGTGAGAGTTCAACCACAGGCATAGAAGTGAAATTTAGGAAATTAAATCCCTTCTGGGCTTTTGTGACACCAGGACGTGATCCCATGCCTTTTGTATTTGGGGCTGCGGACTCATTGAACATATGTGAACTGCTAAATTCAAGATTTGAGCTCCTATGTGGAAAAACACGCAGCAAATATCCCCTTGTGCTCAATATAGCATCGTGGGATAGATAAGCATTCGGACTTGTCAGCCACAAACGAGCCTGCAGCTGACGTGGACATTTACCCCATCCGTAAATCTTCGTCCGCGAAGCCAAGCCAAAGACACAATACTCACAAAATGAACAGCCATCCCTCATGGCATTGGGTGTGGAAGACAAATACACTTATGGTAGGTTGATCAATTTGTATTATAAAAGTGTCCAAATTTATGGCATACTGCTTTGTATCTGGTTTCTAGCTACTTCCTCCCTGAATTGAAATCTTGACTTTTTTGCTCTTACTTTGGCAGTACTATATTTTATTAAAATGGATTATGATGCATGTGTAGGAGGCTATTTAATTGATGAGACAGACATTGGATTCATTTGTGTATGTTATGGCATTGGGTCTGTTTTTTTTTGCATTGGAGATCTGTAGTTGGGATCTTAAGATTACAGGTAATATCCATGTAGATAACCAGTTGACATTGTTGTGTGAGGGCTTAAACGTATTGAAACATGAAATAAAAGACATCATTTATTTGGGAAGTAACATTTTATTTGTTATTATTAACACAATAATAATATGCAAAGCTAAGGACAGCAAGTAATATGGGAAAAAAATAAACTTAAAATGAAACACACTGAATTTAATAGGGTCATTTTGCCCATTTAATAAATCATTGTTTCAAAGAGAATTTATTAGTGAATGCAGGAGTCAATAGCAATGTCCAATTTCCATAGAATCAAAGGAATAGGGACAGGAGTATGTCATTTGGGGCTGCTCCACTATGTAAGGTTATGGCTGATCCAACCTTCTGCAAATCCTGCTCTCCAGTACCTTTCATTTCCCTTACTGATTATCCTTCAGTTTTAATCAGAGGAATGGTGGATCATTACATTGATATAAGATGGTGAAAGAATCATGTTTGAAATATCAATGAATTAAGGATTATAAGGAATGTTGAGGTCAGCCATGACATACTGAATTATGGCACAGGTTTGAGGCAGGTCTTGACAAAGGCTCCCGACCCAAAATCTAACTATCCATTTCTCTTTGTGACTGGTGCCTGACTTGCTGAGTCCCTGCAGTTCCTGATGCAGTTCAACCTGCTAAGTTCCTCCAACAGCCTGTGCTTGGCTTCAGATTCGAACATCTGCAGTCTTTTGTGTGCTCTCGGTTTCTTGTAATTTCTTATCTATTTCCACCTCAGGTCGCTGACAATAAAGCTGAAGAAAGAAAGAAAACAATGTACTGCACTGTCATTGATCCCTTTGAAGGAAAATCCTCAATGTACTTAGGTGTGCCTTGAGATATAGTTCGTTGACTTTATCCACTTTGCCAACTTCCACCCCGAGCTCAATTCACTCAGTCCACTCCTAGCAACATTCTCTCCTTTCTTGATCTCTGTTTTCATCTTGGGAGACAAACTGTCAACCGACGCTTTCTATAAATCCACAAACTCCCACAGCTTCTTTGTCTACATCTCAGCACATCATGTCCCTTGGTAGAATGCCATTCCTTTCTCACAATTCCTCAGTCTCCATAACATCTGATTCAAGGTAGAGGCCTTCCATGCAGATGTCTGAGATAACCACCTTCTTCAAAAACATAGCTTCCCCTCCTCTACCATCAACTAAGCCCTCAACCATATATTCTCCAATAACCGCACATCTGCCCTGGCCCCCTTTGCTCCCATGCTTGACAAGGACAGGATTCCATTTGTCTTCTCCTATAACCCCATTAACCTTCACATTCAATGTGTCATTCTCTGCAATTTCTGCCACCCACTACCAGACACATCTCCTCTTCTGCTGCTTCATCTTTGGCAGGGATCACTCTCTCTGTGACTCCCTCAGCCACTCTTCCCTTCCCACCAATTGTCCCCTTGATACTGTGACTGCACCTCCTCCCTCACCACCATCCAGGGACCTACACAATCCTTCCAAGTGAAGCAACACTTCACTTGTGAATCTGCAGGGGTCATCTACTGCTCTGTGCTCTGGCCATCTAGTGCTCTGGTTGTCATCTCCTCTACAATGGAGAGACTGGATACAGATTGGGAGATCACTTTGTTGAGAACCTCAGCTCTGTCTTCCTCAATAGCGGGCACCTCCCAGTGGCAACCTATTTCAGTTCCTGCCTCATTTCCATGTCTATCCATGGTCTTGTGCATTGCCAGACTGAGACCATTTGAAAATTAGAGAAACAATATCTCATGTTCTGTCTGGGGATCTTCCACCAAATGGCATTAACATAGATATGACCGGTTTCCATTAGCTCCTCCCACCCATCTTTCCCTATTTCTTCTTTCCTCTACCTCTCTCTTTCCTTTTCCCTCTGCATCTGTTTCTACAGCTCTGCATTCACAGAGGCAGTCCCTCCACCAATCAATTTCAGATTTTATTTATTTATTTATTTTTAGACATACAGCTCAGTAACAGGCCCTTTTTGGCCCACGAGTCCATGCTGCCCAATTTACATCCTATTAACCTAAACCCCCATTACATTTTCTGGAGAAAACCCCAGAGAACGTCCAAAATAGATGAATGACCTGGTCAGATAGATCGCTTTTGTCGTCCCAACTGAGCCACTTTGCCAATGCTCCTTCTGTTTGTTTGTCACCAGCCAGCCCATAATATAGTCAACACCTGGGCTTTCAGGGCTGAGGTTGTGAAAAGCCATCTTCTAAGTCAATCTGCCACTAGTCTCTCTAGGTACCACTAAGAGGGAAGTTCAGGACAACTGAAAACACACTTTGATTTATCATTGAACATTATTATATATACCAAACTGAGTAGCTTTTCTTATCGATCACGTGAAGACACAAAGGACTGTGACACGATTAGGTTTGCAGTATACACATTTAGCAGCTGACATCAAAGTGGCAGATGTTTAAAGATCTAACCTACCTCTGGCAGCAAGTTGGCTGCCAGATTTGGCACCAGATTAAAAAAAAATTAAAAGTGTGCAAGAAGCAGCAAAAAGAGCCAAAAAATGCCAAACAGCACTTTCTACTGCCGACTGATTTGAGAAAGCCCCAAATTTCTGCTGTTTGGTGCCTTCTGGCAACCCTCACACAATCTTTACAATTTCTTGTTCTCAAAACCTCAGCAGAGAGAGAAAGGTAGATGGTGGTTATAGTTGTGAGGCCCAATATTCACGAAGGGCTGATAGCAGGCACAGCAGCAATGAAGTGAATTGGTGTCCAAGAGGTGAGTGGCCAATAACAAGCTGAGTGAAATTTGATATTCACTGGGGAAAATTCCCAATGAACAAAGCAGCATAGAATGAAGATTTTTGTACCAAGGGATACTTGACCCTGGGTTGTTACACTAAAACATCATTTAATAGGAGAGGAATATTAAAGAGTCTGCCAGCCATGCTGGCAGGAGAGAAATGATCTGCAAAACAAAAATGAGAGCATGAACAATGTATCTGATCCCAGAGACTGCAATAGATATTTTAATGTTGATCAGAATTGACAATCGTGCATCTGTGAATGGTGATCCATACACTAACCACATTCTCTGATTTCTTGGTTAGACTGTGCTATTGTGTTCTGTCACATAAAAAGCATGTGCAGACAAGCTCTGACAAGCAGCTCAGTGCTGTCATCTTCACAGGGTACCGAAGAACAATAGAAAGAGGTCATCACCTGAGTAGCTTGATCACATCTTATTCATTACAGTGAGGTGCTGGTTATGCAGGTCATGAAGTTATTACAAGCAAGACCTCAGGCACTTGAATCACCACTGGTGATATGGAGTATCTGCCAGTTGAGTTGTGCTGCTGTTGGCACTGAACAGCTTTATTCTGGCCAGTATCACATTCAACGATTAAAGTAACTTCAGCAAATTACCGATGAAATTAATTTTTTTGAAAAACAGAAGGCTGCATATAAGCAGCAAGCAATCTGCTGGAGAAACTCAGTGGGTCAAGCAGCATCAATGGGAGAAGAAGAATTGTCAACAATTTGGGCCAGAATCCTTTATCAGGACTTAAGAGTTGTAAGGTAAAACATCATGAGATGGGAATGTGTAGGGAGTTACCCTGTACAGGGCTGTAACAAGAAGGGGAGGTGTCCTTGTACTCCTGTTAGGTAAAACATCATGAGATGGGAATGTACAGGGCTGTAACAAGATGTGAATGCATCCTTGTACTTACAAGATAAGAGAGACATTGATGGATTGAGAGGCAGGAAGCTAGAAGGGAAAGGATAGCAACAGTTTTAGTCATTGGACAAGTAATGATATGATGATGTTCTAAGCACATATCCAAGGGTATAAAAAATCACCATTTTGCTGATAACGGCAGAATGCATTCTCCGACTAACATGGTTAGTCGCAAGTGTTACAATCCGGTAATAAAGAACAAAGAACCCTGATTTCGACTCAGTCTGGTGTTTGTCTCACTCATTCATGAACAAAGCAGACCTAACAGAGTGTAGAGGAGAAATCTCTCTGCACTTGGTTGAGAATTGAAATTGCTCCACCTGGCTGATGCCTGCCTTGCTAAGTGCCCCCTGCTTTTTCTGATTTTACTTTGTTCCAGCACATTTCTCATCTGTGATCCTCTCCTTGGCATTTGGTTCCATCTCTTCCCTGAATTTCTTTCTTTGGCTTGGCTTCGCGGACAAAGATTTATGGAGGGGGTAAATGTCCACATCAGCTGCAGGCTCGTTTGTGGCTGATAAGTCCGATTGCGGGACAGGCAGACACGGTTGCAGCGGTTGCAGGGGAAAATTGGTTGGTTGGGGTTGGGTGTTGGGTTTTTCCTCCTTTGCCTTTCTTCTAGTAAAACACAAAAATCTATAAACACCATGGTTGAGAAACTCAGCTGGACAAACAGTGTACGTATATAGCAAAAGTGAAAATACATAACCGACATCTTGGGTTACAATATACCTTGATAAAGGGCTGAAGCCCAAAATGTTGGTTATGTATTTTTACCTTTGCCATCAATAATCACAAAAGATTGATGTTGTGAAACTGATAGGCTTTTCTAGATTGGAACAGCCATCAACCTCATTGATCAAGGCAGAGTGAAATGGGAAGCATGCAAGGGACTATGGGTAGGATCGGTCTTGGGAGGTGTGTCATAGCATAACAGTGGTTTACCACAAGGACACTGTTTGACCTGCTGAGTTTCTCTAGCATTGTATTTTTACTGCTTTGTCCATAGCCACCGGGGGTCCTCTTTCATGAGCGACGAGCTGGGCCAGTACCTGCTGGCCAGAGGCATTGCCACAAACAGGACGGCCAGCTACACCCTGTAGAGCTCGTCGAAAGAACCAAAGACTTGTTGATCCAAACCAAGGCTTTTATTAGCAAAAGACCGGAGCTCTTCACAGGTGGCCGACCAGTCTGGAATGATCCGTCCTGGCTAGGGACACAACCCTTTAAGGCCCAGACAATAGGTGTGGCTTAGCTCTCAGCCAATTGCTGTAAGCACAGTCTAGATACAGTAACTATATACACTATGTACATTGGTGATAGATCTGTACTATCACACACCCCTCCGTGGCAACGGGCAAGTGGAAAGGGAAAGCCTTTCAATCCATACCCCCCTCACCCCTAACCACCCATGATGCACCAGGGCCATGGCACATCACCTCACCCCCAACAGAGGACACGCGAGACTCGGTGCCGCATACCCACCAGCCCAACGCCGATGATGGCACACAGGTGCCCCAGTCTGCCCAAGTCCTTGCCACTGCGCCACAATTGCAGCCCAAATTATGACGGTCACAGTGAAAAACAAATCTACCTGATAGACTTAATTTGCAACAGTATCAACATCTCTGAACTCTTTAAAAAAAACATGGGGCATACCCATCTCTTCCCACAGACTCCAGAATGTTCCACAGCTCTTTGCTCAGGCAGAACAGTCGAGCAGCATGGATGTGCTTTAGTTCTAAAGCTAATAAAAGCCTATCAGTTAGTTCGTGCAGTCTTTTGGAGTTATTGACCTCAACCACTGGTCCCGCCATCTTTTTCCAGACTCTCCTATCCCGGCTCCGGCCCTTCCCCTCCTCCACCCCAACCCCTACTCTGGCCCCGCCCACGCTCCGTCCCTCCCCCTACTCTGGCCCCGCCCACGCTCCGTCCCTCCCCCTACTCTGGCCCCGCCCACGTTCCGTCCCTCCCCCTACTCTGGCCCCGCCCACGTTCCGTCCCTCCCCCTACTCTGGCCCCGCCCACGCTCCGTCCCTCCCCCTACTCTGGCCCCGCCCACGCTCCGTCCCTCCCCCTACTCTGGCCCCGCCCACGTTCCGTCCCTCCCCCTACTCTGGCCCCGCCCACGCTCCGTCCCTCCCCCTACTCTGGCCCCGCCCACGCTCCGTCCCTCCCCCTACTCTGGCCCCGCCCACGTTCCGCCCCTCCCCTATGGCCCCGCCCACGCTCCGTCCCACCCCCTACTCTGGCCCCGCCCACGTTCCGTCCCTCTCCCTACTCTGGCCCCGTCCACGCTCCGTCCCTCCCCCTACTCTGGCCCCGCCCACGTTCCGCCCCTCTCCCTACTCTGGCCCCGCCCACGCTCCGTCCCTCCCCCTACTCTGGCCCCGCCCACGCTCCGTCCCACCCCCTACTCTGGCCCCGCCCACGTTCCGTCCCTCTCCCTACTCTGGCCCCGTCCACGCTCCGTCCCTCCCCCTACTCTGGCCCCGCCCACGTTCCGGCCCTCCCCCTACTCTGTCCCCGCCCACGCTCCGTCCCTCCCCCCTACTCTGGCCCCGCCCACGTTCCGTCCCTCCCCCTACTCTGGCCCCGCCCACGTTCCGTCCGTCCCCCTATGGCCCCGCCCACGTTCCGTCCCTCCCCCCAACTCTGGCCCCACCCACGCTCTGGTCCCACCTTCTCTCTCTCTCTCTCTCCCTCTCCCTCTCCCTCTTGGCCCCGCCCCTCCAGCCGGGGATGGCAGGCGTGCTGTCGACGCATGCGCCGAGGATGCTTTCGGCGACCGGCCCGAGCTGTGGCGGCTTGCGCTTCGCTCGGAGCTGAGGTCCTGGGGGGGGGGGGGGTGGGGTTGTGTGTGGTGGCTGCTTCTTCCTGTGGCATCGGCTGCGGCCGCCGCTTGAAGGGGCGGATCCGATTGCCCCCCTCCGGCCGCCGGCGGATGCCCGTGCTCTCGTAGCGGGAAGGGCCTCTTTGTGTGGATGGGAAGGATGGAGCCGGAGGAGCAGTGGTGGAAGGGGCAGCTGGCGGGCGACATCCACCAGGCGCTGAGAGTCAAGGTCTGCGCGTTCACCTCGGGCGGGCGGGCGGGGTGGGTGAGGGGGGCTTGTTGGTGCGGTCCGTTATCATCGAACCGCCTGTCCGCCCGGCCCGGCCCGAGCCGTCGGTCCTCACGGCCCCTTTTGTTCGGTGCGAAGGGTCTGGAAAAGTTGGGGGAAAGTTACTCGAGCGAACGGAGTGGTCGATTGATTCATTGTTAACTGTTCCGCGTGGAACAATGTTGCCTGTTTAGAAGGAGCTCTTCGAAATATCAAATCATTCTAATGCCAGTTAGTTCCAGGCCTTTCAGGCTTTGAAACTTTTCCCGAGCCCGGTTCTCGCCCGTAAAACAGATTTGATCCCTTTGCCATCACTTAAAAAATCTAGTTTTAAAAGAAAAGTGGCATTTCAAAGGTGATGGTTGAGTCCGAATGAGACTCTAAAGTGATGCTCATGAGGGGGGGGGGGGGCAGATGTTGGGGGGGGGGGGGTCAACATTTTTATTTGATATCCTAATATAGGCTTTTTTTAAAAAAAAACGAGGACTTTCAGTGCCCTTCAAGTTCTTTGAAACTTCCAAAGAACTCCTGAGTCGGTTACTAGAAATCAGTCCATCACTATAATTTCAAGGTGAAGTAGTTTGAAAAAAAAACATGCATCCTTCCAAATCAGAATTGAATGGGAGAAATGAGAGTTTTTTTAAAAATACATTATTTCAATCCTTTATCAGTGACCTTATCTTTGTTTAATTGCAATATATTTCAACAATTCTTTATCTTTCGTGGTCCAAGTGATGTGTTTATGCCATCTGAATGTTTGAGCGGTTGGGATTAGGACTCAAGTTACTTCACTGAAGTCCCAATGCAAGGCTGAAATAAAAATGGTATGATCTCGGGCAAGGTTGCTTCAAACATTCGAAACATTATCTGCGATTGTTTCAGCACCAGGGTGCATTTTAATGTTGCAAACTATACGAATTAGGATTTTTGTGGCCACTGCAAATGAACATAATCACTGAACTATGTATGTATTCTGAAGGATTGTATTCTACTCCATGCTTGAAGTTGAGGCCTGCCTTAAATTATATTCAACTGTTCTGTTATTTTGAGATGTGGATAGATGCAGTGAAGTTCAATTTGAATACTCTCAGTTAATTCTTGGTTTTCAGAATTAAATAAATTCACTGAGAATTAACCCCTCAAATGCGGGTCCTGTGTCACTGTAGGTGGAATAACAGATAGGTTATGTAACCTACCAAGGGAGATGATGCTTGTTCCTTAAGGAATATCTGTTCTATTTTATCAAATGCCTTAGCTAGAAAATCTAGTGTTGACTTTCATGGGAAACTGTATGAAAAAGAAACCGGCATTGTGTGGATTTTTCAAAACCAAAATTAGAAAATAACTTTCAAACCAGGAAATTATTTTAAAAGTATCTAAAGCTATTCAAATTAACTGGTTGTAATTTTTGTTTTGGGCTGTATGGACTTTTCTGAATCTAAATTAATTTATGAACCGGACCATGTTTAATTTACTACAACTTTAATTTAGTGAAAACTTTGAAATTAGCCTTTTAAAAATGACCAGATTAAGTGGTTTGATTTTAAAAACTGAGTCGTATATATTGTACTTAATTTTTTTTCTGATTCAGCAAAAACGTTTGATTTTTCAGATCTTAATTTTCTAGAGTTGAAATTGTCATTTCCACCAGGAATTTCTGAGATTCCAATTTGGTTTTTGAATTCAGACCATGGGAAAAGTAAACTACGTGAAGCTGTTAAAACAACAAACACTAGTTTGGCACTCCTTTTTATCTCACCAGGAGCTCTAAATGGGTGATGGAAATTGAAGCGGGTGTCGAGGGAAAACAATTGGAAAGGGGTCAAATGACAATCATGGATTTTTTTTGTCCTATCGGGTGTCACTGTAACCAGTTCCACAGTTGTCTGAAATGTGACTTTTTATTTACCATAATGAGGGTCACCTGTAAGCTTCAAAGTTCTGGCTTCACCCAGCTCAGCATGCAGCTGTTCACTCATTGCCAAAAGTGCCATTTGACACAGGCTCTGAAAAGCTTGGAGCTTACTGGAGCGTGCCCTGGTACTCTGCTTGAGGGTGTGTGCATTGTTTCATGTTGAGATTTTACGGCCACAATGACACACCTCCCAATGACTGGCTATGCTTTGCAATCTTTTTTTCTCCTCCTTGACTAAATCCAATGTGGACAACTGTTCTGTACTTTTAAAAAAAAATTGTACTTTGTTGCTAAGCAGCCAGAACTTACTAGCAGGTGGTAAGCGAGAGCTTCGAGGTCTTCTTTCTGTGAAGACGTACACACTTGACGCAGTCTCTTCTTTTCCCTGCTCTTTTGCATTGTGTATATAGGAACTGAAGCTGCCTGTCTACAAGGCCCATTCACCACAGATTGGCTTGCGCCGCTATTTTGCTGACCTCCTTGCCATCCTGAGCAATCGCTACCAGCTATGCCCCACAGCACGACACCTCGCTGTTTATTTACTAGATCTCTTCATGGACCACTACGATGTGGCAGCAAAGCAACTTTATGTTATTGCCCTTTCTTGCCTCCTCCTTGCTAGTAAGTATGATTCTTTTCATTGGGCTGAGTTAAGATTAATTTTGAAAATTGAGTTCCTGGGTTTTGGTATCTGTTATTTTACAATGAAGTTGCAGATGAACTGTGCATTTGATCCAATGAATTGTCATTTTGTATTCATCCTGTTCCAAATTATTGCCAATTAATGTATGACATTGGAGCACTTAACTCATTTTCAGGGCAGTCAAGACAAACTTTTCTAACTTTCATAAAATTGAGGATCAATCTCCCAATTTTTCTGTGTTGTGATGAATGTGCTGTCAAAATTTTCTTTGAGAAATGGAATAATATCAGAAGTAGATGGTCAAAAATGCCTTTTCCCCTAATCTAGAGTGGCATGGAAGGATCTGGTGCTAATGCAGGCAAATGAGATTAGTGCAAATGGTTGATGTGGCCAAGCTGGGCATGTACTGTACTATTTCTGTACTGTACAGCTGATTCTAACTGATGCATTTCAGTTGTTGGGAATCATGTTTCTATGCTGTAATTGTTATCTGGTTATATGATGACATTGAACCTGTTGGATCATTATGAATGTATTAGCATTGCAGTCATCAGGCTCATTGCAATAGCTGCATTTTGCATCTATGCTGCTTGTCTGCTATTTTGGATGGAATTTTTAACCAGTGCACAGAAAGCTACGATTAATATAGGCAAAGCTGTACCCAGTCTACCGGAAATGTAAACATTTGAAATGTAGATAGGTAAATCTTAACTTCAGAGTATCAGGAGACCACTTGCCCTACTGCTTTGAAATTGAGTTAGTGGAGGTTTTTGTAATGTTCACGTCAGTTGCAAAAGCAATGATTGCTTTGATAGATTTTTAAAATTGAACTAAGTCAAAGAATTTAAAACAAAATCTGGTTTTATTGCAAGATATCATCACAGCCTGTTTCAAGCAATATTTGTGCCATGATTTGGGTAAAATTGCATAGAATCACTGGTGATTGGTGCAAGGAATTTTTGGAAATCTGACAAAATTTCATTTTGCTACTTGTGTAAAACTTTGTTTTGATAGAATCTGGGTTTGCTGTTTCATTAACACATAGACTATATTTTTATGAGTCGGCATTTAGAGACAGGTTATATAGACACTGCAGCAAATTGTTTCCTGACCTTTGTTAATGTCCCTTACACAGCTAGGGTGTGGACAAAGCTTTCCTAATTCAATATCCTTGGAACCCTTCTGTTGATGCTGTTAAAGCTTCCAACTTTAACTCTATCAGAAAGTTGTGGGTTAGAGCCATGATTCAGAATTTTAATTGAGCAATAACAGACTAATTGTGTAACATTTAGCACATGCTAAATTTTGAATGCAAGTCTGTCTCTTTAGGAGGACAGTGTGTTCCTTCTGATCGGGGGGGGGGGGGGGGGGGAAAAAGAAGGGGAGTTTATCTGGTATTTTAGCAATTATCTCAGCAATATTGCTCAAAACAGATTTTCAGATGATTTATCTCATTATTCTTGTTCCTTGCTGTGTATAAATTGGCCATTGCATTTTCCTTTGGATTAATGATTGTACTTAAAGTATGTAGACCATCCAACACTTTGAAATGTCATGATGGCATGAAAGATGCTACAGAAATGTAAAATGCTTGTTCTTTTGGTATTCTGAGAGTACCTAATCTGTTCAAATGGAAATGAAATGAGCATATTCTTGTAAGTCTCTTAAGGCCTTTTTATGGTGAAACTCTGCATTAAATAAAGCCTGCTCAAGTAAAAGACAATTTTACCTTTTATGGTGACAATCGACAATGCAGATCCTGCATTGCAATTATGGGAGCTGGCTTCCAGAGCTGAAAAAGGTGGGGGTGTGTGGAACAGTAGCGCTGCCCGCCACCATGATGTCAAATGTGTGCTTTCACAGATGGGTCTAGCATTGTGTATTTTTATTTTATTGACCTGCTGAGTTTCTCCAGCATACTCTATTGACCTGATGGCGATGTCATCAGCCCTCCCCTTTGCAGCAACGTTCAGCGGCATTCCTTTTATGGAGAGGGGGAGCAACTGCACTCTACCTTTAAGTGTACTCCACTAAGCAAATGGAAGCAGGAACATATTCCAGCAGTCCATCCACCTTCAAACCTTTTACGGAGATGTCTTTACATTTGCCTTTTTTCCTCTATAAAAGGGCCTTTAATTTACAAAATTTCAATGGATTGACTCAAAGATTCAGTCTGAAGTGTTAATCTATTGAGTGGCTTTTAACACTTTCGGTACTTTTTATTTTTAAGTTTAACATTTTTCAATGGCCTTCATACAGTCGAGTTGTAAAGATTTTCAGGATTGGGACGAGTGGGAGGGCGCAGAACAACGAAGTATTGTGGAAAACATTTTTTGTGAACTTCTGCTTTGATTAAAATTTGAAAGAAGGTATGAAATGGGTCATTGATAAATTAATAAGTTAAGACATCTCAAAAGATGATAGATTTCTTTAAATTGTACATTTAAATATTTATCTGTCTGGAAAAATGGAAAAGTCTTCTTTCTGCAATAAGAATAGATTGTTCTCTTGGCCTGTATAATTTAGTTGTATTTTTAATTGGGAAGTATTTGTTTAGAAAAAAATATTTAGAAGATTCATTTTGCTGAAGCATTCTTTGTTGTAAATCTGAGAAAATATGGGGGAGTGTTGAAGACTAGGCCCTTGCCCTTGTTTTCTGGAAATCTTTTGCTGTCATGTAAACTTGTAAAGCTAACTTTTAGTGCAAAATTTGAGTGACCAGAAAAGATTAAACTGGTTAGGCCTATACTCTTGAAACGAAGAAGAATGGCAGGAGACTTGATAGAGGTTTATAAAATTATGAAGGGTTTAGACAGTGTGGCTGTGAGTAGGGTGTAGATTGGGGGAGATAAATATGAGAGGTCATAGCTTTAGGTTGAAAGGGGAGAGGTATAAGGGGAACATTTGGGGAAAGTTTTTTCACTCAGTGGAATGAACTGCCATCTGATGTAGTGAATGTAGATTCAATCTTCAGTTTTAAAAATAAATTGGATAAATACATTGATAAGAGAGGTCTGGAGGGTTATGGAATGAGTGGAGGTCAGTAGGACTATCTAGTTTTATTGGTCGGCACAGACCAGAAGGATCAAATGGCCTGTTTTTCTGTGGTTATACATCACACATTTCCTTATTGCCATTGAGGCAAGCTTAATGAATTTAAATGTTTCTTTGTAATAATGCCCTTTGATCAACTCTTTTTATTGTCACAATTCTACTCAGTAGCAGAAAGGTCTCTCCAGCAGCAGATAACATGGGCTTAAAGCATTTTGTGGAAAAGGTCACTATCCCTTTGCTGTTAGCAGAGTTCTACTGTTTAATGTTGGGGGAAGAAAAGACTGCTTATATTCATTGAGTGCACTGACAGAAATTCTCAAAGGTAAAGAAAGGGATTGTCATCTTGCTGCTGCACAGACCCTGCCCTCCCCCCTTCAATCCCTCCCCCCTTCAATCCCTCCCCCCTTCAATCCCTCCCCCCTTCAATCCCTCCCCCCTTCAATCCCTCCCCCCTTCAATCCCTCCCCCCTTCAATCCCTCCCCCCTTCAATCCCTCCCCCCTTCAATCCCTCCCCCCTTCAATCCCTCCCCCCTTCAATCCCTCCCCCCTTCAATCCCTCCCCCCTTCAATCCCTCCCCCCTTCAATCCCTCCCCCCTTCAATCCCTCCCCCCTTCAATCCCTCCCCCCTTCAATCCCTCCCCCCTTCAATCCCTCCCCCCTTCAATCCCTCCCCCCTTCAATCCCTCCCCCCTTCAATCCCTCCCCCCTTCAATCCCTCCCCCCTTCAGCCATTCAACCCACATAAGCTTGCTTTGTAATTCACTTACACCAAGGTTAATCAGTACTTCAAGTAATTTACTTGTCTTTACCTGTCTTGAATCCATCATGCCTGCTTGTGAAGTAATCCTTGAGCCTTGTCTATGTAAACAGAAAAAGAGCCTCCAGATTTTAGTTGATACTCGAGGCATAATTTAAAGTTATTAGATTCCTTAGGCTAGAGCAAGTGTCTACTAATTGAAACTCTCACAATTTTAATGCCTCAGATCACCCCCTGAGCCTTTTAGGTCCAACAAAATGAAAAGCAATTTTTTAAAAGCTTGTATTATTTGGCTTCCTCAATGCTGTACATACTCCATCTCCAAGGCCAATGCTCTACGTACTCCATCTCCAAGGCCAATGCTCTACATACTCCATCTCCAAGGCCAATGCTCCACATACTCCATCTCCAAGGCCAATGCTCTACATACTCCATCTCCAAGGCCAATGCTCTACATACTCCATCTCCAAGGCCAATGTTGTACATACTCCATCTCCAAGGCCAATGTATCTTTCATGAATTGCAGATAAATTAAACTGTTTGAATTGCCTTTCCAGCTCTCCCACCAAGTATTTCTGAGGCACATTCTTTATTTAATGAAAACAAACAATACTGCCATTTTGCTTTTGACATTTTCCTTTTCATCTGTTGTAAAAGGGTGGAGTCAGAGAGGAAAGTGTGCTAGTAGTCCATTGAGGCCCTTCAAAGCTTACTCTCCCCTTCATCTATGTCCTCGAACTTTGAAATTATTTAATGATAAATGTCAGTAGATTTAGTGGTCATCTCAGTGAAGTTTGATCCCTTGACGCTGACCAGTATATCAAACCTTCAAACTGCATGGCAAGAACATATTGGAGGCAAGAGCTAAATTGGCAAAGGGTTATTATTGAGAATTGTTAGGAAATAATATTGCTGGCACTTGTATAATTTTTCCTTGAAGTATTGAATTAAAGAGTGGATTTGATTTGTTTTCTAGATTTGCAGTCTGACAATACCAGTTTTGCAGATGGAATGTGATCAAATCTTTTTCCAAACACCTGTGCCCAGAGGCATGTTTCTATAATTGTGTTTCTAGGAGCTTTCATCTCTACCTTTGCATGTATGCCTCACAGAGGGGATTTGTGTTGTTTGCCAGTCCATAAACCTAGGTGACTGAGCTGTGAGAAAGAGAATGCCTACAAAGGAATTAGATAAAGTGATGGATGAACTGGTAGTGGATGAATTGGAATGTGAGGAAAGGTGAGTTTAATTGTTGAGCTGAAAAGAATAGGAAGACAGCATGTGTTTAAAATTTGAGAAGCTAGTAAATGGTCAGATACTTGTACATGAAACACAGGAAATTTCATGGAGCTGCAGCATTAAATTAAAAGCAAATAATATGTTGGTCAATATTTCAAAGATGTAAAACAATAGAAGGTAGTTTTGTTGCAGTAATGCAGAGCTTTGGTGACACCACATGATGAGTATTCTGATGTTTTGATTGCTCTAACAAGAGGATGTACAGTGTCACTTCAGTATAAAGCAGGTGATGGGGACAACTTCAGTGGCTATTGTACCTCAGTACAAACAAGTGTAAGTAGCATTGAATTAACTCAGTCTTGGATATAATGCTTATGTTGTATCCAAAAACTGAGATAACAAGTTGTATCTCATTTGAGGTAGTACTTGCTTCAGTGTATATTCACTGCATTATTGGAAAGCATCTTTCTCCCTGTGGAACAATTAAATAGGATTGGTCTGGACTTTAGAACAATGAGTCATTATCTCACTGAAATGCAAATGTCTGGGAGGGATTGATAAAGTGGATCTTAAGAGGCTGCTTCCCCTGGCAGGAGGATTGAATTTTTTGCTCTTGATGTACAGTCGACTCTGCTAAGACATGTTACCTTGTGCATTAGAGATTAAATATGAGCACCCGCATGAACAGATGTAAACGATCCTATATTATTTTGAACAACTCAATAGCAACTCTTGATATTGCTCAATACTCGTCTCACAATCGACATCACACAACACAGAACAGTGGAATCTTCTGGTGTCTTAAATAGATCTTTCTAAAACATCAATAAAATCTGATGATCTCATTGCTGTTTGTGCAAACATTGACTGCTGCATTTCGCACATTACAGCAGTAATTCCTGAGATTGTACAAGGTGCTAAGTACATCTTTGCAAGAACAGAATGGAGTTGGCGCTTCAGCCCAGAAAAGTCACAGCTGATCATAAAGACTTGTTTATCTGGTTTCTGCATTCTCCTCTTGGTCTTGTTTGCATTTAGAAGTATATCTAAATTGTTATTGAAAACCTTTTAATGATTTGGCCTCTCAGCAGCCTTTTGTGGTAGAGTATTTCTGATGATTATTTTAGCCTCCAGCCCATTATCACAAGGAGAATTAACAATTGAAATTGAAATTTGAGCTTTTATGTAAAATATGAGTCCTCACTGGTCGGGTAAGACCACCTCGATCTGCTTTTCTACTATTCAGATTCTGGCAAATGTAAAAAAAGTGGTAAGATGCAATTCAATGATAGACCATTCTTCTATCCAGTTCATATCGGAGCTTGTGCCAACTTGAGCTCCCTTTACTGTTCTTCCTGATGCTCTTCCCTCATTCTTATCCGGCACTCATTAAATGCATCAATGCTATATTTCCTAATGCAAGCCCTGTGGTAATGAGCCAGTAGAAATAAATTTCATTTTAAATTTGATTTCTTCAGTGTAAAACTGACTTTTGCTTTCCCCACAAGTGCAAACATCTAAAAGCATTTAATTATTCCACAACAATCCATTATACTAAAGATGTGTGAGTCAATTAGTCAATTGGCCTATAATATGTAGGTGAGTGGTAGAATCTGGGGGGGGGGGGGGAATAATTGATGGGAATAGGAGAATAAATATATTAGAATAAATGTGTACTTGATGGTTAATGCAGATTCGGTAGGGCATAGATCCATTTTCATGTTGTGTGACACTTGGATGTATATAAATCTTTAAGCTAAAACTTGTGAAGGATTTTGCCTGGATAAGCATACTAGGTGTAAAGCAATTTTGATTTAAAACTGTCATTATTTGGAATGATCTCTGTATATTGTCATTGGGTACCTGTCTCCATGTGCTTGATTCTGATGCAGGATCCATTTGTCTGTCTGAGCCAACATGATGTAGCACTCCTTTTCTAGTTTACTGCTACAGTAGCCTTTTTATTTCTGCAGCCAGCAATTTACAAGTGAGCCTTGTTTATTGCTGTAGTATGAAGGTTTTAGTTAATTAAGCAATGACACCTTGCTGGATTTAAAGTTCTGCAAGAATTCAATGACCTCTTGTAATTCTGAAGCAGGCTTTTTGTGTGTTATTTGATTGATCGTGAATTAATTACATGCAAAGGTGTCACGACTGAAGTTGATCTTGCCATCAACTGACCTGCATCTTTCCATCCGAAATAACGAATTCCTATTTGAGAATAGGAGTGATGATTGTATATTCCCTTGGTTTATTTGCCTTGCAGATTCTGAAGCTTCTTCTACCATCTTATGTCCTGTTGTAAATAAGAGTCCTGGATATGCAGCATCAAAGCAGGCACTTCTACCCACCAAATTTGTAATGACCATCAACCACCTGTTGGCACTAATTCTGTTAATATATATTAAAAAAGACCTCTTCGTTTTCCCATCAAGTCCCCCAGATTCTACTGCTCACCTACACCTTCGAGGCAATTTACAGCAACCAATTAACTTGCCACAATGCATGCCTTTGTGATATAGGAAGAAAGAAGCAGCCATGGAAAATCCATGCAGCTACTAGGAGAATGTGCAAACTCTGGGCAGCACTTATCAGGATCAAACCAGATTCCAAAAGAACAACTCTACCCACTGTCCCACTGTGCTGTCGTGGAATTGTACCTGCAGTATTTGTTGCTCTATTGGACGATGTTTTTATTGATTATGTTACAAGCCCAAAGGACTAAAAAGGTAGCAGTAACAGAATTCTCCAAGACAATGGCTACTTCAACAGAATTGGTTTTATTTTCTAAATACATAATAGTAAGATAAATACTTAAATTATTACTATTAAACTAACTTAACCCCCTTCTAATTCTAAACGCATGTGTGTGGGTTCAGGAAAGTTATTTTTCACTGTCCAATCATTCACTTTTCACTCCTCCAAGTTGACTGGTATCAGGCAATCTTCCATACTGTGCACAGAATTGAACAGATATTCTATTCGCTAGGCTCTGGTGTTTTAACTTGTTGTTACTGCTTAAGAAGGTCTTTGTTGGTTTAGAGAGAGATTCATTGTTCGTTGGACCCACAAACTGATCTCCTTCAATCAGCAACTGAAGTGACTTACTGAAGAAACTTGGCCACTCTTGGGTTTTTCCAAAAGATAACCTCTTCCAGGTTACCACAAGGAGTTCTTCTTTTTCTCCTATTTCAGGAAAAACACAATAGCCAGTCATACCCTCTTCAATTGACTACAGAGATTTAGAATTGGCTGAACTCAGAACTTAAAACCCATCTTGAAATGGGGTATTGTAGCATTCACACAAGCTGTTGCAGAATACTCTAACAAACAATGGATGTTTTCTCACACTTTGCAAAACCACTTGGTCCCTCTTAGGACACCAACTTCAACCAGACATTTAAAACTCTGGCACCAGTTTAGAAGCAAAAGAGTTCTGAGTTCTTGAGCCTGGATGCTCTTCAAACATGCTGTTCCATTAACACCTCCTTGTAAAACTATTACATGCACTTTCCATTGTCTCTGCAAAGCCAACTGTAGACACAGTCTAGCTTTTGCATGGCAAATGAGATGTTTATTTGAGAAATGTGACCTGATAACTAAACCTCAAAATCTTACCCCTTTTAAGATATATTTTATCATAATTTTATTAGCTTATTCTGTAACAATTATTAGACTGCTTCCTGTATATTGAACAAAGTGCTATGGGGTTGACCGAAATTGTTCTGTCAACCAAGTAACCAACTTAATGTAAAAGTTTATTGCAATAAAACATCCATGTATGGAGATGCATCGAGGTCTGCAAATTTCATTAAGGATGTCTAACACCCTGGTCATACTTACTCTCTTGGTGCCCCAAGAATTGTTTTTGTCCAATAGCCATCAGGCTCTTGCACGTCCTAAGCCCTAACAATAAACCACCACAGGACCAATAAACTTTCATTTATTTATACCTGAAGCATGTCACCATGTCTCTCAAATTTCCCAGAAAGGACTGAACTATGTTGAAATGCTATTACAGTATGTTAATGCATATAATTTTACAAACCAGGTATTATCTCTCCCCCACACCCCCCACGTGTTGTATGCGTGTGTGCTTTGTGAGAATATTTTTACATGTTGAAAGAACGCACACAATTAATAACTAGCATGAGAAAGTCAAACCAGCAATTTATAGTGGGCATGGGAATATTAGCAAGCATGGGAATATAATAGTGGCATTGAAAGAACATGCACAACTAATAGCGGCCGTGGGAAAGACATGCCAGCAATTTATAGCGAGTGCGGGAATATTATAGCGAGTATGAATATAATAGCAGCAGTGAAAGAACGGATACAATTTATAAAGGCTATGGGAAAGACAATTTAAAGCGCGCATGGGAATATTATTAGCAAGCTTGAGAATGTAATAGCGGCAATGAAAGAATGGGCACAATTTATAGTGGGGGTGGAAAATTTTGATCTTGGAAATATCTTTTTGTACTGAATGCCATGGCATTCCTATAAACAGGACATTCTGTCTAGGGCCATTTCAAGCAAAGAAAATGCCCGACTGTAATGGCTGAGGTTCTCCACTCTTGCACCTAGAGACTTATCTTTCTGAATGCGCCATGGCCTTCTTGGGGAAAGATAATCAGTGGAGCGCAGTGCTCTGCTGCCTGTCTTGAATGTATAGCTGTCGGAAGTGGCTGGTTAGAGGTGGGCATGTGCGAGGACTCCGAGAGCCATTTTTGTAGTGCACCGGCTGGTGGGTCACGACTCTGTAGGGCAGGCACTGATCTAGGGGGTCGGGTGCTCCTCGTCGCCACAGCGTCCTGTTCCTTCATTGCAGGTAAGCCCTTCTTTCTTCTCTGGTGACTTTTTTACTTTTCCAGTTCTTGCTTTCTCCTTCTTGGAAGCCATCTTCTTTCTCTTCTCTGTATCTTTATCTTCTATTTCTTATATTCTATTTTTGTTATGCTTTGCTTTTTCCTATTTTCCTGGAGAGGGCTGATGTTCCCAACCGGCCACTACTCCATCATGTGACTCCTCACCCACCCCTGTCTTGAGGGGATCAAGGATGGAGAGGGTTGAGTGGGGAGATGGGTCGCAGGCTGACGGCGTCATCAGCCCACCCCTAACAAGCTGCTTGCTGCAGCTGTACATTCAGGGCAGGTGGCGGAGCACAGCGCTCCGCTGATTATGGGTTGGAATTGGAGCCAGCTATGGCACATTCAGAGAGGAAAGTCTTTTAGGCATAAGAGCGAAGAACCTCTGCCTTTACTTATGGGTGTTTTCACTGCTTGAAAGTGTCTATTGATTAAACATTTCTGCCCAAAATTAAAAACTTCTGCAGCTTTTAGTAATTCTCTCAAGAATAAATCTAAAGAATTTACTAAAGATTGAGAGGAGTGTTCTTTATCAGAGGGTTTGGAGTGCATTAAATGTTTAAATTCAACCTTGATTTTTAAAGAGAATTTTTTTGTACAGTTGCCTACTCATGAAACTTTGGCATCTAATTAACTCAAAAGTGCATTTATAGTATCTTTGTTGTACCCGTCATCGTAGCACTTCCCTTCTCTAGCTCCCCCCCCCCACGGAACTGTTCTTTTTGCATGTCCTGAAGTGATTGCTTTCTCTAGAATTGCAAATTGCCAATTTGCTGAGCAAGGGCTTGATCAGTTATCTGATACTTCATTCAGTTTGTCATCTTTCAGATTGTAAATGCCAGTATGTCTTTCAACAATAGTTTGGGAAAAGAGGGATAGGTAACATTGTAACTCACCCAGGTCTTTGATCACTTTTGCACTTCAGCAAATGATTGATGGGTAGCGACCAGGAATAGGGGGTATTTATTATTTCTATTGTGAGAGCCATGGGACAACTATTAATGCCTTCACGACAGCCGTGCTGCAAGGACATGTTCCAAAAAATTTTAAAGCAAATTTAATTTTATAATCTCGTTAAAGATTGTGCATAACCTGGTCTGTTGGGAGGCAATAGGCTTAATTGTGCATTTTCAATGTGAAAATAATTTATTTTTATTTAAAAACTTTTTTGACACCTGTTAATTAGTCCTCAAGATTTGCTAGTTGAATGTGATTGAACATCCCTATCATTTTCAGCTTTTTTTGATGGGCCATATAAATGTGCAATGAAATGGGAGATGAAGAAAGATGCATTTAGGTCTTGTGTCTCTGAACCTTAATGCTGTAATTTGTAAGTCATTCACAATTAGTGAAGAATTTTTAATGTGTGGATACTATTCATGAAGACTTTTATAAGGAATCAAATTCCGCACAGCCGAATTCTATTGTAATCACTTTTCAAAATGTGATAAATGTATAACTAAAGGTACACTAACATATGTTTTGGTTATGTTCTTCTCTTCCCAATTTTTGGGAAGGGGTATTTTGTACCTTGTCTTTAGTTTTTAATATTAATTTGACGCCAAATCCTTTTATTGCTCTCTTTGGAATAAGTGGGCCATCTGGTTTAATTCTGACTGCTTCACAACCCCTTATCGCAAGGACCATTTTAATGAGATGAAAAGATGCTGTCCCTCCCACTCATAATCATTGGTTGTCTGATATGAAGGCATGTCTGACTTTGGAGGGAAAAATTAGATGTTCCATTACTGAAATGAATCTTAACTTTGTTTCTTTATGGGTTCTTAATTACCATCAAAATTTGTAAGATTAACTAGTTTTTGGTTTTTACCAGTTTCTTTTTACCTGCAGTCTGTGAGTCCTTCATCCATTAAGCCCCCTGCTAGTCTGCTGCCATAATCACCTCTGTAGGATTGACTTCCACGTGTGTCCTCTACAGCGGTTGTCGGGGTGGGGGGGGTTAAGGGGAGATAGTGTTCTCTATTCTCGTGCCCTGCACCAGTCAGCTGCTTCTCTGGAGTATGCAACCCCTCAGCGTATGCTGCCCACCACAGGCACTTCCATCTTGGGCACGAATCTCTGTGGTTGCAGAATTAAGAAAAAACTATTGCTCCTTCCAACAGGCCATTGGATGTGATTCCCCATTTATTAGATGAAATTCTACCTTTTTAATCTTGGTCTCCATGAAGGGATTTGACTTGAAACCTTGTCCTAATGTTAGCTAATCCATTCTGCTCCAATTGGTCAACTATCAATCTCTACACCCACAAACAGATTTCTAGAGCTCTACTTAAATGTCTTTGGGGTGGCACAGTTGGCATAGTGATTAGCGCAACACCTTTACAGCGCCAGCAATTGGGCGGACATGGGTTTGAAACCCGTGCTTTCTGTAAGGAGTTTGTATGTTCTCCCTGAGTCTGAGTGGGTTTTATCCGGGGCCAATGGTTTCCTTCTACCCTTCAAAAATATACTGGGGTGTAAATTGGGTGGCATGGACTCGTAGGGTCGAATTGGCTGAATGTCTAGATGGGCAGAGATAGACATGTGACTGCAGTGTTTTCAGAGGTGGAAAGGGTGAGCAAATTTAATTTCCTCACTCACTATCTCAGTGAATCTTTCCTGGAACAACATACTAATAACGTTGTTAAGAAAGCACATCAAGCTTTCAAATTCACCAGTAGTTTGGAGAGGTTTGTTATGATATCGGAAACTGTGGTAAACTTCTGTAAGTGTGTGGTGGAAAGTCTGCTGACCGGCCACAGCCTGGTATGGGAGCACTAATACCTCTGATCAGAAAGCCATGGTGGGCGTAGCCCACAGTTAAATCTTTCCCCGTCATCGGGAAAATTTACATGGAATCCTGCTGTCAAAGAGCAGCAGCAAAGACTAAGGATCAACACTTCCCAGGACATGCTCTGTTCTCACTGCTACCATCAAGAAAGAGGTATAGGTAGAAAGAGGTATAGGTACCACAAGATTTGCACTACCAGGTTCAGGAACAATTTCTCTCTCTACCATCAGGCTCTGAAACAACAGACTCAGACTCAATTAAAGACTCTGCACATTATTACTGGGTGGCACAGTTAGTGCAGAGATTAGCGCAATGCCTTTGCAGTGCCAGCAATCAGGACTGAGGTTCAAATCCCACACTGTAAAGAATTTGCATGTTCTCCCCATGTCTACATGGGCTTTTCCCAGGGATTCTGGTTTCCTCCCACCATTCGAAAAGTACCGGGAGTGTAGGTTAATTGGGTGTAAATTTGATGGTACAGATTCATGGGCTGAAGTGGCCTGTTACCATACTGTATGTCTGAATTACTGAATAGAATATTTAATTTTTTTCTGCATCGCACAGTCAGTTTGTTCACATTTCTTATTTGTGTATATTTTTTTCTTGAGTAGAGTTTATATTTAGAGTTTATATTTAGTTTATAAGTAGAAATTCTGCCTGGCCTTGGGGGAAAAATAATCTCGGACTTGTGCATGATGTTCTCTGACAATAACTTGGAACTTTCTGTTGAATGATAATGAGAATGCATAATAAAAGATTGCACTATTTCTCACCATTATTTTCAAGTATTTTTCAATGGACTAAAGTCCTCATTTGTAGTAAATGCCAAATGCCATTGTTCTTGGCTTTGACTTTCCATTTTGCGTTTTGTCTATACAAATTAACTTGCGAAAAAGATTTGTATTGATAAACGAGATTTCTTCCTGGGCTTAGCTGACATTTTCTTGCATATTGATATAATTGAAAGACTATGGAATCTAGTACCTTACAAAGGGTAAAATAGATTAATTTATTTTAATGTTTCCTAAACCTACCCATGAGTACTTCTGGGATAATTCTTATCCAGAGTTTTACATTTCTACTTTAAATATTCATGTAACGTCCAAAAATTGTTGTTTTCTTAAAAGTAAGGAAGTTGAGAATTTGCAATTCTGTCCAGTTGCAGTAATGGTGGGGACCACATTTCACTCAATACGAAAGAATATGCTTGTAACTTCTATAATGTTTGTGAGAGAGTTATTCATCCATGACTTGAAATTATATTGAGTTCAGAAGTAATGTTCAGCCACAGCTCGTAAGTATGAATTAAGCATTCTTGTGCTATATTCACTGGCAGTTAGAATATATTCTACATTCTAAAACTTGTATGTGAAACTGGAAAATTCATCTTGAAGTTACCTTTGTTGATAGACAATAGGATCCAAATATTTAACAAGAAAGTAACAATGAATCTTAGTTTAATTTGGCATCATGGTTGCATAGGCATGCTGGACTGAAGGCCCCTTTCCTGTGCTGTTCTCAATGTCTGTGGCTTAGCCACAACAGGAGTAGGATGTCCAGTTTTAAAGCCCCACATTACAGGAAAGATGTGATGGTTTTGAGGAGAATGTAGAAGAGGCTTACCAACATGATTTTAAAAAAAAGAGACTTCAGTCAGTAGAGAAGATGGGGTTCTTCTCCTTGGAATGGAAGATTGAGTGGCCTGATATTGTTTAAAATGGTGAAGTGCACCAGCATCACTTCCCACTGGCAACAAATTCAAGAACTGAGAATGAAGGTGCTTGGCAAAAAAAAAAGAGGAAAAACGTCTATACCACAATGAATAAGGGTGAGAGTCTGTCATATATATAAGCACTGCTCTCCACTGGCCATTGAGACAGAGGTGCACCAAAGAAGAGGTACAAGGACTGCCTAAAGAAATCTCTTGGTGCCTGCCACATTGACCACCGCCAGTGGGCTGATATCGCCTCAAACCATGCATCTTGGCGCCTCACAGTTCGGCGAACAGCAACCTCCTTTGAAGAAGACCGCAGAGCCCACCTTACTGACAAAAGACAAAGGAGGAAAAACCCAACACCCAACCCCAACCCACCAATTTTCTCTTGCAACCGCTGCAACCGTGTCTGCCTGTCCTGCGTCGGACTTGTCAGCCACAAACGAGCCTGCAGCTGACGTGGACGTTACCCCTCCATAAATCTTCGTCCGCGAAGCCAAGCCAAAGAAAAAAGAAATGTACAAATGCATTGAAATATTTGCTCATTGCAGCCACACAGATGTGTACAATACACCAGCAACAATAGTATAAATTAAGTTACTACAATATGTCAAGACCTAAAAAGATAATAATATAAAAGGAGAGATGAGTATTCAGTTACATTATGTGCAAATAAAAAATGATGTTCAGCACCCTGTAGGTAGTGCAGACAGATGTTTTAGGTTGTTCCAATTTGGTGGTTAGTCTGGAATGGATTGCCATGAATAATATTAGATGCAGATTCAGTTGCAGTGTCAAGAAAGAACTAGATGTATATCTGAAAGGAAATAATTTGCAGGGCCATGAGGAAAATTTTAAACATTGACAAGTTGAATGACCTTCTGTGCTGGAACCATTATGTAATTCAGTAATTTGCCCTTGGGGAACAAAAGGCAAAATTGTAAAGCACCTTCATCAAACCCATGTTCCAATTTTACAAGGTTTTAGAGACGTATGCAGATGACCAGTCAATTTAAATTCAAGATGTTGATTGAGGATTAAATGTTGCCCAGCCACCAGAAGAAAATCCCCTGCTGTTTCTCCTTGAGGTAATGAAGTGAGATTTTTTTTGAGTCTGCCACATAAAACAAACAAGGTTTTTAGTTTCATTTCTCATCTAAAACACTGATTGGAATCTTTAAATACTGTATTTTGTGTTCACTAAGGTGGATACATATGGGCCTCTGGCAGTACTTCAGGGAACCTTTTTGGCTGAGGTTAGATGGTTTGGGTAAGGAACCCTGAAAGCAGCTGGGAATTATGGTAGCGACATCAGCAAGATAAACCTGCTTTATCTTAAACAGATAACATTTGCAAACACTATTTAAATATAATGCTGCATGTCATCCAAAGAAAGCATATGGCATACCTTAAGGATGAGACATTGAATATAAGAGTTGGTATGTCATATTACAGCTGTAGAAAATAGTAAGACTCCACCCGGAATATTGTACACTTTAATGTACACTTTAAAGAAGGAAGCAGCAGAAATTCACAAGGATGTTGCTGGGTTCTGGAGGGCTTGTATAAAGAGACTACATAAGCTGTAACTGTTTTTCTGCAGCACAGGAGATTGATGGGTGATCTTTTAGAAATTTATAAAATTGGGGTGGGAGGGAGGCGCCAGAGGTAAGCTGAATTGCCAATCTTTTTCTGAGGTATAGAGTTTAAAACTAGACGGTATTGGTTTAAGGTAAAAGGGAAAGACTTGTAGGGACCGTGAGGGGTATCCTTTTCATACATAGGGTGTTTCACATATGGAACAAGCTGCCAGAATAAATGGTAGATGAGAGTACAACTATAATGTTTAAAGCAAACTTGTGAACAGGTACATGGAAGGGAAAATAAATGTTTAGAGCCATATGGGTCAAATGTAGACAAAGAGAACAAATTCAGGAAAATGCATTGGCCAGCATCAAAGGGCTTGTTTCTGTGCTGTGCAACTGTGACTCTACCATGGATGTAGGCTGCCAAAAGTCAACAGAGAACTAGCAATAGGTAAGAGCAATGGTAGTAGACCCCAGCTTTGCTTCAGGGACCTCTGCAAGCACGACTTAAAAATCATTGCTGGGACGACACAGCAGATGACTGCAACAAAGGGCGAGGTGTTCTTCAACAACACCTAGATCAAGACGAGAGAGTAATCTAGAGTTGGTTTGAGGAGCGGAGAGCTAAAAGGAGAACACAGTGGACAACAATTCAACAATGCCCTACACATGCAGCAACTATGGCAGAGCCTGCCATTCCAGGATCAGTCTCAATAGCTACAGTTGACAGTGTTTAGCAAACCAGTGACTACCAGAGGCACAGCACCCATGGTCGACCACGACTGATGAAGGTCACACAAAACTGGGACTCTATCCCTTTCATTTTAAAGTGGTCAAGATTCTTGTTATTGTACGTTATTATTGGAACTGAGGAACTGAAACTACAAATGAGATGGGTTTTACAAAGCTAAATGTTTGGAATCAGTTATCAAAGAGCAACTTAAAATCAAAACTTGCACATTCCATCCTTCTATTCCTTTCCACTGCCTGCATATAAGGTAACTAAATTTATTTCTTACTTGTTTTTGCTTTTCCTAGGAATTTTGCACTTTAGACAGATAGACAGCAGTGTGAAACTAATAGTTCCTTCGATTTGTATTACCGTATATTTCAGCGTTTAAGTTGACAGATGTACAAGTCGACCCCAGCCAGCCTCATTTTAAGGGTTTTGTGGTATATCTGGCATAAAAGTTGACCCCAATTTTCTTACTGCCTGAGGTGCCCTGTTGACTGGTGTATAAGTCGACCCCCAAACCTCATGATGCCTGAGATGGGCCATTGACTGGCATATGCATCAATCCCCATAGATTGTGTGGATTGACATTGGCTGGTGGTGATTGCTATCATGGAGGGTCCATCGACACAATACAGCAAGCAACAAAAATATGAAGCGAGCTTTAAGTTGAAAGTGATAGAAATGGGCAATAAAACCAACAACTGCACTGCTGCAAGAAAATTTGATGTGCATGAGAAGTTGGTTAGAGATTGGCGGAAGAAAGAGACATTAGAAAAAAACATACCAAAAAGGCAATGTTATTTGAGAAAAGGAATCACTCGTTGGCCAGAGTTGGAAAAGTACGTTGCAGTATGGGTATGTGAACAGAGGCAAGATTGCTACATATTCACCTGAAATAAAATAAGAACATTTGCACTGCAGTGGGCCAAGTTGCACCCAGATATCAGTGATGATTTTGAGGTTTCAGTAGGCTGGTGCAATCGTTAAATGAACAGGAAAAATCTGATATTAAAATGGCACAGAAACTACCAAAAGATCTTGATCATAAAGTTGAAATTTTTTATCAGTTTATTATACAGAACCAGCAGAAACACCAGTTTGCATTGGCAAATATTAAAAATATGGACAAAACTCCCGTGAATTTTGACATAATAGGCAATAGAACAGTGGAATGGAAAGGTGTTAAAACTGAAAACCAGAAGTACAGGCCACAAAAGGACCAGGTTTACTGTGGTGTTATTGTGCATGGCTGACAGGACAAAGACTAAAAATGAAATTCTTTGCAAGTAATTTTGTATATTTTCATGAAAAACGATGGATGGATGAAAATGGTGTAAAACTATGGATAGACAATGTGTAGAACAGGCAAAGAATGGAGTTTGCAGGTCTAGGATATGTTTCACAGCCACGTAACTGAGAACACTAAAAGTAGATGAGCATTACATGATGTTATCCTGGGTGGGTGGTTTGACAACTTTATTGCAACCTCTTGATGGCTGCCTGAACAAGCCATTCAAAGACCATGTGCGTGAGGAACGGAATTGGATGTTGAGTGCAGAAAAGTTGTTTACGAAAGGCAGGGAAATGCATGCTGCATCACTTATGCTATATGACTTCGTGCTCAAGGCATGGGACAAAGTTAGAGATTGCGATTAAAATCATTTAAAAAGTGCAGTATCTCTTGTGCAATTGATGGCACGGAAGATGATTTATTGTGGGACACTGATGAGGAAGCTGAAACCACAGATAGAGGCTGGGACCCATGTGATTGTTTAAACAGTATAGATGTGCTTGCTGCCATCTTTGCTTTAGACAATGATAGAGAGTGATTATGAAGGATTCTAAATGTGTTGTTTTCAGGCAATGAGTGATTTTGCAAGGTGCTAATTGTGTTGTTTTCAATAAAAATCTCAATGAAAATCTGTCGCAGTTAGTGTTATTTGGTTTTTCAAGGGTCGCCTTATACATCCAATCAGCTCAGATTGGATTTTGAGCTGAATTTAAGGTCTCAAAAGTATATCTGACTTATGTCGACCCCTTTTTTGAGAGATTTTTTGGGTTTTATGACTCAACTTGTACGCTGAAATACAGGGTGCTATTCTTTCTGTAGAAATTGAGTTCATGTTTTATAAAAAGTGGGGCTATCTAGTTGGTGCAGCGGTTAGTGCAACGCCTTTACAGCGCCAGTGATTGGGACCGGGGATCGAATCCTGCACTGTATGTAAGGAGTTTGTAGGTTCTTCTCATGTCTGCATGAGTTATCCCCCGGGGGCTTTGGTTTCCTTCCACTCTTCAAAACGTACCGGGTGTGTGGGTTAATTGGTCTGTTACTGTGCTGTATCTCTAAATTAAAAAAAAGTGGAAATAGCAATGTGACAAAATTTTAGAGAAGTACTAGCACCCTCTTTAGGACATTTGGGCTACTGTATTAAAAACCAAATAGTTCAACCTTGTGTTTTGGCAATGATAACATTTTACTGGGCAGTATGATCTTGGGTTACTTCATTGTCATATGAGAGAATGGTATCCCTTGACAGTTTGTACTGACCAGAGGGAAATGCTAAATAAATTATTTTGTCTAATTCACTTCCCAATCCGTGATGCCAAGTTAACAGCAATTGAATTTAGGCTTCCCACCTTCTCAACCATTCAGATTTTGTTTATTAACAATTTGACCCAGCAGCATGAAATAATCTCCTATTTTTGCACAGGATCACTCCACATTGTCTGGACAGACAGCAACTGTTCAACTTCTCTGATAATGTGTTAAGTGCTTCAGGTGGACTGAACTTGGTATTGTGTAAACAGGCCTAAAATCTGAGTGGTTGAGAAGATGGAAGCCTAAACTGCTTCAGTGCATCGTCATCTACCCCCTCTCTCCTTCAGGGAATATGTAATTACATATTTAAATGCACAAAGTCGTGTTTTATTTGCTTTGAAAATCATGGGGTTTGTAGTGTGATCTAGAAATGATTTAATGATGTGAAAAATATCATTGAGATTTAAAAATTCACCTACAATTAGGTTTTGTATTACTTCCTGGAAAAGTAAGGTTAACCTATTACTTGCATGAAGGCCACAAAAAGCATCAGGTAGATTCCTGGTCTACACTGATTTACTGGTGTAATGATCTGGGTTAGGACTGAAAGAACGATCAGATTAAATTTTGTGCATAAAAACATAATTGTGATCATTATTCTTACATTTTTTTTAAATTTTGGCTCATTTTAAGAACCATGAGCTGAGGTATTTTTTCCAGAGGTTAGGTGATATTATGAGAACAACTCTAATTGTTACCCTGTTGGTCACAACCCACAGAGCTCCTGTGAATTGTATTAATAAATGTTATAGCAATCCAGGCATTGTTGTACTATTTGATTATGGCTGGCAAAGCATTGAAGTATAGTGGATTTTGAAGTGTTGAAATGCCTAACAAGAAGGTTAAAAAGTAGAAACAGCCGCGGGTAGCTGACAGTCAGACCACAAAAGATCAGATAACTGATTTTGAGTGGCTAAAGCTAGCAGTGCTGACTGAATGTTGTAAAAATATTTGTGGAGAGGGTGGCATGGTTAGCGTAGTTGGTAGCAAAGTGCTGTAACAGCGCCAGTGGTCGATCAGGACCGGGGTTTGAATCCTGCACTGTCTCTAAGGAGTTTTCCTCATGTCTCTGTGGATTTTCCCCCAGGGGCTTCGGTTTCCTTCCACTCTTCAAAAGCGTACTGGGGGTTGTAGGTAGAGACGACACTTTCCTTATTCTAATATATCCTAATTTCAAAGTGTCATCATCCAAGGCGTGAGCTGATATCCCAAATTTCAATATCTTTAATCCTGTTATTTTATGTAGCTTTAATTTGTTGATAATCTTTCGTATAGATTCGTATTAAGACTTTCATAATGATGAATAACATTTACTGTATGATAAAGATATAAACGTATATAAAGAAGCTTTTAAAGAGATACACAAACTTTAAAGAAATGCAAAAAAATTCAAAGAAAACTCTCGTGTTCACACTTCCCTCATATCTGGTTGAATAATGAGCAAGATGTTAGTCTGGGCAGATATTACAACATATTACATGATAGTCACTATGGTAACACTACAAACAATGGTTCTCTTAAAGAGACAGGCACAAAGTTAACGAAACAAGGTTTTAATCTTTACAGTAGGTCATTTGGGTATAATTTGGGAGCTCAGGCTCATGAAGAATATCCACCTGTACATTAGCTTTTCTATGCTATAAAAAGGCCTACTGTAAAAATGCAACCCATGGCCAAAAAAGTATCCACACACACCAGACTGAGAGAAATTAAAGATATTGTTGGGGAAATAGAACGTTCAATGTTGGGGTGTATTAATGACATCTGCTTAATGCAAAAATAAAATTAAAATTCTCACCACCGATATGATAAAACTGGAAAATAGATGAGGTTCTGGGGAAATAACATCAGGAAGGCAGGGATTCCCTGAAGAAACCAACAGCACAAGTAACAACACAGTATCAGATTTATTAAAACAGATTCTGACTGGATTAAGAGCCACTAGTGGAATGAGCACACTACCAGGGCCGGGAAGCGCCCACAGGGCCATTGTGGCCAGACTTCAGTGATTGTATGGCTGTCCTGTGCCTTGCTAGAGAATGCTGCAAGGTAAAACTGAAAGAGATGACTATCTCAGTTCCCCCCACCAATATTACTGCGAAAGTGGCCCGAGCCTGGGCAGAGTTCAACGCTGTCAGATGGGAGCTGTGTATCCTGCAGGGGGTCCAATATGCGTTAATCTACACCCAGCCTGTCTACGAATCACTTACAAAGACGAGGTGAAAGATTTCCTGTCAGCTGAAGAAACAAGATTGTATGTCAAGACATTGGAAAACAACTGATTATAGTGCATGTAAAGGAGTGCTAACGCTTGTTGGGCATTCTTGTCTTAAATTAGTCACCAAACATTGTTAAGGAGGAATTCCAAGACTTGCAAAATATGGTATTATAACTGTTAAATTTATAAGTAAATTCATTGGACTGTTCGAAGCAGAGCTGACCGAGGTGCCTTTCAATGTGCCTGTAAACCTAATTCAAAATTCGCAGGAGGAATGGTGATGTTTCTTTTCTACGTAAGATCACTCTCCAAGCCCTTGACATTTAGGGGTAAGGACGCTTAGACCACGTGAATGTAAAGTGTTGTCCCAATGGCTTAGTCTTAATATGGGGACAAGTGTTGAAAGTATACAGGCGTTTATGCTGATTTGTTTTTATGTTGCGAGAGGGTTGGGGGTGATCAACTTGGCGCTATCAACTTGGTGCTTACACTCAGTGAAGACTGCACAGCCCACAAAATCTAAATGCCTTATCCAATGTATCCAAGCACTCCTGGCAGAAGGCTGCCTGTCAGATTTCTCAGTTGGAATATCAGATGAAGCCCTATAAAAATGGAAATGAAGGTATTTGTTGTACCACCTCCTGCATTCACTTGGGTCTCATTCAGTTCAAGGTGCTCCACAGGGTTCACTTTTCAAAATCTAGATCAGGAGTCTCCAAACTTTTTAGACCATCAATCCCCTTCGTGGTATCCTTGATCCGTCATAGATATCCAGGTATGTGCAATAAATAAATTATAAAATTAATAATAATTAAGGAGATTTTTGTTGCAAACTTGAAAATAAAGCTAAGGCTTTACAACAAGCAAGCGATTACAATAACTGGCCAGGTATATGCCAAATGGAGCTGGGTCCAAGTCTTCAGCATCGGCTGCAACCAGTGTAGGTGACGGTGACTCCATTCTCAACATCAGGTGTGGAGCCGTCCACATCGAAGAAGTCATATCAGGCTTCCGGGCAGGAGTAGCGACCTTGGGCTTTACAATTCTTTCAACCCCACCACCCCAGCATTTTTCAACCCTTTGGATAGTCCAATCAACCCCCTTCCCCCAAAAAGAGGTCAATATTGACCACTTTGGATTCCCCTAATATCTACACAGAGAAGGACATTTTGCTAACACTACTGGGGAAATTGTGCTCATTAAATAAATGCAGAGCCAGTTTTACTCATTTTCAGTCACTGGTATCGGTTTTATTGTAGATGACAAAGGCTCCAGTGATAACCCTTAACTGTAAAACCTGGAAGTTCAAAAACTCGATGGTTGAAATTGGACTTTGTGGACACTTTCCTTTTTTTCCTTTTCACACTGGCCAACCCTTCAGCCCACCAAGAATATGGTGACCATCAACTCTCTATTTACACTAATCCAACATTAATCCCATCTTTTAATTCTTCCCTCATTCTCACCAGTTCCCCCAGATTCCACCACTCACCTACGACTTGTGTGATTGCAGGGAGAACATGCAAACACAACACAGGTAGCACCAGAGGGAAGGGTCAAAATCAATTCCCTGGCACAGAGGGGGTAGCTGCTCCAGCTGTGACATTATGTACACAGTATGAGCCCAAATGTGCATGCACCCCAGTGCCAGGAAATTGGGTTTGACCCTACTCTCAGGTTCTGTCTTTATGGTCTTTGCATGTTCTTCCTATGACCACACGTTTTCCCTGGGTGATCTGGTTTCCTCCTACATCCCAAAGATGTGCAGGTTGGTAGATTAATTGGCCACTGTAATTTGCCCCTGGGGCAACATTTTGTTGGGTATTAAATTTTAAGTCTAATTTTGAGTTTTATAGTTGTATTTTCTAGAGCTTTTGGATTACAGCTGGGTGCTAGCAGAGCATTGACCGATTCTATTCTATACAATTTTTTTTATTGATTTCTCTGAAGTTGTAGCAGAATTCCAAATGGAAGCTTGGTTTGCAGATTTGAGACCTATATAATTAGACATTATCATCACAGATGGTAATCAGGTTAATGGCAAGAAGCAAAGAGAGGCAAGTTGTTCATGTTGATGGACTTTGGTAAGCCCCGGTAATGGGGCAGTGCTGAGACCATTGCTGTTTTTGATATATAAAGTACAGGTCCCAATTTACAACTGACACAAGGATGGTAAACAGTGACAGTTTTAGATCACAAGAAGTGGGTTAATAGAATGAGTGGCAAGTGGCAGATGAAATTTTAAATGTAGGAAGTGATGACTTTGGCTGGAAGATCAAGGAAAACATGGGTCAAAATGTGCTGAACTTGCTCTGTGGTCTTTATCTGCAGTTTTGCCTTGTGCTGCCTCAATGAGTTTCATTGGCCTAGATATGCTCATGAAGTGGAGTAGGCTGTTGTCATTTAAAACAGTTCAAGTAGATTTAACCATAAAAGAAATTCATGAATACCCCA
Organism: Narcine bancroftii; assembly: GCF_036971445.1. Classification (NCBI taxonomy): domain Eukaryota; kingdom Metazoa; phylum Chordata; class Chondrichthyes; order Torpediniformes; family Narcinidae; genus Narcine; species Narcine bancroftii. The sequence continues at coordinate 40,301,953 of NC_091477.1, forward strand.
AGCGGACTGCAAATATAAAAACAAAGATAAGGAAAAACAATCAAATGCCTTCATAGAGCCATAGAACATTTCAACTCAGAAATAGGCCCTTTGTCCTGCCTAGTCTGTGTCAAACTATTATTCTGTCCAGTCCCACTGACCTGCATCAGTCCATAGTCCTCCACACCCCTCCCATCCATGTACCCATCTAAATTCTTCTTGCATGTTAAAATTAGCCCCACATTCACTACTCCCGCTGGCAGCTCGTTCCACACGCCTACTACTCCCTAAACTTTTCCCCTTTCAATTTTAACCCATATCCTCTGGTTTATATCTCACCTACCTTCAGTGGAAAAACCTTACCTATATTTACTGTCTGCACCCCTCATAATTTTAAATACCTCTATCAAATCTCCTCTCATTTTTCTATGATCCAGGGAATAAATTTAGCCTTTAACTCTAACTTGTTTCCTGAAGTCTGGGCAGCATCCTAGTAAACTGTCCTCTTTCATTCTTATTGATCTTTCCTGTAGTTAGGTGACCAAAACTGCACACAACACTCCAAATTTACCATAACATCCCAACCCCTATACTCAATGCTTTGATTTGTGAAAGCCAATATGCCAAAAGCTCTCTTTACCATCCTATTTACCTGTGACAGCCACTTTCAAGGAATTATGCATCTGTATTCCCAGATCCGTCTGTTCTACCGCACTCCTCAGTGCTCTACCATTTACCATATATGTACTTTGTTGGTTTGTCCTTCCAAAATGCAACTCCTCACACTTGTTTGCATTAAATTCCATCTGCCATTTTTCCAGCTGGTCCAGATCCCTCTGCAAGCTTTGACAGCCTTCCTCATTGTCCATAACAGCTCCAATCTTTGTATCATCTGAAAACTTGCTGATCCAATTTACCACATTATCATCCAGATCATTAATATAGATGACAAACATTAATGGACCCAGCCCTGATCTGAGGCCTCTAATCTGATAGGCAATTATCCACTGCCACTCTCTGACTTCTCATGTACATCCAATGTCAAATCCAGTTTACTATCTCATTATGGTTGTGTGTGGCTTTGGAGAGCATTTACTTTTACAATTTTAAACATTTGATTTTTTTATTCGTTATTTCCTTTTTTTTGTCATTTTCTTGTGTTACTGATTGCTTGAATTCCGGATATGGGGATCTTACTGTATATTGCAGCCTGATGTGAAGTAAATACTGTACAGTAGTACAATTTAAAAGGCTGTGCAGAAATAGAATGACCTGGGCATATACCGGTGTGTGCAATCTTTGAAAGTGGCATGGATGTATTGACGGAGTGATTAACAAAGCAAAACTAATACAAATTGAGGCAGAGTACAAATGGAGGCAAATTGTGTTTAACCTGCATCAAACACAACTAAAGTATTGTACCCAATTCTGGTCACTGGAGTTGCATATTGCAGCTATGTATGGGAAAAGCAGATGAGGACTTAGGGGAATGCTGTACTGAATTTCTTTTGAGCTGTAAATATCCCATATCAAGTTCATTGATGCACAGACTGGAGAAGCTGATAGCTAAGAACTGTTGATTTTCTTGGTCCTCTCTCAACTAGGAAAATCTAGCTTTGCCACAAAAGCTGTACTCTTTTTGAAAGACATCTATGTTTTTCACCCTACCATTTTGCAATTTTCCCTTTTTTTTTTAATTACCAAGATATAGCACTTCCTGTTGCTCCCAAGTTACGGCTGGTTAAAGTGCTCCCAAACCAACAACTTAAAGTGAAACCAATAAGGAATGAAATTAGTTGAGTGAGTTTTAAAAAAAAATTAAAACATCTGCTTTTACTGAGACCTCCAGCTAATTAGAATACTGCAGAAGGAATTCATATAATATAGCTGTTTCATCAATTAATATAGGTGTTCATTGCTTGGAATACACTGTGCTGATTTACAAAAGTAACAGAACTGAAAACTGCAAGGTGAAGTTGTTCGAGCAATCTATCCAAAATCTAGGTGTTAATTTATTGCTTAGAAGTCAAATACTCAGATTACATATGGTATTATCAATGGAATAAATCAGTGGTTCTCAACCTTTTTCTTTCCACTCATATACCACGTTAAGTATTCCCTATGCCACACATGTCAAACTCTGGCCCGCGGGCCAAATTTGGCCCGCGATATAATTATATTTGGCCCGCAAGATCATTTCAAAAATGTATTAGAGGTGGCCCGCTGGCCACCGCGCCAGTATAGTGCATCCACAGCTAATACTATAAATCCCAGAATGCATTGGCGTCAGCCCGCTAATCGCCCCCACCTCCTCTGTTTACGTTGCAGGGTCTCACTGTGGACTCTGGTTTTGGGGCCTGGCCGCTTCCCAGCGCCCAGAACCGGAGGCCTCGGGCCTGACCTCGCCAGGACCGTTGCCCACTCCCCCTCCCTGCCACAGGCCGACCTGCGACTCACGGTGACGGGGCCGCTGATCCGCCGAGATGCCGCCCTGCAGCGAGAGCCGATGCCCCCGCACTGTCGTTGTCCAACCCGATCGCCCGCAAACCCCGCCCTCCTGCACACAGGCCTGAGTAAGGATTATGAACTTTAATCTCAGGATAAAACGATCTTCCAATAGTTTCATGTCACAGTGATAAATATATTCCTGGTTAAAAATGGTCCTGCACCTGGATACAAGCTCATTAGGCATAAAACTTGAAAAGTGTGTAAATCAAAGGATATCTGTACCAATGGAAAAAGGGCATGGCAAATAACCCTGCTAGAGTTCATGCCCACAGTCAGTCACCCATTGGATTGTTTCAGGAATCATGTTATTCTCCCACATTCTCAATAGCCCTCAGATTTTACTATTCGACAGCACATTAGCAACATTTGACAAATCCTCTATAGAGAAATATTATTTATTGAATATTTTATTTCTCATTTGTTAATGCTTCTGGAAAGAGTTTATCCAAAACTATTATTAAACATTTATTTTAATAAGAAAAAGTTTAACATTACATATGTTGAAAGAAGAGAAAACATGCAGATGTTGTTGAAAATTTTCAATAAATATTTAGTTCGGCCCTTGACTTAGTCCAAGTTTTTAATTTTGGCCCTCCGTGAATTTGAGTTTGACACCCCTGCCCTATGCCATAGGTGCTCTGTGATTAGTAAGGGATTGCTTAAGGTGGTATTTTGGTGGAAAGAAAAAATTTGAAAACCACTGTTTTAATTGTTCCTCATTGATTCGTTATGTGGACGGTTTCATAACTCCATAGGAAATGGGTCAATGATAATTTTTCTCAAGCAAAGATTCTCAACCTTTTTCCACTCACATATCACCTTAAGCAATCCCTTTCAGAGCAACGATGGCATAGAGATTACCTAAAGTGGTATGTGAGTGGAGAGAAAAAGGTTGAGAACCACAGGAATAAATGTATAAAATTCTGGTTAGGTCACATCTAGAGCATCATGTACAGTTCTAGGTGTCACATGATAGGAAGGATGTGATTGCACTATAAAGGGAGCAGCGATTAATTGGGATGTTGGAGAGAATAGACTGTCAGTTAGGCAGAATTTGTTTTCCTCAGTGCACAAGATGCTGAATGGGGTTTAAAGAGTTGTGGAAACTATTAGGCATGATTGGTAGAGAAAAAATTTCCTCATAATGAAACATTTAAAACCAGAGAGGGGGCTGAGAGTTGAGGGGATGTGATGAAAAATAAATTCACTAGGAGGATGCTGGAAATAGGTATTCTTAAGATTTTTGAAGTATCTGGGTGGACAGTTGAATCACAGTGACATAGAAGACTGAAGTCCTGGTAACTAGGATTATTAGTACAGATAGGTACTGATGGTCAACATAGATGTGCTGGGATAGAGAACATAATTTCTGAAGGTGGCATTGTCAATTGTATGAGAATTTTTGAGTCTGTCAGAAATTGATTTGTATTGATGTAAATTGTGCTAATTGAAGAACAGGTGTTCGTATATTTAGGACAAATTTAACTCTGCCATTATAAAAACAAACATTAATTTATGATTTTGAGATCTTGCTCATCTCTCACCTGTCTCTGTTTAACAATGGTACTGCAGTGAAAGTGATTGATTCCAAAGTTATGAAGAACAACATCTCCAAACTCGTTCAGTACACAAATGTGCTGGAGAAGCACAGGTCACATAGTATCCATCGAAAGTTAAAGGCAGTCAATGTTTTGGGCCTGATTATGAAAACTGGGCAGATCATTGAATAAAAAGTGAGGGGAAGGGGAACAGGAACACAGGGTATGAGCTATTAAGTGGATATAAGTGGGAGGGTAAAAGAGAAATTGGGAAAATGATAAGGGGAAATGGCAGAAGGCTGAGAAAGGCAGCTCTCTGATAGAAGGGAAGTTGGTGGAGAGCTGGAAGAATGAAGATAATGGTATGGAAAGAAAGACTAGGGGAGGGGGATTAACAGAAATGGGAGGTTGATACTGGTTGAAGACTGAAGAGATGGAATGTAAGGTGTTGGTAATATAGGGTTCACCTCATCCTTCCCACCCCTCCAGCCTCTGCATCCAACATATTCTCTGCAATTTCCACCACCTACAATGGGATCCCAACACGACAAGTATCTTCCCCTCTCCACTTAGGGATTGCTCCCTTCACGATTCCCTTGTCCACACATCCCTTCCCACCAAGCGCTCCCTTGGCACCTGTCCCAATCCCTTGCAACTTCTCTGGAATCATTATTTGGGGCCTCAAAAGATTCTTCCAAGTGCAGCAACACTTCAATGAGTTTAGTAATTTTTAGTCAATGCTTAATTTAATTAAAACAAACAAATTTGGAAAAGTTGACACAAATTATGTATTTAATGGGCAGTATAATTTTAGCAAGTATGAGACTATATACTGTAAGCACCAAACATAATACATTAACTTGGGAGTCCAGGTAAATTGCCTTTTCACTGAAGGAATGTTTGGTTTCCTGGAGGGTGGGGAATGGAAAAGTTAAAAGGCAATTACATCCTTGGCATGAGAAAATACTATGTGGAAAGGGAAGTGATTGGTGGAGACATTTTTCTCTTCCCCTGTAGAAAAAAAAGGCTGTATTCCAGCTGCCATTTTTAAAAATTCCAGCTGCAATTTTAAAAAAGTAATTGTTTGTTCTGCAACCCACCATTTACTTCCCCTGCTCTCTTTACCCTTCCTGTTTCTTGACTTTTACATTTTTGGTGAAGAGTTTCATGAGCTATAAAACATTAAATTTCTTCCCCCACTGCTTCAGCTTTGATGTGCTGAGTGCATCCAGAATTTTCTAATTTTGTTTAGGCCCCATAAGGGTGTCTTGGGTAAACTTATACCTCTCATTTTGTTCGTTTTAGATTGGTCACAGTGTTTGAGCTACCGAAAGAAAATAGATACACACACACCGAGAGCAGTTCAGTTTATACAAGGCTTTATTACTAAATCTAAAGCTGAATTCACACTACAATATGTAAGCCCTTCCCAATTATACTTATTAACGCCTGGACTGGTCCCAACTGCCGAAGCGAGGCAACAACTGCACACTTGTATAGGTTGTCGGGTCACCGGTAGCTGCTTCTCTACCTCCCTCGACTGGGATGTTAACTGGACTTGAAGTTCTTCTTGCTGAGAGATGTTGCCACCTCTTGGAGACTCTTAAACTTCAGCAGTGGGACCATGGGTTATATTACCCAAAAGTTGTTTACTTCAGATCTTATCTCTTTGAACAAATGATTTAATTATCTTCAAGGTCTCCTGACAGTCTGCGACCAACAAAAGACAACTGCATCTCTGGGCCTCATGGTGGAAGTTGGATATGTCTACTGATTCATATGCATCCCTGGGCCCCATATAGTATAAATTTAGATAATGACTTCTGAATGCATCCTGGGCCCCATGGTGGAATTTAGGCGTGTCTACTAATTCATATGCAACAAGCAGGTTCTCAGCCTTGCAGACGCAAAGGCTGCAAAAGTAAGAAACACGGTTTAAATCTTCCATTACATTCCACCTCTTGGTCGCAGCATGTTACTTATCAGATCTTACAAGCATTTGAGTACAGAAGGAGCGAAAAAAAGAAACTAAAACTATAATAAGCACAAAAATAAGCAATAATGCGAGCAACCAATGGAGAATATTGTGGCCCAACCCCCCAAATATACCAGTTGACCATGAAAAAGGATTCAAACTATCCTTGTGGGCCACAATACCCAGACACTGAAGCTCACAAACAGATTTTGAAACCTGCTTAACAATATCAGATATATTAGTGGATACATCAGGCTGTGTCCCCCACGGGCAATTCCCTCGGAATGTCCTCGACATTACAAATCCAATTGCTGGCATCAAAGCAGCGGTTAAGCCAGATCAGCAGGAGCACAAGATGGAGGACCTGGAACAAAGAAGCCTGATATATGTCACTCACGATGCCGTAAGCATTCAGTATTTAAACAAACTAAACCATCCTGTCCCTCAATAGCTACCCACCGAGTGTTACCCTGGGCAGGTGTCACTATTTCCCCTTTTACAGGAGGGCCACTACCTGTTGGTGCCACCCATACCTTTTGACCGACATTCTCTGGCTCGGGAATGGGGGGCAATGACTTTTTTTCCTCTGGAATAGGCTGTAGTTCAGAAGCGTGAAGAAGACGGTGGAAAGGTGTACCTCCCTTCAAAGGGCGATGATTCAAATTGTTGACTGCCTGCTGCAGCACATGGCACCACCCCTTCAAGGTCCCCAATGGTGTTAACAAATGAATTTGTTCCTTCAGTAAGCCGTTCATTCGTTCAACTAACCCGGCAGCCTGCGGGTAATAAGGAATATGATGGACCCATAAGATACTGTTGTCAATTGCCCAATCACAGATTGCCTTCCCGGAGAAGTGCGAGCCATTATCAGACTGAATTTCCTCTGGTACATCATAATGAGAAATTAAATGGTTTAGTCCTTGGATAGTGCTAGCTTGGTCAGTTGTCTTGGTGGGAAAAGCAAAAACCAGGGCCGAAAAGGTGTCAACCATTACTAGGACGTAACGTTTACCCATACAGTCTGGCATAGCGAGCTCTCCGTCTTATTTGGCCGTGCGGACCAGGAGGATCAGTGCGGGACTTCACAAGCTAGCATGCTAGGCATGTCCACACGACCATGCGGACATCGTCCTGATGGATGGGCAAGGCATGTGTACGGGCCCACATAGCTGATCCCTTCTCCCCCAAATGGCCACTCTGTTCGAGCCAGGGGGACGGTATCGGCGTGGCTGTTAGTGGCAAGCTGATCTACTACTGCGGCGTCAACATGATATATGGTTATCTCATGATGATGGGAAGCATCCCACAACAGCTGCCACAACTGTTTGCCCCATACTGGGTGGTCATGTGTCAGCCAGTCATTCTTTTGCCAATCAGGTATCCATACCACTAGTCCAATAGCCACAGCCCAGTATCAGTAAACAAGCGAAGAGGGTGATCATGGCGGTCTAGTGGTAAGTGACTGCCTTCAATTCAGCATACTGACTGGGAGCCATTATCCCCCTCCTCCAATAAGTGAGTTCCTGACCTGGGATGGTAAGCCACCGCCTTCCACTTCTGCTTTCCTTGCACCCACCGGCTGCTACCATCAGTAAACCAGGCGTCGTCTTGTTCTGCTTTCTGTATAATCTCTTCCGTGGCCCCTTGGATCATCACATCATCAATATAATGGTGAATTGAGAGGGAAGGTGATACTGGCACCGTCTCCAAATCATTGGCAATTAGGCTGTGGCAAATAGTGGGAGAGTGTGCATAGCCCTGAGGGAGGTGGGTGAAGGTATACTGGCGCCCCTTCCAGGTAAAGGCGAACTGATCCTGTGAGACCTCGTCTATAAGAATACTGAAGAAGACATTAGCGAGATCAATGACACCATACCATGTTCCTGAGTTCCCAGTAGCAATGTTTTCAATAAGGGTAACAATGTCCGGAACTGCCGAAGCCAGTGGTGGGGCATGTTTGTTCAAAAAACGATAGTCAACTGTCATTCTCCAGGAGCCATCCGGCTTCTGGACCGGCCAAACAGGGCTATTAAAGGGCGATGTTGCGGGCCTCACTACCCCTTCTTCTTGCAAAGCATCGATGGTGACAGTAATTGTGGAATGGATACTGGTTTCGGTGGGGGGGGGGGGGGGGGGGGAGAGAGGCACCATCACAGGATCCTACTTCGCCCGACCCACCACTAGTCTTTTAGTAATAGTCCGAATTCCAAATGCAAATCCCCCTTGGCTAGTATTAAGGGCCATACCGGCCAACATATTAATACCCAGGATACACTCGTCAGTGGCAGCCACCAGGGCATGTAACCATATAGGGGAAGGGCCATCAACCCATCGTGGCGCGGACTTTTATTTCCTTCGCCAGGGTGATCGCTCCTCCCATCCCCTCTATTTGAAATGTCGGTCCAGTCCAGAGGTCAGGGTTACCCGGAATCACCGAGTGCTCCGCACCGGTGTCGACCAAGGCCAAATATTGGCGGTCATTACCCCCACCCCAATGGATTGTTAACGGTATGTAGGGCTATGGGTCCCCGTGTATCCGCTGTGTCTCAATAGAGTAGACACAGGGGCCCTGCCCACACCCTCATGCTTTAGTAGGGATCGGGGGCTTCCAGGCCCACATGCCACTATTATCCATAAGAGCCTTGTTAACCATTTGTTGTATCTCATCACGGATAACTGGAGCAGGAGAAGCCAGCTCGATAGAAGCAGCAGGGGGAGCAGAGGGCACAGTTGGGCCAGGAGGATTCAGCAGCTGGGGAAGATGTTCCCCTGCCTTCCTCTTATAAAGGACCGCAGTAGGTTTCCCATTAATATCACTTTTAGGTATGCCTAACTTTAACAAAGTTAGAAAAAGGTCCTTTCTTGTCGATCCGTTATGAGCAGCAGTCCCTCTCCTTTCATCCTGCTTGTCTGATTTAACCTGGGTTGTACGTGAGTGGATCTTACTTTCCAACTCTAATTCTCTAAGCCCAGTTAAGGTGGGCACCGCCTCAGACACAGGGTGCCCATTTAGCGGACTAGTTACGGTCAGAACCAGTCCCTGTGTAGTGGGTTGGGCGGAACGAACCAATCGGGTATGCATTCCGGGCGTGAATATCTCTTCGTCAGGGCTCTCCCCATGTACCCACAGCCTCAAACGCCCTGCATACAAGGCAGAGGCCAGGGCCTGTTAACGAATTACTGCTATATCCTCCTCTGGGGTCCCCCAATTGTTCTGTAAATGTAAATCCCAATCTACTGGTGATGGGTATACTCGTAGCAGGGCATCCCCTAGAGTGGCAAGTAAGTAATCCACCTCTTTTCCTCTACCCCACAGCTCAGCAGTGACCCGGTTATCAGTAGTCAATGTTCCTAATCCCAACAATTCCTCAGGGGTTAAATATACATTACGCCCTCCTTGCTCCCAAACACGCAGGAGCCAGGCTGCCAGAGTTTCTCCTGCCTTTTGCCTATATCGATCTCCAATGGCAGCCAGCTCTTTTATAGAGAAGTCACGTATTATTGACTGCTCTTGACCCCTGCTCCCACTTTGGCCCACAGGATCCTTTGCCCAGTGGACGGGATGAGGCCTAAGCCATCCGTAGAGGGGCTAGGCCATTGAGCATAAGCAGGGGTTTGGGTATTTTCCCCTGGGTCCGCTTGGGAGATTGGGGTATCCATCCCTTCAATCTCTACCCTTACATCATCCCCCTTCTGTCTGTTTGGGAAGTCTGCTGCCTTATGGGCCAGGTGTGAACAGCAGGTGGAGAGGGCACTATGTTAGGCACATGCTGAGTATCTGCATTATTACTATGGTCATCATTCCAGATATTCCCGTCCCATTCATCAATTACGTCAGGATCGTCGCCATTCCTTATCATGGCATGAATACGATGTGGATCGGGTTCTACTCCATGCCTTTCTTTATCTGCACAGAGCTGCTGCCGGAGTTTAATATTAAGGCAGATCGTTTGGACATGCTTATCCTCCCATTCTTTGGCTCGGTCCTGACTGGTGCGAACAATCTCGCTCATCATGGAACAGCGTTGTCGCATGGCTTCTAGCTCCTCCTCTAATTGCTCTCTCTTATGCTGAGATTCTACTTCTCGCTAAACTGATTCTGCTTCACGCTGAACGGAGTGGCGTAAGGCTGTGGCCAGCAGCCAAAAACCGTCCGTCAGTGTCCCCTTTTTACCAGGTAATTTACTTTCTCGAAGGAGAGTAGCAACCCACTCTCCCAGAGGTGCACTTGATGGGTCTAACTTCTCATCCCAACTAATGGGTGGTCCCAACAAAGACAGGGTAATGGCCAACATGCCAAACCCATCGTCTTTGAAAGTCCATCCTGGAATCAAGAACTGCTCAGGGCTCACTTCTTTCTTTTGGCGAAACATCTTGAGACCAATCCTGCTCGCAGCGCCAATTGTCTTGGGTAAACTTATACCTCTCATTTTGTTCGTTTTAGATTGGTCACAGTGTTTGAGCTACCAAAAGAAAATAGACACACACACACACACACACACACACACACACACACACACACACACACACACACACACACACACACACACACACACACACAGAGAGCAGTTCAATTTATACAAGGCTTTATTACTAAAATCTAAAGCTGAATTCACACTACAATATGCAAGCCCTTCCCAATTATACTTATCAACGCCTGGACTGGTCCCAACTGCCGAAGCGAGGCAACGACTGCACACTTGTATTGGTTGTCGGGGCACCGGTAGCTGCTTCTCTACCTCCCTCGACCGGGATGTTAACTGGACTCTTCTTGCTGAGAGATGTTGCCACCTCTTGGAGACTCTCAAACTTCAGCAGTGGGACCATGGGTTATATTACCCAAAAGTTGTTTACTTCAGATCTTATCTCTTTGAACAAATAATTTAATTATCTTCAAGGTCTCCTGACAGTCTGCGACCAACAAAAGACAACTGCATCTCTGGGCCTCATGGTGGAAGTTGGATAATGTCTACTGATTCATATGCATCCCTGGGCCCATATAGTGTAAATTTAGATAATGTCTTCTGATTCAACTGCATCCTGGGTCCCATGGTGGAATTTAGGATTTAGGTGTGTCTACTAATTCATAGCAACAAGCAGGTTCTCAGCCTTGCAGACGCAAAGGCTGCAAAAGTAAGAAACACGGTTTAAATCTTCCATTACAGAGGGTTTGGATACGAAGTAAGCATGATACTTGGTACAGGCAAGATGGAAGCAACAGAGCTTTGGATGATCTGAAGCTTTTAAGAAGATGGGAGCCAAATCTTAGAACTTTACAATAGTCAGGTTTTGAGGGTTTCCAACACACGTGAAGTTTGATTGCTTTTAAGAACTCTAGGGGAAAAATACTTTTAATCTCCAGCTATGTGTGTCTCATCACTTTGCATCTCACCACCCACAACAAAATATGTAAATCTATCTATGATTTGAACGAGCTGCAACTTCCAGTTTAGCAATGAGCAGTTTTCATTTCTTATCATTGAGCCCATTTGCACTTTTCCACTGGCTCTCCTTTTACTGTGCTGCTCCATTATCTCATGTTTGGGGTTGCCAGCTGTGTGATATCCAGTTGAAAGCTTTCTGATCTAAGCTGACCAAGCAAGTGTCCACCACCGCCCCCCCCCCCCACCCCCGGCATGTAGATGATTTTATGTTTACAACATCTTTGAGCAGCATGGGGCTGTGAGAGACTTTCTTGCCTGGGCACCATGCAGGTTTAGTCTGGGTGAATCACCAGCTTCTGGGCAGACGACGATTGGCGATGGCTTTGGACCATTTGTAATCAATAGGCATTTTCAGGTGGTCAAATTCCCTGCTTGTAAAGTCACATATTATGGCAATATTCGGCTGTCAGGAGGCCACTTGAATGCGCAGGAGGCGCCTGCGAGGCGAACTTGGTAATCCAACCAGGTCCGTAACCTACCTCAGAGGTAGTCAGGGAGGAAAATGGGCGACCCACCTATTCCGGTGACCTCAGTGCTTGCGTGCGTGCATCACCAGGCAGTCAGCATCTGAACATCCGACCGTACTTCCCGTGAGTACATAACATGTTATTACAGAGGTGGGATCCCCCTTAAATCACCAGGAATCGCACCTGGGTACCAGGAGGGCTACCCAGATGCTGCAGTTTAAAAGAGGCTAACGAGTCTGCTGATTCAATTGGGTTTGTGGATCTTGGCCAGAAGTAGAACTTGCAGTGTGGGGTTGAGAAACAATGAGCTTGGAGGTCATGTGAGGGACATGACTGGAAGTGCTGAGTTCAGAGAGAGTGCATGATTCAGTAGGTGTTTTTAATGCCGGGCCTCTGTTTTGAGACTGGCTTCAAACACTGATAAAAATTTTCAATTCACCCACTTTTATGCAGAGCAGTGCCTCGGTGCGAAATCTGGATCCACTGTAGGCGGGGCAACTGTTGCTGTTGCGTCACCCGTGATAAATAAGCAGCAGATCAATGCTGTCTTCCCTACCCATAATTCCACCCCCCCCCCATATGCAGCTGGAACTGCTCTGCATTGCCCAGAATGATTCCAGCTCTATGGGAGATTATGGGTAGGGTAGACGGTCATTGCTGTGCTGCGAATTGAGCCACTGGCACCAACGAGGTGCCCCAAAGACTGAAGCAGGGTGGTGAGAGGCCAGAGCAGATGGTGGGGCTGTCACAGTCTGCCCCCTGACGTCGCTGCCGGTCCCTGACGTCGCTGCCGGTCCCTGACGTCGCTGCCGGTCCCTGACGTCGCTGCCGGTCCCTGACGTCGCTGCCGGTCCCTGACGTCGCTGCCGGTCCCTGACGTCGCTGCCGGCCCCTGACGTCGCTGCCGGCCCCTGACGTCGCTGCCGGCCCCTGACGTCGCTGCCGGCCCCTGACGTCGCTGCCGGCCCCTGACGTCGCTGCCGGCCCCTGACGTCGCTGCCGGCCCCTGACGTCGCTGCCGGCCCCTGACGTCGCTGCCGGCCCCTGACGTCGCTGCCGGCCCCTGACGTCGCTGCCGGCCCCTGACGTCGCTGCCGGTCCCTGACGTCGCTGCCGGTCCCTGACGTCGCTGCCGGTCCCTGACGTCGCTGCCGGTCCCTGACGTCGCTGCCGGTCCCTGACGTCGCTGCCGGTCCCTGACGTCGCTGCCGGTCCCTGACGTCGCTGCCGGTCCCTGACGTCGCTGCCGGTCCCTGACGTCGCTGCCGGTCCCTGACGTCGCTGCCGGTCCCTGACGTCGCTGCCGGTCCCTGACGTCGCTGCCGGTCCCTGACGTCGCTCCACTGGCCTGACGGCTCCCACTGGCCCGGCTGCCCCGCCCTGACGGCCCCCACTGGCCGCTCCTGCCCTCAAGGGGTCATGAGGGAGAGGGATGAGTGACTTGGAGAGAGAGAAGTGAGATGAGTCGTAGGCTGACTATATGCTGTCCGTCTATAGTGAAATTACAAATATAAAATTACTCAAAAATGCATTAGCCTATTTATCACTGTTTCTCGCGGAACTCCTAGCCGGGGAACCCTGATTTTGGTATAAAGTATTGCCGAAAAAATAAATTAATGCTCTTTGAAACCAAACAAATGAGTAGCCTCCACTACCCTCTATTCATTCTCTTATTGCTTTTCAGTTCTAATGTTATTTGTTTATCTACTGCTTAATATTGAACAAAGGAAGAATGCAAAAATCTCCCAGGCCACAAGCAAGAAAATCAAAAATATTTTATTTGCAACATTTATGGCTCATTTATTTGCTTGGCTCCAATTTATTTCAAATGCCCCCTTGCCAAAATTGTAGTTGTACAGTTCATAATTTACATTACAAGAATTGCACTATTTGGGAATTGTTTACACCAGGGATTCCCAAACTTTTTAGCTTATGGAGCCCTTTTGGGAGCTCTTGGAAATCGCAGCCCTGTAGTTACAAGCTGGAAGCTGACCGGAAGTAGAATGGCATCAATTTCCAGTTCGAGCGTGGTGTGCTTGCAAAATCCCACTTCTTCAGAATGATTATTTTGTTTCAACTGAACATTAACCAAATTGCAAATACAAATATCACCGACCTCTCAGACCCCAAATGCCCACCATCACCAACCTTCCAGAAGCAGGTTTCCAACCTGCCCCCAGCTGCCCACAGGCCAGATCTCTCAATCCTCTATTGCTGGTATCCACCTCGGCTCTGGCTGCCCAGAGGGTGAGCTCCTTTATATGGGTTTGCATCCTGGCCCCTGCTGCCCACAGGCCCAAGCTTCCTACACTTGTGTCATGCTCCTGCCATGCCATGTGGGAACTCGGGGAGACTGACTGTGAGGACTACGTGTGCAGGAGGTGTATCCAGCTGCAGCTCCTGATAGACCACATGATGGCACTGGAGCTGTGGATTGACTCTCTTTGGAGCATCCAGGATGCTGAGAATGTGGCCGATAGCACATTTAGTGAGTTGGTTACTCTGCAGCTTAAGAGAATAGAGAAAGATAGGGATTGAGTGACCGACAGTAACAGGAAGGTAGTGCGGGAGTCTCCTGTGGTCATCTCCCTCCAAGACAGATATACCGCTTTGGATATTGTTGAGGGAGAAGGCAGCAGTAGCCAGGATCATGCTGTGTAAGAAGGTGGGGAAAAAGAGTGGTAGCGCAATAGTTATAGGGGATTCTATAGTAAGAGAAACAGACTGGAGCTTCTGTGGCTTGCAAATGGGACCCCAGTGCAAGGGTCAGGGATGTCTCGGAGTGGCCACAGGACATTTTGAACCAGCTGTCGTGGTTCATATTGGTTCCAACAAAATAGGAGGAAAATGGGATAAGGTCCTACAAGCTGAATTTAGGGAACTAGAAGATGAGGAGTAGAATCCCAAAAGTAATAATCTCAGGATTACTACTGGTGCCACAAGATAGCCAGAGTAGAAATAGCAGGATAGTTAAAATGAAAATGTGACTTGAACGGTGGCGCAGGAGGGAGGGTTTCATATTCTTGGGACAGATGGGACCAGTACAAACCAGACGGTCTACATCTGGACAGGGTCAGGATCAATGTCCTAGGGACGTTGTTTGCTAGTGCTGTTGGGGAAAGTTTAAACTAAAGGGGCAGGGAGATGGGAACCTACGAAGAAAGAATGAGAAAGATGGTAGAGACCAAAGCTAGAGTTAGGAAAGAGAAAAGAAAATTAGAGGGCAGAAAAGTCAAAAGCAAAGGATGCAGAGATCACTTGATTCTAAAAGGACAATGAACATAAGGGCACTTTATCGGCATGCCCATAGTATTAGAAACTTGAGGCGCAAATCAGTATCCAGGTCATAACAGAAACATGGTTGCAAAATAGGCATAATTGAGAATTAAATATTCAAGGGTATTAGGTAAAACAAAGTTAGGAAGGTAAAGGTGGTGGTGGGGAGGGTGTGCTCATAAGAATGAGATCAGGGCAATAGTGAGAGACGATACAAAATCTAAGGAGCAGAATATTGAGTCCATCTGGGTAGAGATAAAGAATAGTTAAGGGGAAAAAAATCATTAATGGGTGTTAACTATTCCCCACCAAATAACAATAGCACAGTGGCACAGGCAATTAATAGAGCAATAACTGAGGCATGTAAGAATGGAACAGCAGTTGTTGTGGGGGACTTTAACTTCCATGTCGATTGGGGAAAATCAAGTTGGTCGAGGGAGTCTGGAGGATGACTTCATAGAATGCATCGGTGATAGCTTTCTTGAACATTACGTTAAGGAACCAAAAAGGGAGAATGTTATTTTAGATCTAGTATTGTGCAATGAAAAAAGTAAAATTAATGATCTAGTAGTTGGGGGCCCTCTTGGAAAGGGCAATCATAGTATGACTGAATTTCTCAAACAGATGGAAGGTACAATAGTTAGATCTAAAACTAGTGTATTATGCTTGAACAGGGGAGATTACAGCAGGATGAGGGAGGAATTTGGTCAGTGTGGACTGGGAGCACAGGCTAATTGGCAGAACAGTTGAGGTACATTGGAAAACTTTCAGAGATTTTTCACAGTGCTCAGCAAAAAATACATTCCTGTTAAAAATAAGGGAGGTAAGAGAGGGAAGAGCCAGCCTTGGTTAACTAAGGAAATAAAGGAAAGTATAAAATTAAAAGCTCGTGGACAAAGTTGCCAAGAGTAGTGGGAAACTGAAGGATTGGTAAAACTTTAAAAGGCAACAAAAGACAACTAAACGAGAAATAAGGATTATGAAGGAAAATTAGCACAAAGTATAAAAACAGATAACAAAATAATTTATAAATATATAAAATGCAAGAGGGTGGCTGGAGTCAACATAGGTCCCTTGGAAGATGAGAAAGGGAAATTGATATTGAGAATTGAGGAAATGGCTGAGGTATTGAATAGCTATTTTGACACTCTTCACAATGGAAGACACGTCCAGCAGGCCGAAGAGTGACGATAGGGTCTTGATAAAATAATTGTTACAAAAGAGATAATGATGAGCAAATTAATGGAACTGAAAATGGACAAATCCCCTGGTCCTGATGGGATGCATCTCTGGGTACTGAAGGAAATGGTGGGAGTTAGAGTCGACGTGTTGGTAGTCATTTACCAAAATTCTCTGGATTTTGGGCAGATTGGAAGTCAGCAAAATCACACCACTTTTTAAAAGGGGTTATAGGCGAAGACTGGTAACTATCGACCAGTTAGTTTAATGTCTACAGTCGGGAAAATGCTTGAAGCTATCATTAAGGATGAAACAGTGAGGCATTTAGAATGAAGGGGTTCCATCAGGCAGATGCAGCATGGATTCAGAAAGGACAGGGCTTGTTTGACAAACTTGCTGGAGTTCTTTGAGGATATAATGGGGTGAAGTAGATAGAAGGGAACAGGTTGATTTTGTATATTTGGTTTTCCAGAAAGCGTTTTATAAGGTGTTGCACAAGATTTATCAATAAGATACAGATGAATGGAGTTGGGGGAAGTATATTGGCGTGGATTGAGCATTGGTTAACTGACAGAAGACAGACAAATGGATGTTTTTCTGATTGGCAGACAGTGGTAAGTGGGGTGCTGCGGAGGTCGGTGCTTGGCCTGCAGCTGTTCACCATTTACGTTAATGATTTGGAAGAGGGGACAGAGTGTAGTGTAGCCAAGTTTACAGATGATACTAAATTGAGTGGAAAAGCAAATTGTACAGAGGATTGGGGAGGCTGCAGAAGGATAGAATTAAGTTAGGTGAGTGAGCAAATGTCAGGCAGATGAAGTACAACGTTAGTAAATGTGGCAGGAAAAATAGACATGATTATTATTTAAATAGTGAAAGACTTGTGCAGAAGGACTTGGGAGTGCTTGTGCATGAATCACAAAAAAGTTGGGTTGCAGGTACAACAGGTAATTAAGAATGCAAATGGAATGTTGGCCTTCATTGCTAGAGGAATTGAATTCAAGAGCAGATAGGTCATGTTGAAACTATTTGAGGTATTGGAGAGGGTGCACCTGTTCTGGTCTCCATACTTGAAGAAGGATATACAGGCCTTGGAAGCATTCCAGAGAAGGTTCACCAGGTTGATCCCGGAGATGAGGGGGTTGACCTACGAGGAGAGACTAAATCACCTGGGATTATACTCACTCAAATTCAGAAGAATGAGAGGAGATCTTGTAGAAACATAAAATTATGAAAAGGATAGATTTTTAAAAAAACTTTATTTATTCATTCAAAAATCAACTAATATATGACATATACAGCAATTAAACATGAACATTTTTTATATATATATTAAAAAAAAAGATTCCCCCCCTCAGCCAAAACTCTCCTAAGGAGAGCCATAAAAAAAGAAAAAAGAAAGAATATAAAAAAAGTTAAATATACATATTAAAATCTAATCAATATAAATTGAAATGTAAATATTCTGAGTATAACAGCCACTTATTAATAAAAAAATTATAATTATCATGTGAAACATAATTTTTTCCATTATTAAACAATATTTCATCTCATTATGCCATCTATTAATATCAATCATATTTGTATCTTTCCACATACTTATCTAATCCCAAGCCTTTCAGAGGTTGCAAACTACCCAATAAAAATACTGTTGGGTCTAAAACTATTTTAATCTTATACAGATATTCTAAAAGCGATTGAATTTTCTTCCAAAAAGAAACAGCATGAAAAAAAGTTCCAACTGTATCACCACATCTAAAACACAAATCTGATTCATTAAAACCATATTTTTAAATTTTTCAGGTGTCAAATATAATTGATGTAAAAAATTGTAATTAATCATTGCATAATGTGCATTTATCAATCTAGTTACACTATCATAACAAATATCTAACCAATCCTCTTCAGAAAAAGTAAAACCATATCTGCTTCCCATTTAATTTTAGATCTATCCCAACCCTTTTTATCCATACCATCCTGTAATATTTGATACATAAATGAAATATAATCCTTCTCTGGTACCTTCATAAGAGGTCTCAAATTTAATCATTTTAGGCAAAATCTTCTTCTTTGGCTTGGCTTCGCGGACGAAGATTTATGGAGGGATAAATATCCACGTCAGCTGCAGGCTCGTTTGTGGCTGATAAGTCCGATGCGGGACAGGCAGACACGGTTGCAGCGGTTGCAGGGGAAAATTGGTGGGTTGGGGTTGGGTGTTGGGTTTTTCCTCCTTTGTCTTTTGTCAGTGAGATGGGCTCTGCGGTCTTCTTCAAAGGAGGTTCTTCCCGCCGAACTGTGAGGCGCCAAGATGCACGGTTTGAGGCGATATCAGCCCACTGGCGGTGGTCAATGTGGCAGGCACCAAGAGATTTCTTTAGGCAGTCCTTGTACCTCTTCTTTGGTGCACCTCTGACATGATGGCCAGTGGAGAGCTCACCATATAACACGATCTTGGGGAGGCGATGGTCCTCCATTCTGGAGACGTGACCTACCCAGCGCAGTTGGATCTTCAACAGCGTGGATTCGATGCTGTCGGCCTCTGCCATCTCGAGTACTTCGATGTTAGGGATGAAGTCGCTCCAATGAATGTTGAGGATGGAGAGGAGACAATGTTGGTGGAAGTGTTCTAGGAGCCGTAGGTGATGCCGGTAGAGGACCCATGATTCGGAGCCGAACAGGAGTGTGGGTATGACAACAGCTCTGTATACGCTTATCTTTGTGAGGTTTTTCAGTTGGTTGTTTTTCTAGACTCTTTTGTGTAGTCTTCTCAAGGCGCTATTTGCCTTGGCGAGTCTGTTGTCTATCTCATTGTCGATCCTTGCATCCGATGAAATGGTGCAGCCGAGATAGGTAAACTGGTTGACCGTTTTGTGTGCCCGATGGAGATGTGGGGGAGCTGGTAGTCATGGTGGGGAGCTGGCTGATGGAGGACCTCAGTTTTCTTCAGGCTGACTTCCAGGCCAAACATCATATCTCTACCAAATGTACGTTTTACCAAAGATTGAATTTGATAATACAGAAATTAAGAATTCTTATCAATACCAAAATCTTCCCTCATCTGATTAAAAGATAAAATTTACCCTCTTTAAAACAATCTCCTAAATTTTTCACACCTTTAAATCTCCAATGCAATAAACTTTGATTATGTATTGAAAAAGAAATAAGTTGATTATACAATGGAGTCAAAGCCAATAATTTACCCCTAGAACCTATCATTTTATTTTTCTTTATCCATAACTTCATTAAATGTTTTAGTATAGGCACATTATATTGTTGTAACAAATTCATATTCCACCTAAACAAAAATTGATGTATTTCAAATTCAGAAATACTTGCCATCTCAATTTTAGCCCAACTAGGAGGCCGTACCAAATCCATCAATGAACTAATAAATTTAAGTTGGGCTGCCTCATAATAATTTTGAAAATGTGGTAAACGTAATCCCCCTAACTCATATTTCCAAGTTAATTTATTCAAAGCTACTCTCAAAAATTTACCCCTCCATAAAAACTCCCTAACCATTTTATTTAAATCTCGAAAAAAAAATTATCAAGTAAATACGGAATAGATTGAAACAAATATTGTATACACGGAAAGATATTCCTCTTAATTGTATTTATCCATTAAATTAATAGGTAAATCTTTCCATTTAATCAAATCAGTATTAATTTTTTTCATTAACGGAGCATACAATTTATATAAAGATTGATAATTAACATTCAAAATTATACCCAGACATTTAATTCGATCAGTCCACTTCAAATTAATAATATTCTTATAAACTGAATAATCTCCTTCACTTACCTGTAATATTTCACTTTTTTCCCAGTAATCTTTATTTCCAGAAAGACATCCATATTGTATTAAACAGAAAAGGATAGATAAGATAGAGGCAGTAAAATTATTTTCACTGGTAGGTGAGACCAGAACTAGGGGACACAGCCTCAAGGTTCAGGGGAGTAGATTTAAGTTGGAGATGAGGAAAAACTATTGAGGGATCTGTGGAATTCACTCCCAGGGAAGCAGTTGAGGCTACTTCATTAAACTTATTTACGGTTCAATTTGATAGATTTTTACATAAAAAAGAATTAAGGGATATGGGGAAAAGGCAGGTAGGTGGAGTTGAGTCTTTGATCAGATCAGCCATGATCTTATTGAATGGCGAAGCAGGCTTGACAGGCCGAATGGCCTACTCCTCCTATTTCTTATGTTCCTTCATTGCTAACCCCTGTGCTAGCCGACCAGGTGCTGGAGCTGCTGATTGCGACTGCAAACCTACCGTAGCCCCCATGCGTCCCAGTCCAGACCAACAGCATTCCGACACCCACGCCAACTGCATCACCAGTTACCACACCGGCCTCGGGGTTGGGGGTGGGGTGGGGTGGGGGGGGGGAAGAGATTGAGCGAGTTAATGAGACAGGGGAGAGACGGTTTAAACCATTAATATTTTTCTAAAGCATGTTTATCTTTGCAATACAAACAGCTTTCCTGAACAGTCTGATCTTTTTCCATTGTTTCTTTGTTCTTTCTTGTGCTTATATCTGACACAGCAGTAACAAAGATAATTCCCTTTGGTTTCTGTTGAAATTTTGTTTATAGGTTCTTTTACCAATGTTCTTCGACGTTTTATCACCAGACGTGGTCAAGTGAAGGAGTTAAGTTCGGATAATGGAATTAATATCCTTTTGTATTAACCTTGCATCGAACAAAAGAAATGTACAATTTTTGGAATGGCACGTGCATGCTTACACCATACCAGCATATTATAATTTCAAACTGAATGTATAATTTTGCTCCGGGAGCTTATCAGCACCATGATCCATTGTGGTTCCTCCCCTCCTCCACCAAGACCATCGTGATGTCAGCCCAGTGCGACACCGCACCTCCGTGACCCAGTTCGCTTACGGATCAGTGCAGCCCTCTACAACTTTTTTTTTCATATTTCACAGTCATTTGAATTTCTTTCTTTGCTTACATTTCCCTCATTTGTATGCCTCTCTTTCTTGAGCACAGTTTACGAATACTGATGAGTAAAAATTCTGCATGGCTTGCAAGAAAAAGCATCTCAGGCTTGTTTATGATTTCATATACGTACTCTGACAAATTTGAACTCTGAATTAGATGGGTACGTGGACATGGTGAGTAGTGCCATGGTCACATGCTGACCTGCGTCGGGAGCAGTGCCAGTCGCTGTCACTGATGAAGCGCAGGAATAATAGTGTCCATGCAAGATATTAAGCAGCCATCATATGGGGGATGAATCTTGGGCACAGGAGGAGGAGAGTGAGAATGTCACGATCACGCTTGTGGCAAAGGGGTTTGGCTGGGTGGTGTTTTTGGAGTTGGAGAAATGCAGTGTGATGTCTGAAGAGGAATAAAGAAAGTTGACCATTTTGTGCTGAAAGAAACGAGTGAGTGCATAATTGTGTGTAAAATGGGTAAATCAGTGCTGCTACATAAGAACTGACAGTTCTTATGGCAGTCGAAAAATCGCAGAAGAGATTTGAGAATTCTTGGACTGAAGAATATGCTGAGGAGAGATTGACTAAGCTTGAGTTGTATTCTTCAGAACAAAGGAGGTAAGGATAATTTATTCAAGTTTAACAGGCCTGAAGCTGCTGAGCTGGATTTAAAAGGCAGAGAATTTAAGGAAAAATATGGAACGCCACACTACCTCAAATACTAGTGAGAGTGTAGAACTCGATCTGCAAAAGACTGGTGGAGGCAAGACTCCATCATCTTTTTATAAAGTACCTGGACATATAATAAACTAAGAGCCAGTGCAAAGTAGAATTAGTCCAAATAGCTTCCTTTTTTACTGCCATCTTCCATAGTCCATCTGTACTGTAAAATTCAGTGATTCTAATGTGAGAGATGCTTCTGTTTCATATGTCTCCACAAGGTGTGCTATTGAAATATTGGATTATTTATCTTTTCTCAGTTTTCGTATATATGCAAGACAATATTTGTGCTCTTTGGTATTTACATAATGTTCTCTGGTCATAATGCCTTTCCCTGTCTTTGAAGTGGGAGGATGGATGTGCATACACACATCTTTTCCAAGGATGAACTGATTAAAATGCATTGACTTGATAGCTTCAGTACAAAACCCATCTTTAAAAAAAGAAATGCCATCTGCTGCACTGCCAGTTAGCCTTGATTCATGATTATGAAGGGATGCTTCTATTCTGTATATAATTTAGCGAAATACTATCAAGAATGCAAAGTATGTAAAATAAATCATGTCAGAAGAAGCAAATCTGTATATACGAGCTTATTCATGCAGAGGACAATTACTGCAGCTGTTCTGACTGGAAGCACAGGGTCTGCAAGTTTAATTTGAATGAAAATTATAAAGAAACTGTGCATTCAAGCATCCAGTTCACTTTGAGTGAATAAACTGTCAGGCAATATGGGAATATCTGAGCATTGAATATAGAATCATTATGAAAGCCAACACCTGAACAGAAAATTTGGAGAGTTAATTAATGGAATAATTGCATCCAAAAGGAATCAGAATTTTTAAATGAGTATTGATATATTCTTGTGTTCTTTGATCTGTAACCTGCCACTATTCAGTCCATTCATCTTCAATTAAAGTATAGTAGAATGATAATGCTGTGACTAGAAAATCCACTGCTTAAAAAATATTTTTGTTTTGTCTGAAACCATTTCACTCAGAATTTTGACTCTTGTCTTGCCAAATTTTGTAACTAACGTAGTAAGTGCAACTTGGATTTAATTTGTTCAGGTAGTCAGATGAGTTCAAGTCCCATCACAGAGTCTTGAGCACAACACCGTAGTCTGGTGCTCCAGTGTTCCATGAAGAGGATTGAATTTCTTTTAAGATTTAAAAAAAATTTTTACTTAGATATACAGCATGGTTACAGGCCCTTTCAGCCCACAAACATGTCACCTAAATGCACCCATGTGACCAATTAATCTATTAACTCTATACGTCTTTGGAGCATGGGAGGAAACTGGAGGAAATCCACACAGACGCGGTGACAACATTCAAACTCCTTACAGACGATGCCGCATTTGAACCAGAGTTGCTGACGCTGTAATACTGTTGTGCTACCTACTGCACGAATTATGCTCTCTTAATATTGGCTTTATTTGAAATATTAAACTCTGTCTGGACTGTGAGTTGGCCTCCATCTGACTTCAAGAAATCCATTACATTTTCAAGACCAGTGAAATTGTTCCTAATGACCTGAGCAGTATTTAGTCTTCAATCTCCACAAATTGAAACAGTTTATCTAGTAATATCGCATTGTATGACCTTGCTGTGCTAGGCTTGTCTAGACTCTAATGGATGAATAATGCTTTGAAATGCCAAGCTGTGAAAAGGGCATGTGCTTTTGTTGCTAGGTGGACAATCAGAAACTCTTAAGTGTTTGCCTGACCTTTGTTTAGTTCATAACAAACATTTTGAATCCAGGTTTTAAAATGCATTTCCACCCTGCCTCTCATTTCTTCACTGAGGTAACAAGCATGATGTTTGCTGCTATGTGCTGGCATTCGCAAAATGACAAAGCTCTGATTTGATTTACACCATCTTTTTCTCTTTTTGTAAATACACAAGTATTTTTCTTTATTTAAAAATAATCCCAGATTAAGAATCGGTAAGTATCAGTAGATGAAAACACCTGGATTTCTTTTAGCTCTGACAGAAGAATCTACTCTTTCAGTAAGGGGGACCCTGCAGTAAGTTCAAATCTGACCTTGCATGTGCAACCAGGCAAAATGGTGTTCCACTTGACCATGGTACACACACGCACAAAATAATCACGTTTACATTAAATTGCAATTTGAAGTAAATATAAATAGTTTTGGATGATTACTCCATTACAGGATACTGTTTAACAATCTCATAGCCTATGGGAAGAAGCCTGACAGTCCTGAATAAATGTATTCAATAACTAAAGTGACTGCTGTCTTTAAACAAAAATGGCCTTTAACTCTGAATTTCTCTTTTGTTTAAGGTTTGTGATATAGAATGTTGCAAATAAGTCTGACTTTTAATTTCCTGTCTCAAGGCAAATTTGAAGAGAAAGAAGATCGGGTGCCAAAGTTGGAGCAGCTCAACAGCCTGGGCTTCATGAGCAGCCTGCACCTGGTGCTGAACAAGCGAGATCTGCTCCAGATGGAGCTTTTGCTGCTCGAGACTTTCAACTGGAACCTCTGTATGCCCACAGCTGCACATTTCATTGTCTACTACCTCTCAGGCTCCGTACATGAGAGTGACCTTCACAACGGATGGCCACTTACCTCTGTTGTCAAAACCAAAGCCTTCATGGAAAAATATGCCCATTATTTTTTAGAAGTGTCACTTCAAGGTATGTTTAAGAAAATGAGTTTGATAATATCTTACACTAATACTAGAGTGCCACTTAATTCTCGCCTCCCCTGATTAATGTGTTTCGAAGCACAAGCAAAACTTGCAGAACACCCCATTTGCCATCCATGTGGCAGCTTTTCTTGTTGTCCTAAGGCATTGAATTTATGAAGGTAGGATTCCCCAGGAATTGGGTGACCTTTGATACCACTCCCAAATAGATGTTCATCAGGCGAAAAAAAAATCACATTTGTGCGTGCTCACAATTTCCAGATATGCACCTTTGGGGGGATTCAATCTGCATCAGGGTAAAATGTAGCATTCCAACTGCCCTCTTAGTTGATTTCATCTATGTTCAGCTAACTTTGCTGAAGATCAGGTGATTAGAAAATGTGGACCATTGAGTAATTTGCAGTTAAGATTCTGAGATAAATGAGACTCCAGATGATCGGTTTGTTTTGTTGCAGGCGCATTGCAGGAAAGAGTGCCTCTATCTCAACCTTTTTCTCTCCACTCACAGACCACTTTAAATATTCCCTATGCCATAGGTGCTCTGTGATTAGTAAGGGATTGCTTAAAGTGGTATGTGAATGGGGGGAAAAAAGGTTGAAAACCACTCCTCACGGCTCATTTGCTACTGAAATATTTTGCTTGAGAAAAATTGTCATTGGCCCATTTCTTTTGGAGTTATGAAATGGTGCATATAACAAGTCAATTAGGTATGGTGAAAACACTGGTTTTCAACCTTTTTCTTTCCACTCAAGTACCACTTTAAGTAATTATTAATCAGAGCATCTATGGCATAGGGATTACTTAAGGTGGTATGTGAGTGGCGAGTCTGTTATCTATCTCAACAGACTCGCCAAGGCAAATAGCGCCTTGGAAGACTATACAAAAGAGTCTGGAAAAACAACCAACTGAAAAACCTCAAAGATTAGCGTATACAGAGCCGTTGTCATACCCACACTCCTGTTCGGCTCCGAATCATGGGTCCTCTACCGGCATCACCTATGGCTCCTAGAAGGCTTCCACCAGCGTTGTCTCCGCTCCATCCTCAACATTCATTGGAGCGACTTCATCACCAACATCGAAGTACTTGAGATGGCAGAGGCTGACAGCATCGAATCCACGCTGCTGAAGATCCAACTGCGGTGGGTATGTCACGTCTCCAGAATGGAGGACCATCGCCTTCCCAAGATCGTGTTCTATGGCGAGCTCTCCACTGGCCACCGAGACAGAGGTGCACCAAAGAAGAGGTACAAGGACTGCCTAAAGAAATCTCTTGATGCCTGCCACATTGTCCACCGCCAGTGGGCTAATATCGCCTCAAACTGTGCATCTTGGCGCCTCACAGTTCGGCAGGCAGCAACCTCCTTTGAAGAAGACCGCAGAGCCCACCTCACTGACAAAAGACAAAGGAGGAAAAACATAACACCCAACCCCAACCAACCAATTTTCCCTTGCAACCGCTGCAACCGTGTCTGTCTGTCCCGCATCGGACTTGTCAGCCACAGACGAGCCTGCAGCTGACGTGGACATTACCCCTCCATAAATCTTCGTCCGCGAAGCCAAGCCAAAGAAAGAAGATGTGAGTGGGGAAAAAAGGTTAAAAATCATTGCTCTATGTAGTAAAACGTGAAACAAAATTACATTATCATAAATGCCATCTTTCACATAACTCATCCAGCTAATGGGCCTCACTCTCGTTCCACAGCAAGCACATTGAAAGCTGTTCACTTCTTCACCAGTAGCACCAGAAAAAAACATTTAATGTGGATGCTGCCGTGCTAGATGCTATTCTCAATAAACATGTTGATTGTGAAGCACCTTAGAATATTATCCAAGATGTAAAGAGCAACTAATACAAGTGAAAATTTGTTCATTTGTTTGCTTTTCCTTTTTGAATAATTTGTGGCAGAGGTAAAAACAAAATAGTGAATGCTCTCATTTTGCCTTGTAATCCAGAGTTTAATGGGGATACTGCTATTTAGGGATGGCGAAGGGTAATAAATCAATGGGATTTCATTATCAAATAGATTATATCTGTATATGCCTGCACACTTCTAAGTGCTTTAAAAAAACTTGGACCTGATCTAGGTCCATGGAGAAAAGAGCAGGATGACTACAAAGAACATTGGATTGCAGACTGAATAATTTTGAATGAGCAAAGAAAATAATGTAATATTTTAAAGTGAATAATAGAATCTTGAATAAGTTGTTGATAACGTGGGAAAAAATAATATGGGATTAGTCATAATTAGTGCAGTAGTTGGCACATACTCAATGAAGAAAGGACTTGTTTCTGCACCTGAATGCAGAAAACAAAAGCATTCAAATTTAAATCAAGATATTAGATTCAGAAGTTGAACTGAAATTATGGATTTAATGAGTCATTTCTTTCCGATGATTGATATTGTGTGCTACTCTTTTTTAAGATCACAACTTTCTGAGTTTTCGTCCGTCACTGGTTGCTGCAGCCTGCATAACAGCATCTCGCATTTGTTTACACATCAGTCCATCTCTGACCACTCATCTTCACTTGCTGACTGGATATACATGGGAGCACTTGACTCCATGTGTTGAGCTCATGCTGATGTAAGTTGCATCCACTTTTTTCCCCCACTTGAAAAGAGGAAGTTATTTAAGAGTGTGTTTTATTCCTTGTACAATTTTTGTAAGCTCTGAATGGAATTTAAGCAGTGCTAGAAAATCTTACTGCACCTTGTTCTAATGTTACTTAAACAATGCTGAATCACAACATACATCCTTTTGATTGTTAAAAGTGCAAGAACATGAGAATGTTGCTAAATCTAACATTGAGTATTTAACATGTGAAGCACCGCCTTTTTGAAAGTGTTTGGCATGTTCATTATCTTCAGGTAATATGTTGATGGAGCATGCTTGAATAAATTAGAGGCTTTGACTACAATGCCTGGTGCGTGGACATAAACCATTCTTTTTCAATGAAAACAAAATGCTGGAAATGCTCGGTAGATCATGTTGCATCTGTGGGATGAGAAGTGAAGTTAACATTTCAGGTTGAAGACCTTTCATTAGAACATGTTCTATTTTAATTTTAAATTTCCAGCATTTAGATTTTTTTCAACTTTGTACTACTGAAATATGGAAAGATAAGCAGAATAAATAGGACCCTGCACTATTGCATATAAACTACTTAACAAGAAAATTGAAACCTCAACTAAAAATTGTTTTAATAATGTATAGCGGATATTTCCAGAGACAGTGCATTTATTGTAGTTTGAATTTCAGCTGCACCTGTTGATCCACAAACAATGTGAGAAATTTTGTTAATAACTATTGTTCCAATCCAGCATCCAAACAAGTTAACTGCCTTCTCATCTTGAGAGTCTAATTATCTTAATTAAATTGGTCATTGCTGCTCGCAGAATAATACTGAAGTGTTTCTGGTGATGTTTTCAAGTTGTGCTTGGTAATTTGCAGTAGCATTTTTACCCACTTGTGTTTCTAGGCCTTGGTAATACCAGGCGCAGTAATGTCGCTGAGAAATTCAGTTTAACAGATACAAGGCCATGATACTTGAGAGGGATATTAGTGTCTATGGTTCAGATTAATAAATTGAAAATATATATTTCCACCTATGAATATCTTTCCTGTTTTGGTTGCTTGAAGTAAGTTCCATGTTGATTTAAGTACATAGTGCATATGCCCAGAATAAAATTAGTAAACAAAAATAAAACTCAATTTGAATATTTTGCTTTTCTACTTTTTTTGCCTTGTGCCCCCCCCCCCACACACCAGTATATTCATTCCTTTCCCATCTTCCCCTACCCCATTCTTTCCCTGTCTTCATTTTACCTTCAACTTTTCCCTCTCCTCAATACTTCTCTCACTCACTTTTCCCATCTTTATCCTCGTTCCTTCAGAATTTGGTGAATAGAAATTGGTTGTTTTCAGAGTAGAGCAATTTATTGAAACTTATTAATTTCTGTTCCCGAAAACCTCTCTGGGTTTAACGCCTTAATTATGAACCTTCAGGCATCCACACAGTTCTTTCTGGTAATCTTACGACACATGACAGAGGGCTTACTATCCAGAGAGAAATAAGTGAATGTATAAAGAAATATTTGTCTCTGAAATGCAGCTTCCATGGAAAAGTCAGCTAGTCCTGTGTACACTTGGTTCTGTGTTCCCTCCAGTGTAATTTTTACGTTCACAATTAACTGAAAGATTTAAATGTTTAAATCATGCTTGGAACTTTTGTTGCACTCCTTGAAATTGAAACCATTCAACAAAAAAAAACTGGTCAAAGAGAACTAGAAAATTGCAACCTTGGAACTACCTTTTTTGATTAACATTGTCATTTGGATGTTTAACTTCCATTACAACTCAATTTGTACTTCTTGAGTGACTTGGAAGATTTGCACCAATGTTGAAATAGTATTGCTTAGAGCTCTCAATACTGAGGTGTATTGTGGTTTTTTTTTTTTTTTGCAGCTTAAAGATATATAGGAAGTAATGGCTAAAGTACAATGGGATAAAATTTGGGGCAGTGCTCTTATTGTGAGTAAACTTTGGTATCTTGCATCATGGGGAACAATTTTTTTGTACAAAGCCAAAGTCTTTTGTGCTGAACGCTCTCCGTGAGCTGCCATGGAATCAAATATGAGTAACAATTTATTTGGGGGAGGGGGGAGAGGGGAGACTGCCTGATCTGGGCCTGTAACACCTTTCTACCCACAGTTTCATAACATTGGAGTCCATCTAACCTTGTTACAGGTGCACAATTGCAGGATTGGGCATTTTTTTCTTATGGCAATATTACTCTTTTAAATATGATAATTGGCTTCAATTTAGTGCCACTGAAGCCAAGGACTACAGTAAAACTCAACCTTTCATGTCTGGTCGTGTTTATAACCACGATTCTTGTTCCAGAGGCAGTCACATTTCTTGTAGCAGGGGTGTCAAAGGCCATTGGGACTTCATCCATGTTAATGACGTCCACAGGTGTGATTTTAAGTTCACATATTTCAATGGTGACGAAGTTGCGAAAATCAGTGTTTTTTTTTGTTTCCCTTCATCTGGAAATTACTGAAATGCAGTTGTTTTGGTTTTTTTTAATCGACAATCAGTTTCACTTAATGAACTTTGATATCTAGGGGAATCCTGCTTTGAAAAACAGGATGCCTCTTTCACATGCCAATGGTCTTTTATCTGAATGACGACTGTAGATGCAGCCTGATTTTTGTTCTCTTTAGGCACTTTCAGGTGGCCAATTGCCCCGCATGTAAAGCCGTATGTTTAGGCAATATGCGGCTGTTTTGAGGCCACCTGAATGTGCAGGAGGTGCTCTTGAGGCGAGCTACGTAACCCTCCTCCAAGAGGGATAATCAGCTCAGCTCAGTGGGTCCCCCAACCATCTGAATGCAGCTGACTGAAAGCGGATGTTAAAGGGTCAGGCTGCTGATCACAGCTGACACTGGGCAGGAGCCGGAGTCTGCTCAGAGCTGCATCCTGCGCAGCTGTGGCCTTCAGGGGGCCAGCGTTGCACTTCAAACGCTGCCACCTGAACGGCAATTTAAAAGGCTGCTTCTGCTTCTTCAGGCGCATTCTTAGCGTAGAATGCACCTGAAAAAGCCTTATGACTAATAACCCACTCCTTCAAGTCAGACTCTAACTGGGGCCATCTAGCTTTTGGGCCATGACATGCCTGTTTTCATGAAAGAAGCACTCAATTTATAGCTAGCATAGGAATGTAATAGTTGGCAATGAAAAATGCACACAATTTAAAGCGAGTGTGGGGAATTGAGTACATACAAAATTCAAAATTTTGATTTTGGGAGTATCTCTTTGGACTGAGTGCCATGGTATTTATTCCGAGAAACAGGACGTCTGGCTAGGGCAGTGCACCTTATCAATGTTAATTGCACAGACATGTCCCCTGAGGGAGGAGATTAACAAGACAAAGTTTCTTTTAAAGAAAGGTTTTTTAAATTAACGATTAAAAATCTGCTTAACTCTGAAGCCCGTCTTCGATCTGTTTAATTGATTCACTCCAAAGCTTGTTAATGTGTTGCAGGAGGATATCATCGATAGGCATTTTCAAGCAGGGAAAATACCTGTCATTAAAGGCGGAGGGTCTCCACCCTTCCGCCTAAAGACATACATACCTTTCTGAATGTGCTGTGGCCGATTCGAACCCTTCTCAGGGAAGGATAATCGGCGGAGCACTGTGCTCTGCCAACTGACCTGAATGTACAGCCACTGCAAGCGGCTGGTTAGGGGCGGGCTGATGATGCCATCAGTCTGCGACCAATTTCCCGACTCACTCCTCTCCCTCCAGGCAGGAGTGGCAGACAGGAGCCGATGAGAGCCATCAGGGGGTGGCTAGTGCGGGCTGCTTCAGGGCCACTCTCTGTGGCTCAAAATGTGGCAGAGCAATAATCTGTCTTCCCTACTACCCATTATCCCCAAGGCAGCTGAAACTGTTCTGGGAACCACAGTGGTTCTAGCTGCGTGGGGGGATTATGGGTAGGGAAGACGGCCATTGCTCTGCGGCATGTTTATGACGGGTGACGCTACGGCACCAGTCGCTCTGCCTCCATTGGCTCCAGAGGGCACTATGAGGCACCTCTCAATATGAATGGGATGCTGGTGGAGCCTTTTAGGGCTGCTATCTGAAAGGTAAGTTTTAAGTTTTCGATCCACTCTTATTGCCAACCGTCAGGCAGAGGCCTGACACGAAATGG
Organism: Narcine bancroftii; assembly: GCF_036971445.1. Taxonomy (NCBI): domain Eukaryota; kingdom Metazoa; phylum Chordata; class Chondrichthyes; order Torpediniformes; family Narcinidae; genus Narcine; species Narcine bancroftii. The sequence goes on from NC_091477.1 coordinate 40,333,388, forward strand.
CCTAATATAATGGCTAATTAACACCTGGAAGAAGTTGAATGGATGCAAATAGCAGGAGATTAACTGTGGCAAACATTTGGGACAATGGGAATATTTTGTCTCCTGTCCCAATTAAACGCAAATTGCTTTTGTCAGTTGGAATTTAGAAAACTACACCAGTTAATGCTATACGAAAATGTTTTTACACAATTTGATTTTCTGCGTGTTATATGCATGTGGGCATTATATGAGTGAATATACAGTATTTGAGCGGTGCAGGATTGTGGGCCATAAAGGCCTGTTGAAACTTGACCTATTATCTTGCCAGTAGCTGGTCAAAATGCAAAATATATTAGAGAGCATCTGATTTGAAGTGTTGTGTTTTGTCCCAGTGCCCATGATAATGATGTTAAAGAAGCCAACAAAACCAAAGGACAACAGTCATCTCTACAGCAGCAAACGACAGTACAACAGCAGCATCAACCCCAATCCTCTCCGCAGCTTCTGTTCCAGCAGACTCCGTACCAACATCTCACCCAGAACTCCACATCCCAGCTGGTACAGTTCCATTCACCATTGCAACCTCAGGCTTCAATGCAGGCCCATAGGAGCCATGTGCAGGGCCGCCGGGCTACTATTGTCTCAGGAAGTGCTGGCAGCAACTATGCTCTACAGTCGTACCCAAGTTTGCAGGCCAGTATACAACCGACGGTAAGGGCACTACCTGTTCAGGGACCCATTGCTATGCAGGTTGCCATAACCACAGAACCAAGACACTGCATAACTGTGGCTTATGGTGGTAATTTCTTAAGTGGACATCACACATATACAACTGGTTGCTTTGACAGATGACAAGTACGAACATTATTTTTTGACATCCTTCTGAACTGTTAAGTGCCAGCTACTTCTTGACCGTGGAAGCTGTCTCTCAGAAGAGATACAATTTGTTACATGGATTGAACTTTTTATTTTGGATATGCAAAAGAGTGCATTAACAGTGTAGCTTTTGTTAAATTTCCTGTGATGGAAGTATGCTAATTATTTGAGACTCTGAGAATGCACCCAATTTGGTATTCTCAACAGACATTTTTGAGACAAAGTAGTCCAATGGGATGTCAGGAAGCCATATAAAATATTTTGATAGATTTGAAGAATTTTTTTGTAAAGAGCATTTTTAAGCTGCTGCCTTAACTCACATAAAGGGCTGTTATTACTGTGACATTTTTATATTGTTTACATAAAAGCTATTTGGGGGCACAGTTTTTTTTAAACTTGAAGATGATGCTGTTGCCCCCACTTGTTTTAATTTATCACTGGCTGCCTGTGATATCCTGATGTATAGCCCAGGGGCTATTGAGACATTTCCAAGTGCAATATGGTTTGTATCTAAGCTGTACCTTCACTTTATACTGTTTACAGCACTGTACCTTGTTTCAGTTGAATAACAGGCAAAGCAGTGATGTAGATGTCCAACTCTTGCATTAAGAATGCTACTAATCACAGTAAGAATTGTAACCTTTACTAGACAATGGTTTCCTCTTACATTTGTGAATTTTAACTTCATTTGCAGGGAGAGTTGGGGGATGTGAATGACGTGAGAGCTGTTTTCACTGGGTTATCATTCTGCTCTTCAGGAAGGAAAGCCTACTGAGATTTGGAAGTTTAAAAGTTGAGCTCTTTAGACGATAGATTAGTAAAATATTAAACAATATTTTGATTCATAATTACTCCGTCACTGCTTTGTAAAGGGATCAAGAGAAGTCTGCTGGTTTATTGAAGGGGCATCCAGGGAGCTGACATGATCAAACCAGACAAAGTCAATCTGCTGCAAGGACTTGGAGGGTAAAGCAGCATCAGTGAGAAAAAAATAATGGTTGAGGTTTCGACCCAAAACTCTTAATCAGGACTAAGGAAAGTTGTACAGAAGCAGCGTAAAGAGGACAGGGTGAGTGAGATAGGGGCCACACGTTGGATTAACTAACCAGGCAATGGTTAAATATGACAGGTAGAGGGCTGGCAGAGAGGCTAGGCAGAGGCAAGGAAAGCAAATGGATCAGGGGAGGAACAAACGAAGGCTGCCAGTGCTGGAATCTCACAAGGTGAGAATGGTGGTCTGGAGCGACCAGATGGAACCAGAGGGGTGAGGGAGTTGAGATGAAAGAGATGGGGGTGGGAAGGTGTAACCAAAGAGAGGGGAGATGAAAATGGGGAGGTGGAAGGGGAGAGCAGAAATAGTACAGAAGAGAGAGGGGGCTTAATTACTGGAAATTAGAAAATTCTGTGTTCGTACCATTGGGCTGCAGAGTGCCCAGTTGAATGAAGTGTTGATCCTCTAGCTTATATTGGGCATCACCCTGTCAGTGGTAAGTGTGCAAATAGGAAGGCAAATTAAAATGTCATACAACGGGAGCTTAGGATGACTATTGTGGACAGAGCGTAGATGTTCTGTGAAACAGTCCCCCATCTTGTCATCTAAACTATCCAATGCTGGCAGCCTTTGACTTCTAATCATCCTGTATGGCTTATCTTCCTCCACTTGGCCCATTTTTTGTTTCTCTTGACCCTCTGGCATTTACAAACTCATCTGCCTCTGTCATATTATCACCTCTGGTTGACCAATCCTGGGTGGGGGCCCCTGTCTCACCCCTCACACCCTGTCCTTCAGACATTGCTTCTTTATACTTAGTGCTGAGGAATAATCTCAGCTTTGAAAGGCCAGCCATCCTTTTTCTCTCCCTGATGTTGCTAGACCCACTGGGTTCCTCCACCAAATAGTATTGGCTTTCGATTCCAGCATCTGCAGTCTCCTGTGTGTAAATGAGGAAAGATTTGCATTACGAATGCAAAGGTGAACTCAATAAATTTATTCAGGTTATAAGATTTTACATAAGGGAAAATGTATTTAATACCTCTTGCAGTCTTGTTGCCTAACATAAATGTATGATAATTACCTCGGAATAACTTGTATTTGGCTTGTATTTTGATTCCTTAGTATTGAAGGCAACAAATAGCAGTGCCAGAGCATAAACATATACCTTCACAATTTTCATTTTGTATATTTTTATGCAAAAGGCTTTACCTGCTATTTTTAAAATGCCTATTTTTGAGAACAGCGCTTGATTGTCTTAAACAGGCTTTATTGTAAACTAACAAATGAAATTCATTTAAGCAGTAAGGTTTTAAATCTTTCACTAATATGTGAATTAGAACTATCAAACCTAATGATCAACTAGTCACCACCTTCATAAACCTTTTGTTTTTGAGACTATGCAGCAGTTTTTGTTTTCAGTGTCCTTTTATTTACCGCTCTTATTGAGAACAGTAGAATATGCAAAAATTGGCACTGTAGAATTGTTTAAATTTTTTAATTATCCTATATAAGTCAGTATTATTATCCAATTGAAAAAGCAAGCTATTATTTGGTTCTGCGCTACGTAATTTAACCATATCCATCCAATGGTGGTTGCTGGACCCCAAGGCTACAGGAGCCCAAATTACTGAGCAAGGAAATATTTATTAGTCCAGACTCCATTCCGGTAACTTATCCTAAAGTTCACTGCAGGATTGTACATTTGTGGATGGAATGAGGCTTGGCGGTGATGGTCTCTGTGCCAGAAATTTTCTCTAACGTTCGTGATCCATCCTCATGTATTAAAAATTACCAAAATATCAGAGGGTTTACATTTCCTGAAAAGGAAGAAAAATGAGTTTAAAGAAACCTCTTTTCCAGATTTATGTGATTGGACCTTAGCCATAATTTTGAAATTGTAGGTGAATGTAATTTACTTCGTTACCACAAAAAAGACTTAAAATGTTCACCATATATATGTTTTTTTAATGCAGTGAAAATTTTAAGTCCTTTCGAGTGAATTGTGCAATGATATCATTTTAAAAGTCTTTTTTTTCCTTTTGTGTCACATCAAGGCTTGTCCCAATGAAATGGTTGTTTCAGTATCTGTTTTACTGGTGATCGTGTGGAAGTGAATGCAAGCAAACGCATGCCAAATAATTTAATGGCTTGAAGTTTAATTTGGAACCACAGTAGTTTTTGGAAATGCTTTAGTGCATGTGGAATAATAATCTACTGTTGCAAGTGATGAAACAACTTTGGATTGCCCACGCTGGGTTATTGCACAAATTATTTTGGATCACGCATTGCTGTTGCTTTACATGGATTGGAGCAGCTAGAGGGCAAGTTCCATTTCTTAATTGACAGTACAATTGGAGACAGCTGAAATTCAGTCAGCATGCTGTTATGACATAACTGCACTTGCCATCAAATGTGTGCTGAGTAAGCATCTTGTACTTTTAAAAGTATAGAGATAGTTTTAGTGTGTCCAAAAATTTGACTTTTGATAAATTATTTATTTTTTTAAAGAGCTTGTTAAATATAATGTTGGGATGAACTCCCATGCAGAACTTTTTTTAAACCTCTCACACATTTCTGACCTCAATCTCAAAGTTTTTGGTTATTATGGTATTTTTTTTACCTAAAATATTTTTAGACAATGAAACAATCTAATTACAAAATACATACATTGAAGGGTGCTACCCAGGAAGATTTCACATGCAATGGTGTTTAAAGTGCCTTCTGCATTTAAGTATTACCAATTTGTTTAATACTTCATAATATAAATTGTGTAGAGTACCATCAAAGAAGTAATGAATGCCAATTTGAACTTACAATCTTTTGCTAATTAAAATTAGCATCTTGTGTTGTGAGTTGTGACATGGATCAATCTAAACTGTATGAAATGTGATGAGGAATGTGAATAAAGTCCTATTGTGTGGCTTGCCAATTAAGAGCTTGGAAGTCTTCCACACAACATTTACTCGATTGGTTGACCTAATATAATATATCTTCTTTCAAATGCAGACTTTGTTTGAGACTTTGCTTGACCGAGGATGATACTGTCTTCTTTCAAATGCAGACTTTGTTTGAGACTTTGCGATAACCGGGCACTCGAATTGTGATGTATTATGTATGTGGTGCTATACACATATCCTATTCAATAGACATTACAATCAGTAACTTGTTTACTGGATAGAAATAGGGTAATACACATTGTATCAGACAGGACTGTATGATGTAAAATGCATTCTAATGAATTTGTGAAGGAATTGTGAAGCTTTGAAAATGCTACAAAATGTTTAACCCGTGAAAAACCAAGTGAACTAACTCATGACCAAAAATGTTGTTGTAGTTCCATTCTGCTATACAAAATTCATTTTATTCCACACTGTTTAAAAGAGATTTCTTTAATTTGGTGAAGTTTGCCAAATAACTGCTAATTTTCCAGAACTGTAATGCAAGAAAGAGTCAGTTACCTGCTGAGTGATACACTAATATTTCCTAGTATTTAAACAAACAGTAGATCTGGCTAATTGAAGTTTAAGCACATGACTGATGTGAAATCTTGTGTACATTAAAAAAAATAAATGCCAGAATATTTAAACCTGTTCTCATCATTTAAACTTAATTTGTCTCTGTATTCATGTTACTGCATATACAGTTTCCTGACTAGATCCTGTTTTTTGCCTTGTTCGTCTGTCTTTCATCTCTGCTTTCCAATGATAAAATACTGCAACCCAAGCCAACGAGGATTTTGTAACCTCATGTAAAACTGGTTTTCATGCAGCTCAACAATATCATGAGGCTTGTTTGCAATCCACTCCTCTTGGCTGCCCTTTAGTGCCAGCCTCGATCAACTGCAAGGTGATTAGCTAGAAACCATGACTAGCACACCTAAGCTCATATACTTCCTTATGAGTTTTAACAAAACTGTCTACCTGACTTTGATCCATCACAATACAAATGAGTGTTCTTACATTATTTCTGGATAGGCATCAGCAAAGAGAACCAACCAGTTCAAGTGAGTTTACTGGGATAATAAGCCCTTGCAGAAATTTAGCATTGTCTTCAACAGCAATGTTTGCCAAATATTCAAGCTTGAAGGTAGGCTGTGTTGGTTTGGCTTTGCTGAGTTCATTGCATGTGTTAATGTAAAATACAGAACTGCATACTATATTCCATGGTGTTTATTTGTCAAAGTCTGGTTGCAAATTATCCATGAAATTTGATTCAGTGGCAATTATTTCATTCTAATCTGTTGTTTTTCAATAAGTGAACTTTGTGCCACTGTGTACCATTCTGATGTTCGACTAATCTACTTGTCCTTCACTAATGTAACTATTTGAAAACTTGCGACAGTGCTTCTTCCTTCCTGCTTCACATCAGCTCTTATTGGTTGATAAATTAAAAAAAAACAGCTTGTAACATTGTAATATCCTTGATTTGAATAATTATGAAAGGAGATGGAATGTTTTTATTTTTATTCCTATAGACAGGTGGCCAAACCACGGCTGGAAAGCCACATGCAGCTCTCTGACATATAATGTTGGGCTCGCAGAAATGTGTTGGCTGAGACAGGAATCGTACAAATCGGTGTTCACAAAGATAGTGTTAGTGGGCATGGGATGCGATTGAAAATATTTGGTATGTATACTGCATATACGCATGTAATAGTTGATACCATATAAAAGTCGACCCCATCCTATTTTGACCTTGCCCATCCGAGCTCCTGATGGTTTAGCCACCTGCCCATCCGAGCTCCTGATCCCCTGGCCACCCACCTACCGGAGCTCCCGATGCCCTGAACATGGACTTGCAACCCAGACGCCCAATCACCCATCAGAGTTCCTGTTGTAAGGGTTCGTGTGGGTCCCACAGGTTAAGAACCAGACCAAAGTCAAGGTACAAAACACATGTTTATTTTGGGGATGCAAACAGAACAGGGTCAATGTGCTAGGCAAGCCTATGCACACATACACAATACGCAAGGGGTAAATGAACACTTTGGATAATGAGGGAGAAACTTCCAGAAGACTGGGGGAAATTACATGAATACACACATTCAACAGTCAGGATCAAGGTGATACTATGTGTCCCCACCCCTTGACCGATACAGAGAAGGCTCTTGCTACCTAACCTTGGGACTCACCCCAACCCAGTGCGAAAGGTGTTACTTGCATGCCACGAGGAGTCCAGAAGAGGCAGAACAAAGGGGCATGTGGCCCTTTATAGTTCTGATGGCAGTATTGGGGGGGGGGGGGGCAGGCGGGGCCCTGTTGGCTGCTGTGGCCATTGGCTTGAAGCCAGGTGCAGGGGTCAGCCAAGGTGTTTCACTTGGGCCAATTGGATGAAGGTCTGGGCAGGTTGTCCGGACTCCAGCACCTGGTGATTCAGGTGGACCAATTGTAAGAATCACCTTGATGGCTTGGGGTATCTTTGATCTTGATTGGCAGGTAGTGTCCTCTGAACAAGAGCACAGCAGCGCCACCAGGTGGTGAATGCTGCCTCTCCATTACAGTACCCAATGCCCCAAAGATACAACAAGCACCATGGTCAAAAGTAGTACATGTGTAATAGTTTCCCCCCCTCCCCTAAATTTTACCCTAAAAATTGGTCCACAAAATGTGACTATTACATGAGTATATACTGTATGTGTACTTTTTGATTATTTGAAACTATTACAAATTAGCAGTTTAAAAACTACATAAATGAATTGTTGCATGCATTTCTTAATTTTACATAAAATATTTGTAACTAAATCTGCATGTCAGTGAAATGATTATAATATTTTTTTTAATGTCTTGTGTCTCTCAAACATCTGAAGTTTATCGTATGTGGCAAATTTGGCCACTTCTGCTATAGAACATGTCAGCAAGGATCTGTCTATGGTCTCATGTACTGCCAGACTGAGACCACCCATAAATTGGAGGAACAACACCTTGCCCTCCGACTGGGCACCCTTCAACCAGATAGCATTAATATCGGCTTCTCTAGCTATCATTAATCACCCCCACCCTGTAGTCTCTCCATGTAGTCTCCTTTCATGATACCTAGTCATTGTCTTGGGTAAACTTATACCTCTCATTTTGTTCATTTTAGATTGGTCACAGTGTTTGAGCTACCAAAAGAAAATACACACCTAGAGCATTTCAGTTTATACAAGGCTTTATTACTAAATCTAAAGCTGAATTCAAACTACAATATGCAAGCCCTTCCCAATTATACTGCCGAAGCGAGGCAACGACTGCACGCTTGTATAGGTTGTCGGGGCGCCATAGCAGCTTCTCTACCTCCCTCGACCGGGACGTTAGCTGGACTCTTGAAGTTCTTCTTGCTGAGAGATGTTGCCACCTCTTGGAGACTCTCAAACTTCAGCAGTGGGACCATGGGTTATATTACCCAAAAGTTGTTTACTTCAGATCTTATCTCTTTGAACAAATGATTTAATTATCTTCAAGGTCTCCTGACAGTCTGCGACCAACAAAAGACAACTGCGTCTCTGGGCCTCATGGTGGAAGTTGGATAATGTCTACTGATTCATATGCATCCCTGGGCCCCATAGTGTCAATTTAGATAATGTCTTCTGATTCAACTGCATCCTGGGCCCCATGGTGGAATTTAGGGTGTCTACTAAATATGTATTCTGGGCCTCATGGTGTAAATTAGATTATGTCTGCTGATTCTTAAAAAACAAGCAGGTTCTCAGCCTTGCAGCTGCAGAAACTAGTTTCATTACACTTCGTCCCTTATCACATCCAATTAACACCTTTTGTTGGTCCTGGATTTGTCTCCGGTTGTTTAAATTCTGTGACTTTCTGATATCTCCTGCTTCTGCCTTATCTGATTTTTTTTCCCTTGAAGGGCTCAGTCCTGAAGCGTCAGCAATATATCTTTGTCTGCTGTAGTTGCTGAATAGTGCAGCTGAGTTCCTCCAGCGTTTTGGTGTTCAATCACAGTGTCTGCAGCCTATCGTATGTTTCACAAGCAAAAGATCATCCTGTTGGGCACATTTTCCCCACGTGAGGATAGAATGGAGGAAGCACACTGAAAAAGAGAATCCCAATTGTCAAGAGCCTCTGATGCTGTAGCATCCCACACTTGTCACCGGAGTGAAGGAATTTTAAACCCAGATTGGCTGGAAATACTAAAGGTTAAATGTCATGATCTTGAGACAAGTGGTAAACAATAACGATGTGAATTAGCTGAACATTGACGGTTTGAAATTTGGGTGGATGCTTTCAACAGCATTCCAAAGTAAAATATGGCAAATATTCGAATGAATGATCGCGGACTTCAGGGATTTGCTCTACAGATGCTGGCTGACCTGAATCCTAAGAGTACTTCCTGCATTGATAAAAGGAAACATTTGGTATAGATGCTGTTTGTTAAAGGGTCCTGAAGAGGGAGCTGTTTTACACTTTTTACATATCACTGAAGCAATGTCGCAAAAAGGGCTTCCACCAAAACATCCTCTATTGAAGATTGTCACCGTAAAACTAGCTGCAGAGGTTGAAAGAACAATATAACCAGACATATCAAATAGTGTACACCACTTTTATTGGTATATTTGTATATTCCATGGAAATTTCCATTTTTAGATGAAACATTAAATGGATGCAAATGGCACTAATATATATTTAAATATTTATATGCCTTCATTCATGTGAGTTTATACAATTAATTATGACAGAAATATATGTTCTATGAACAGATTTATTTTAATTGTCTCAACTCCAACCTTTGTATGCTAAATTGAGCACCGAGAATGGATACCCCTGTGATGTTACTTTCTGCACATCAGCACTTCTCAACAGTTGGTCCACACTGGGTCTTGCACATCTATATGAACTTAAAGTAATATACATATTTTATAAATTGTAAATTAAGAAACCAGTGACAAGCTTGAAGGAGCAAAATGGTGGAGGAGGGTAAGTAGTTGGGTACATAGGCAGGGGTGCAGTCAAAGCTGGAGGGCTAGAACATTAGCCAGACATGTCACTGATCAGGTGTCTGATTGGGACTGGGGTTTACAATGGAGGGTGTCCTCAGCTTGAGCTGAGGACCACAAATTCAGGCCAGTGTGCAGCTGTTTCTGAGGTGGACTGCAGATTAGGTGTTTGACCAGGGCTGGGTCTGGGGTAAGGGCTATGAGTGTAGTAAGATCATGATTTGGGTGTGTGGCTTGATTTGGGGAGTCAGGAGACAGACAGAAATGGGGGTAAGATCTATGGCCAAAAACAGGACTTGTAGTGCTATCCATTCTCCCATAACCATGCCAGTTTTCTCAGCTTTTTCCCCACCTCTTAAAGAGTGTTGGTTGGTAGGTTCTTCGCTGCTAAAAAAATTACCCTGGTACAGATGAGAGGCAGGGAAATCATGTTAGAGCTAATGAGAATAGGTTACAGAAAAATAAGTGGTGGAATAGTTGCCTAGCAGACTGGAACCATGTGACTAGTGACATGTGCCTCAGGGACTGGTGTGCCTCAGGGATTGGTGCTGGAACCATTGATATAGAAAACAAACAACAATGATAATGTGATAACACAAAGATAGGAGTTGTTATGGACAGCAAGGAAGATTTTAAAAGCTTGCAGAGGGACCTGGACCATCTGGGAGGATGGGCCAAAAAATAGCAGATGGAGTTTTATGCAGACAAGTGTAAGGTGATGCATTTTGGAAGGGCAAACGAAGGTAGGACATGCACAGTAAATGGTAGGGCACTGAGGGGTGCGGAGGAGACCTGGGAATACAGATACATTGTTCCATGAAGGTGGCATCGCAGGTGGACAGGATTGTAAAGAAAGCTTTTGGTATTTTTGCCCTTTATAAATCAAAGTATAGGAATTGTGATGTTATGTTTTTTTAAGACATTGGTGAGGCCAAATTTGGAAAATTGCAGTTCTGGTTGCCTAACTACAGGAAGATATCAATAAGATTGAAAAAGGGCAGAAAGATTTACTAGGATGTTGGCAGGTCTTCAGGGGGTTTGGTTACAAGGAAAGAAAGATTAAACAGGTTAGGACTTTAATCCTTGGAGAAAAGAAGAATGAGGGGAGATTTGATAATGGTTTACAAGATTGAGGGGTCTAGACAGTGGATGTGAGTAGGCTTTATCCAGTTAGATTGAGGAGATAAATATGAGGGTGTGGTGGCTTACTACGAGGCAGGCGAACCGGCCCCACTTGTAAGTCACGCCGTGGGGCAGCCTGCCAAAATGGTGCAGTCGGGGGTTTCCCTTCCTTCCAGCATGGGGCTCAGAAACCTGCGCTGGAGGGCACTGACATCATTAGTGCAAACAATCATATTATAAACCATCTTACACCAATAAATATAAGTGAAAATAACAGGGCATGAAAAGTAAGGCAGTGTCTTTGGTTCATTGATTATTCAGGAATCTGATGGCAGCGTGGAAGAAGCTGTCCTTATGCTACTGAGTGCTTGCCTTTAGGCTCCTGCACCTTTTCCCCCAATGGTGGTGGGGGTCTTTGAGGGTAGAGGATGCTTTTTTTTTTAAAAAAAAGACACTGCCTCATAGAGATGTCCTCAATGGAGTGAAGTCTGGTACCTGTGATGTTGCAAACCAAGTTAACAACCCTCTGGTGTTTATTCTTGTCCTGACTATTGGTGCCTCCAACCAGTCAGAATGCTCTCCACGGTACACCTGTAGAAGTTTCTGAGAGTCTTCGGTGACAAACTGAATCTCCTCAAACACCTCACAAAGCATAGCCGCTGGTGAGCCTTCTTTGTGATGCATCAACATGGAGCCCTTTCCAGAAAAGAAGGAAAAAAGTAAAGAAAAAGCAAAGTCCCAGACACACAAACCACAGCAAATAAAAAAAATAAAGGTGTGGAGGAAATGCACCAAAGAAAGAAAAGCCAAAAACAACAAGAAGAAAAGAAGGAAAGACACCTGAAGAGAAAGGTGAAGGCCTTACCTGTACGAAGAAGCAGGGACCCGCCATGGAAAGAGGAGCCCACTCCCTGAGGTCAGTGTAACCCTGCAGGGTCGCGACGCACTCACCACAGGACTACAAAGATGGCTCACAGAGCCAAACAGAGGTGCGCGATGCACACGACAAAGAGAACACCGACGGGAGGGGGGACCAGCTATGCAGTGGAACTCCAAAGCTTGAACAGCTGAGTAAGACCCAACAGCAGGGCTCCCAGCAGGAAGATATAGAAAATAATGGGAATGGGAGGGAGGAGAATGAAAAAAGGAAATTAGAGACTCAACAGATGACCAGCCCAGAGGAAGAGGACCAACATCAAGACACCATAATAAAAAAAAATACTACCCAACAAACTGAGACAAACAGCCCAACAAGAAAGTCAGAAGAGACACAAATACAAGGAAGAGATGAAGAAGACACAAACCCTAGAGCAGACACAGAAGAAGAAGGAGAACATCAAACTCTGCACAGAGAAATAGAAGATAAAGGCAATGGACTGTACATAGATTTAAAAAAATTTCAAGAATATATGGAAGCAGTAAAAGAATGGCAGACATGAGAATTTAATGAAATAAAAAGAATAAAAGGTACAGAAGAAAAAGTGAGTAATTAGAGATGGTCATGACAGAAATAGGGAAAAGAGTAGACAAGGTGGAAGAACGAGAAACAGCCGCAGAAATGGAAGTGGACGACTTAAAAAGAAAATTGGAAGAAACTGATAAAAAAAGTTAAAGAAACACAGGAGTTGTTAGCTCAGAAGGTGGATATAATGGAAAACTGTAATAGGAGAAACAATATAAAGATAGTGGGCCTTAAGGAAGATGAAGAAGGCAAAGATATGAAAGAATTTATAAAAGAATGGATCCCCAGGGTCCTAGGAATACAGGAAGGAATGGAAATAGAAAGGGCACACAGAACATTAGCTCCAAAACCACAGCCACAACAAAAACCAAGATCCATTCTAGTAAAATTCCTGAGATATACGACAAGAGAAAATATATTGGAGAAGGCAATGAAAAAAATGAGAGAAGACAAAAATCGATCCTATGGAAGAAAGGCTATAAATTTATGTTAAGATATCCAGCGGTGCTTAAAATATTTATCCCGGGGCAGCAAAGCAGACTGTTCTCGGATCCGGAAAAAGCACGACAATTTGCAGAACGTCTGCAAAACAGACAGAGAGATGAAGAGATATAACAAGAACAAGAATGACGACAAACTTCATATAAAGAAGAAAAATAATGTATAAGTAAGAACTAGGGGACATTTGTGGTTAAGGGAATTTTAGATGTGGGAATAGTGGAAATATTTTATGTTTTAGAAGTGTTGTCTTACAGTGTGTTCAAAAAAAACAGAAATGGATAAGGAGGAAAGGTGGTGATGAGGAAGAGGAAATGAGAGGTAAACAAAGTATGAAATGGCCATGTTGAACTATATGACTATAAATATTAACGGAATACATAACCAAATCAAAAGGAAGAGGCTGTTAAATTTACTGAAGAAAGAAAAATTTGATATCGCATTTGTGCAGGAAACACATCTAACTGAAGGGGAACACAAGAAATTAAGGACAGACTGGGTAGGGCAGGTAACGACAGCATCATATAATTCAAAAGCTAGAGGAGTAGCTATATTAATCAATAAAAATGTATAATTCAAAATAGAAGAGGAAATAATAGATCCAGCAGGGAGGTACGTAATGATAAAGTGTCAGATATATTCAGAATTTTGGAATTTGCTCAATGTATATGCACCTAATGAAGAGAATCAAAAATTTATGCAAGATATCTTTTTGAAGATTGCAGATATGCAGGGGAATATACTGATAGGAGGGGACTTTAACCTTAATTTGGACTCAAAGATGGACAAAACTGGACAAAAGACTAGCAGTAAGAACAAAGTAACCAAATTTATGGTTAAATCGATGCAGGAAATGCAACTTTTGGATATATGGAGGAGACAACACCCAAAGGACAAGGAATACTCATATTATTCAGGTAGACACAAAACATACTCAAGGATAGACCTGTTCCTGTTGTCAGCCCACATCCAAGGAAGAGTTAGAAAAACAGAATATAAAGCTAGATTGTTATCGGATCATTCACCCCTGTTATTAGCAATAGAGCTGGAGGACATCCCACCAAGAATGTATAGATGGAGATTAAACTCCATGCTACTTAAAAGACAGGATTTTAGAGAATTCATTGAGCGACAAATTAAAATGTACTTTGAAATAAATACGGAATCAGTGAAAGATAAATTTATACTATGGGATGCAATGAAAGCGTTCATCAGAGGGCAGATAATAAGTTATGTAACTAAGATGAAGAAGGTCTACAATCGGGAAATAGAACAGCTGGAAAGGGAAATAGCAAGTACAGAAAAAGAATTAGCAACAAGGGAAGATACAACAAAAAGAAGAGAATTGGCAGACAAAAAAATAAAATATGAAACACTACAAACATACAAGGTGGTGAAGAACATAATGAAGACAAAACAGAATTATGAGCTAGGAGAAAAAACACACAAAATACTAGCTTGGCAGCTTAAGACAGAACAAAAAGAATGGTATTGGCATCAAGGAAAAAGGACAAACAAATTACATATAACACGGAGGCTCCAGGACAGATCCTCAGAGATGTTGACACCCAGGAATTTGAACCTTCTCCACTACTGAGCCCTAAATGCGGACTGTGTTGAGTTCCCCCAACTTCCTCCTGAAGTTCGCAATCACCTCCTTGGTTTTGCTAACATTGAGCACAAGGTTGTTGGTGTGACACCACTCAATGAGCTGATCTCACTCCTTGTACACTTATTGCATTTTGTGATTCTGCCGGCACTTAAAAGGAAACCAAAAAGCTGTGAAAAATATTTATAAATTAAAGATCATTCAAGAACTATGAAGAGATTTAGAAATAAAAACAAATATTTGTGGGCAGCACAGAGCATGGCAGTGACACGGAGTGAGCACTTTACACTCATCTACTGAAGAAGAGGGTGTTGTCAATGTTATTTGTGTCCATAGTAGGGGCTTGGGGGTGAGGCAGAGATATTTTCCAGAATTCTACGAAGCAAAATGTTTGTGAAATGGGACTGAAGGTGCATACGCCAAGTTAAAGAACTCAGCATTTAACATGGAGTTCAGGTTCACATGCAAGCATTGTTTTGTTTAGCACTGAGGAGGATCCCCAGACTGTGTATAGATATTGCAGGATCTCAGAAGCATGATACAAGTGGCAATGATTTTTGTTACTATTGCAAGGAAGTGCTTTTTTTTTTGTTGCTGCCAATGGCTGTTTCCCATTGGTTAATCAATCAATTCATTACAATTCAATTGACAGATCTAAAATTAAATGGAAGCAGGATATTTAAAATACAAAAATAAAGTCAATTAAAGAAAACACTGAACCAGCCTTTGGACTTCCCTAAACCATCTCCCAGTATGAAGGACTGAATTGACATGGCAATAAGAAGGCATGTCCTTGGTGTTTGAATGCATTCATTCAAAATAGTCTCTCTTCCATTTTAGACAGTTGCTTCAGCTCCATCTCCATACCACCATTCTCATCTTCCCTTTGTCTTCTGATCACCCACTCCACCCTGTGTGACATCTTCCTCCAACTGACTTTTTCCTGCCCTTTTTCTCCATTGGTCTGGCATCTGGCTGCCCTGTCCAGGTTTCATCCTGACCTAGTCCACTGATTCCATATATTCCCCACCAACCCTGCAATCTTTACATTGGTTAAACATAGAAGAAGAGAAGCCAGTCTCCATAATGGGTTTCACTCAAAATGTTCACCATTCTTTTTCTCTCACTGATGCTGCTTGATCCACTGAGTTGCTCCAGCAGATTATGCTTAGCTGGCAGTTGTTTCCATTAGAATCAATGATTGGATGAACACCCTCTCCATTTTATTATTAAAGGACTCAAAAGTGATCCTCCCTTGATGCTTTACCCACTGACTCCAAGTGGCTGGTTGTGCTACTAGCCAGTGAGGCTCATTAGCTCTCAAAGCTGTCACTGAGATTAAATGTGGTTGCTTTTGACATCTGGAACATCTTTCAGTATATTACAAGATAGCACACCTGAACAATTTAAGTGGTATCAACTGGATATTTCTATCATTTACTATGCTCTCCTTTATCTTGAGGCAAATCAGTCAACTGAACAACTAATTCTCCTTTGGGCAGTGAGAAGATTCCTTTGCCAATTTTTTTCTCATACAGTAGTTGCGAGCTGTAACTATGCCTGGAGAAATCCTGCTAATATTGACATTGTTATTGCCAGCCTCAAGCTCGGGCAGCTAAATCAAGTATTAATATTGGACAGGGTCAGACAACAAAAAAAAACATGTGGATTAAAACTTAATTTTGAACAGTGAATAAAGATTTGCCTATGCAGCATTATTGAAGGTAAACAGTACACAAACATATTACAGAGAGGATATTCAGCATTCTTCAGTGGTTAAGCTGAAACATTCAAATTATTCTACAAACTGCAGAATGATACGAATCTGAATGAATTTCCTTTACAAAATTGGTGTTTTCCCTTTGCCTTGATGTGTGGAATTTCTGATGCAATAGGAAGAAAAATTTTGGTGGTGAGTGATTTAGGATCAGATGCTGTCAGTCACATGAGGTCCCTATTTAGGAAGCTATTATTTTAGTTGAATTTTTGCAAAAGGTTGTGTTTTTGGATTAAAATGGGAATGGGCTATCAATTTTGTGGCAGCAGACTGTGTGATTAATAATATTTAGTCTTAAGATGAAAACACATGTTTCAATTTTTTAATTTCATTTTTTATAGAGGTGCAAATTACACTGATTGGCTTTCTAAAAAGATAATGATAGACAATTTCAAGCTGAACACAAAAGATAATTTCAGATTTGCTGCATCATGTAGGAAGTTGGAGAAACATTTACTTAACTTTTATTGAATTTAGCATGTTTAATTGCATAATGATGCTGACACATGGTGCAAGTTTAACTCACCTGGAAATATTTTGCCACTGATTTTCTTTTGCACTCGGCATTTGATGCCTTGCTTGTCAATATCTAAAAATAGTTGGCCAGCACTGATGGATTCCAGTTGCCACTTTTCAATGGTCGCAATGTCCTGGTGAAACCTTTCACCATATTCATCACTGACATCTCCAAGATCACCAGGGAAGAAGTTCAAGTGCCAATCCAGAAAATGAATTTGTAATGACATGTTCCACTTCATGGTTTTGTCTGCTTGAAGTAGACTTTAAAAATGACAGGAAATCACAAAAATAGGCTATATCTAAAAAAAAAGTGATAAGAAAATTTTAGGGTGATTTTGTTGTGCCCAAAGTCCACAATAACACTTAAAAGTATTCAGGAAGCAAAATCTTCGCTGTTCAGTGTGGTTGCAATTTATTTAATTAGATAGGGCACTTAAAAATATTAGAAGCTATTCTAATGATACTTATCCTCACAATAGCTCAATTAATTATTAGACCATGTGCACTGAACCAATCTCATGAAAATATAAAATTTAATTTCCTCTAAGATCATCTAAATTGCCAGCAAATCATCAGTCAGTCTGCCAGAGCCGCTTAGAGCTACGGACTGACAAACTGCATGAGAAAGATGGAAGTTTTGTACCAACCAACCTCTGGCTCAAGCGATGAAGAACAAACTGTCCTCATTGATGACACTCGTCTCGATGCTACCAACAAGTTTTGGTTCCTGGGGCAGAGCAATAACATCCTCAGCTTCTCTCGATGTCGAGATTGAGTCAGGAACTAGAAAGGCCTGCGTGGCCTTTGATCAGCTGAAAGATCAGATTTGGTCACAGAATTTCAGGTTGGCCACCGAGTGCAAGGTGCACAGGGTCTTTGTCGTATCAGCCTTGCTATATGGATGTGAGAAGTGGTGCTCATATCAGCTTGACCAACGGCAGCAGCGTCACCTACTTCCTCTGATGAAGATCACCTGGTGAGACAAGTTCTCCAATGTCTTTTCTCGAGCTGAAATGGCAACAGTTTCAACCTTGGTGATGTCAGCCCAACTGCGCTGGGCAGGACACGTTGTCAGAATGCCTGTTCGAAGACTGCCCAAGGACATGTTGTACAGCCAACTGTCCAGTCGTTCCCAAAAACGAGGCCAGTGACTACAGTACAAGAATGTTCTGCACAGGAGCCTCAAGAAAGCTGACATTGTCCCATCAACATGGGAGGATCACTCACAGTGGAGGGACGTCATCAGAAAGATGTGGACGCTGCTAAGAAAAAGTCCAAAGAGGCAACAGAGGAAAGGCATAGTAAGTTCCACAACAGAGCTTCTGCCTGTTGCCCCTCCAGGCCTCACTTGCCAAGTATGTGGCAAGCAGTGTTCGTTAAATACTGGCCTGTACATCTATTCCAGGATACACATATCAAACTCCACATGCTGGGTTGCACTTATACTCCCAATGCTGACATATCTGAGAACCACGCTGGAGGGCGCTGGCATCACCTGGGCATCATGTGGTCCCCCAGCACGAGTTTCTGAGCCCCGTGCTGGAAGAAACCCCTGACGGCGCCTTTTTGGCTGGCTGCCCCGCTGCGTGGCTTACAAGCGGAGCCAGTATGCCTGCCTCGTGGTGAGCCACCACACAGTCCCCCCCACCCCCACCAGAACTGGCGCCAATGTCCTTTTTCGCCAGACGTCCTCGCTTCTTGGGCTGGGCAACGACCACGGGCTCAGTGGGATCGAGGTGCGCTGGCATCAGCCTGTCCATGTTAAACAGCTCCCACCTGCCGCCAATGTCCAGTGTGAATGTCGAGCCAGAATGCTAAACAACCCAGTATGGACCCTCGTACGGTCGCTGCAGAGGTACCGCGGTCGGGCCCCACTGAACGAAAACGTACACCACGGAAAGCAGTTCGCCGGGAATGTGAGACGGGTGGGTGCCATGCCTAGGTGGTGGTGGGGGTTTGAACGAATTCAAGTTTGCCCTGAGGTGAGGAAGTAGTGAGGGATTATGAGGTGCTTTGACAAACTCACCAGGTAGTGCCAGCGGCACACCGTAGACCAGCTCAGCTGATGATGCCTGCAGATCTTCCTTTGGAGTGGATTGGATGCCCAGGAGCACCCAAGGCAGTTCATCTGCCCAGTCAGGACTGGTGAAGCGGGCCATGAGTGCCGACTTAAGGTGGCGGTGCAGACGTTCGACCAATCCATTGGCCTGCAGGTGGTAGGCTGTGGTGCGGTGTAGCTGGATCCCCAACCTGTTGACGAGCTGTGCCCAGAGTGCAGATGTGAACTGGGCACCCTGATCGCTGGTGAGGTGACCCGGGACGTCGAACCGGGCGACCCAACCATGCAACAGTGCTTGGGAGCAGGAGTCGGTGGAGGGGTCTGGCATCGGGATCACCTCGGGCCAGCGAGTGGTGCAGTTTACCATCGTAAACAGGTAACGGTTGTCCCGGGAAATGGGTAAGGGCCCGACTATGTCCATGTGAATGTGGCTGATCTGTTCCCAGACGTACTCGAACTCCTGTACAGGCGCCCTAGTGTGCCTGTGCACCTTTGACGTCTGGCAATGGGTGCACATTCTGGCCCAGCCCGTGATCTGCTTCCGCAATCCATGCTATTCGAACCATTCTGCCACCATCCAGACTGTGGATTTGATGGACGGATGTGAAAGGTCGTGGATGTGATGGAAGACCTGCTTGTGCCACTCCTGGGGAACCACTGGCTGCGGGGAGATATCGCACAGGATGGTGCCTTCACCACTCGGAGTTGGGAGGTCTCAGAACCGCAGGCCCGTGATGGCGGTCTCCTCATCAGATTCCTGGTCCCGAGCGAGCTGGTCAAAGTCGAGGCCGTGCGTCAGCACGCAGATGGCCGGTCGTGAGAGTGCATCGGTAACCACATTGTCCTTCCCCGCCTTGTGCCAAATATCGGTAGTAAAGTCCGACACTAAGGAGAGGTAATGCTGCTGGCGGGCTGACCAGGGATCCTTTGCTATCGCGAGTGCCTGGGTGAGGGGATCATGGTCAGTGAAGATGGTAAAAGTCCTCCCCTCCAAAAAAATAGTGGAAATACCGCCAAGTACGTGCCCAGTAACTCACGGTCGAAGGCACTATACTTGCATTTCGGTGGGCGGAGCAGGCGGCTGAAGAATGCCAGCGGCTTCCAATGTTCATTCACCTGCTGCTCCATGACGGCACCGGCAGAGAGTGCCATATGCAGGTCGGTGTGCGGGTGAGCGAGCATGGTGGCCTTCGCGAGGGCGTCCTTGGTGGCCTCGAATGCGGCGCAGGCTTCTGGATTCCAAGCGACCTTCTTGTGTTTGGTCGTGAAGAGGGCGAATAGTGGCTGCATGATGCGCGCAGCTCCCGGGATGAAGCGGTTGTAAAAGTTGACCATACCGCAAACTCCTGCAGCCCCTTAATGCTGACTGGGCGTGGGAACTCCCTGATAGCAACAACCTTCGCAGTGACGGGCATGGCTCCTTTGGTCGTGATGGTATGGCCCAGGAACTGTATGGACTTTTTCCCGAACTGGCACTTGGCCGGGTTGATGTTAAGGCGGAAGTCGGCCAGCTGGGAGAAAAGGGAACGTAGATGGGCCTTGTGTTGCACCCGGTCCTTGCTGGAGATGAGGATGTTGTCCAAATAAATAAAGACGAAATCCAAGTACCTGCCCACAGAGTCCATGAGGCACTGGAAGGTCTGAGCGGCGTTCTTGAGCCCAAACGGCATGTGCAGGAATTAAAACAAGTTAAAGGGGGTGATGATGGCCATCTTGGGTATGTCCTCGGGTGCACCGGGATCTGGTGATATCCGCTCATAAGGTCAACCTTGGAGAAAACCTTCACATCATGCAGGTTGGCCGTAAAGTCTTGGATGTGAGGGATGGGGTAACAGTCAGGAACGGTTGCTTCGTTAAGCGTTGATAGTCTCCACATGGACGCCAGCTGCCAGAGGCTTTCAGGACCAGGAGGAACAGCGAGGCCCACGGGCTGTCAGACCGCCGAATGATCTCCAGCTCCAATAGGTGTGCAAACTCCTCCTTCACTACCTGGAGCTTGTCACGCAGGAGCCAGCGTGCCTTGGCGTGAACCGGTGGGCCCTGGGCAGGGATGTGGTGGAACACCCCATGGTGCGGTGAGGCAGTGGAGATCTGTGGCCTGAGGAGTGTCGGGAACTTGTCCAGGATTCGCTGGAACTTGTCTCTGGGCGTGCTGATCGTGGCCATCTGTGGTTGCTCCGAGCGGGAGGCGTCGAGGCGAACGGCCTGGAAGGTACGGGTGTCCAGCAGGCGCCTACCTCCGAATGTCCACCAGAAGCCCATGTGCGAGGAGGAAGTCTGCACCCAGGATGGCAGTTGGGAGGGACGAGATGGTGAACCTCCACGCGAAATCTGTTGGCTGATCTGGAAGTGTACTGTCTTGTCTCCATATGTCCAGATTGCCGTTACTTTGGCCAACAGAGGTGAGGTCCACGACATCGGTTCCTGGACTCTATGGCCATGGCCGGGATGACGCAGATCTGGGCTTCAGTGTCAACGAGGAACTGCCGGTAGAGGAGGCTGTGTCCTTGGCCAACCGCCGCAGCCATTAACAGTTGCTGGCCTGGTCATTTCCCTGGAACGAGCAGGGCTGACGACACTTCTGAGCCTTGGCTCCCCAGCGCTGGTGGTAGAAGTAGAGACTTGGAGCGGATGCAGTGGCCTTGGTTATGCTCTTTGGGGGCCCTGCAGGGGCCAGGTGCTCTACCAGGCTTGGCGTGGTCATGCCCGTGCCTCGTGACCTGCTGGACCACTGAGCCCTCTGGGAATCATGCGAGCCATAGCTCTTGGGCCTCCTGGGTGACATTCCTGATGTCGGTGAAGCTCTCCTGGACTAGCAGCGGCCAGATGTCCCCGGGCATATGGTCGAGGAAGATGCGTTCGAAGAGTGGGCAGTTGGTGTGATCTCCCATGAGCACGAGCATTTCATCCATCAGCTCCATCGGGGACCTGTCCCCCAGGGCGTCGAGGTGCAGCATCTGAGCAGCCCGCTGGTGTCTGGATAGTCCGAGGGACCTAGTAAGCACTCGCTTGATGGTCTCATATTTGTCCTCGGCGGTGCAGCACGCGTCTGGTGGAGGCCTGGTCCAGGGCAGTGACCACATGGTAGAATTTGGTCGTGTCAGAGTTGAAACTGAGCCTCCGGCTCCTGAACTCAGAATTCAGGCAGTTTCACAGCTATAGCGCTGATCCCAGGCTGGCTCATGATGGGTTCAAAGATGTTTGAACCAGTCGGGGTCACCAATTGTAGTGGCACCTACACTACTTCAGCAATAACACACACACACACACACACACACACACACACACACACACACACACACACACACACACACACACACACACACACACACACACACACACAACCAGATGTGTTTAGCTCAGTGAGCAGACTGGTTTATTGCAGGCTGCTGGGCTGCACTTGTACTCCCAGCAGCCCGGACCAAAGCACCAAATTTTGTAAATTCTGATTTTGAAGTGATCTGTGTAATCTATTCCATTTGTTGTTCTTTACCCTCGAAATCCACATTTTTATAGATCCCAGCCATATTGTTCACATTTAACTTGTTTTTTTTCTATTTTATTAAACTGCTTCTTATTTACCACTTTCAATACCCCCCATTTCTGAACTATTCTTTCCTTGGTAGTACTTGTCTCTACAGATTGTACAAACGCTTAGTTTTCCCGCTTTGGTGTTCCAACCTGGTATCTATCCTCTTGATATTATTTTAAACCCTCCTTTCTGGAAGTGTCATAAGGGTATTGAATATTGAGAATAATTCAACCCATCACCTTGAGCCAATGCCCCTGGAAACTGAAGCTTTTCCTTCCTAGCTATTTCTCCACCCATGCTATAACTTGTTTTCTTCTGTGTCCCACAAGGCTGTGATATTGGCAGTAGTCCATCTCCATTGCCCCAGTTTAAATCTTTCCCCTCCAAAGTCGATTATTCCTACGTGAACCAAATATTCTTCATACCAAGAGACCCTGGTGAATGCCTATCCCCTTGTTGGGATTCACTTCACCTTGAAGTTGACTGTCATTTCCTTTGGTATGTTTAGGAACTTTGCTGACATGATTGTTCTTTATAATAAATGTTATCAGGGTTTTCCACAGGGAGTATCCCATCGAACACATGCACTTTTTTAATATGAGAATTTTGGCCAAGCTAATCTTGAATTCTTGACCATATGCCCAAGATTAACTGATCCTAGCTGGATTGTGAATTGAAACTGAAAATCTATACTTAACCCATTAAATCATTACAGGTCTGGTTATTGAATGCATGACTTGTACACCCGATACACATGGATTGAGCATTTGTGAGACAGGTAGGATGGTTGGAAATGGATTTTCTGGCTACTACAAGGTTACAGTGGGGTGGGAGTAGGGCATTTCCATGCGTCTTTATTCCTCCCCACCAATCCCCTCCCTCTCTGATTTTAAACAATCAAGGACTCGGTCACACCAAACTGAGCTGGAAGCCTTGAGTCATTGAAGCTGGCTGGAGGCCACTCTCCCACATCCCCTTGCTCTCTCATCACAGCTGATTCTGAGATCCTTTTCTACACACTGTTCTTGTTCATTTCCAACTTGCCAACTGTTCAGATTAGGGACAGTTCTCAGGAACAGAACCCCATTGTAACATGGGGACTTCCTACATACACATGACTTCAGGTTATTCTCATCTGAGTTTTTAAAACAAAAGTGTTTAATAGTTCTCTTTTTCTCCATTTGCCAAGTTGTTTTATGAAGGCCATGAATGATGCTGGTTTAGATTCCATGAGTATTTGCATACCAACTATTCTTTCAAGTGTCTTAACTTCGACCTTCCTGCACCTAAAAGTGTTTCATGCTGGATTACACTCTCCCTCCCCTACTCAACTCTCACTTTTCCTCTCCTGCCCTCTCCATGTCCAATGATCACCTTTTGTCAGTACTCCTTCCCCCTGCCATTTCTTTCCTCTCTCCAAGCATTTATACTCTGGCACGTTCCTGCTTTTTGCTCACACCTTGAAGAGGCCTAAAATGTCGGTTTTATATCTTTACCTTCGATGGATGCTGTGAGGCCGGCTGAGTTCCTCCAGCATTTCTGTGCTTTTACTAAGCCCTCTCCTATATCTCATTTGGACTTCTTTCCAAGCCTTTTCCAAATGGGTTTCCTTGCACCTACAGCATCAGAGCGCAATTCACTTTCTGGGAACTGATGAAACAAATGTAATCGGAGAAGGGAATGGTTGAGATTATCAGTTCCTGTGCGAGCCAGTACAATTCCTGAATGGTTAGGATGTACCATTTAAATACATAGTACAGTTAAAGACAAGAAGCAGCCAGATTCCAGGAATGATGTAACTTTAATATACAGCAGGAAAAACAATGCACAATGGAAATGCATTTTTCATCCCAAAAGGAGTAATGATGTTTTGTTAGGCGATTTTCTTGCTAATTCTCTTATAAACCACACCACCACATGTTGAAATCTGCCAGAAAAAAAACCATAAAAATGGCATATGCGTAATTTTCAGCTTATATTTGAAATTTAATTTTAACTCAAAAAAAATCACTTACCTCAACGAGATTTCCTCCTGAGATCTCTGAAGTGTGGTGATAGTTTGGAAAGTCACAAACGAGTGCATTTCCTTCCATTTTGACTGTTGCCTGATTTATTTAAACAAAAAATCCAAAGGGAGAGTTGAACAGAGTCAGCATTTTGTGATTTTTTTTTCCATTCAATTTTCAAGGAAAATCTTTATTTTAAATTCAAATTTGGACATAACAGTACAGTAAATGGCCAGCCTGTGCCACCCAATTTGCACCAAATTTGTTTTGAACAGTGAGAGGATACCGCAGCCCCCAGGGAAAATCAATGCAGGCGCTGACAGCGCGGGATTAGAACCCAGGTCCCAATCACTGCCACTGTAAAGGGGTTGCACTAACTGCTACGCCAACCATATTGCCTATTTGCAACAATCAGATCATTTTTTTTAAAGTAGTTTCTAAAATTTAGATTTGTTATAAATGAAATAACATTGAATCACCTCAGATGAAATATGCATTTGTATTGTTCACTACAGAATGGGAAAGATGGAATCCAACAGCAGAGGTTCTTGCTGCCGGCATTCAGAAGAACAACCTAAGACATTAAGTTTGCCTCAATGGCTAAATATTAGATCCTAATATTAACCACTAACACGTTGGTAGGCATGAATGTGTAGAGCGGTGCAATTATGGTGTTATTTCTTACTCAGCCATTGAGCATTTTCAGGATGTACAATACCATTTTACCCCAGAAAATGTTAAATAGGAATCTTTAGCTGACAGAGTAAATGTTCATTTTTGAGTAATTTTAGCACTGATCCCATGTGGAAGTGCTGGTTCAGTGATTAAAAAGGTGGATATTTGATAATAATTGTCTCCTTACTTAGTTTTATTTGTTAATGCTTTGCTCACTCACAAGATATTATCTTAATAAACATGAAAATATTTTCTGTTATCAGGTAAAACCTTTTCTCGGCTCACTGATTTTGAAGACACAGAGAATGAGTAAGACACAGAGACCTGGAAATTCATTAGCTCCATATCAAATGCAATGAAACAATGACATTTCATTGCTTATATTAACCCTCTGAGACCTTGGGTTTAAGCATCTAGAGTATAGGGAGAGATTGAACAGATTAGGTCTTTATTCTTTGGAGCGTAGAAGGTTGAGAGGGGATTTGATAGAAGTATTTAAGATTATGAAAGGGATAGACAGAGTGGATGTGGATAGACTATTTCCGTTAAGAGGAGGAAAGATTAAAACAAGAGGACATGAGTTAAGAATTAAGGGGCAGAGGTTTAGAGGTAACATGAGGGGGAACTTCTTTACTCAGAGAGTGGTAGCCGTGTGGAATGAGCTTCCGGGAGAAATAGTGGCGGTGGAGTCAATTGTATTATTTAAGAAAAGGTTGGACAGGTATATGGATGAGAAAAAGATGGAGGGTTATGGGCATTGTGCAGGGAGGTGGGACTAGAAAGGGGTGTTTGGTTCGGTGCGGACTAGAAGGGCCTAATGGCCTGTTTCCGTGCTGTAATTGTTATGTTATGTTATTGTAGGGAGGGAATCTTCCTCAGCTTTGGTCTGATCTTCTCACCTTGAATTTTTTGCCATCCATGGTTTCCATCTCTGATTCCTGGCCAACAGCAAATGCATTCTTCATGGATTTTCCTCCAGGATAAATTTGGGTCCAGGTAAAATCATTTCCATTTTGGGTGACCTCCGTAATGACCTTCGCATTCCTTCCCTTCTCAATGATATCACCAGAATACTCTGAGGGGAAATAATTAAGCTTATGTTGACTTCCACATTTTTAATTTCTAACTTGCTTTAAAAAGTTTTTATTTTTGGTTCATATAATTTTTTTTTCCTCAAAATATATATGCTTGGCAGCTGTGGCTTTCATGCACTCACTACTGAATGTTTAGTTCTTTTGTCAAGGTTAGAATATAAGAAAAGAGGGTACTGCTTAGAACAGTGATAGAGAGCCAAGGTGGGTAATAGTTGGCTGTGTTATTTTGTGTTTCTGATTATATAAGTTAATTAGAAATTCAATCCTAATTGTCAAAAAATGGTAGATGAATGAAATTTAAAGCTCAGACAATGTTGAATGACTCTTTGTGAAAGGTGATATGAATTGTTTCATAAACAAGGCATACACAGGTTATATACCACGCCCCAAAAGTTAAATAAATGGGACCCAACAGGATCAGACAGATGTTTTCGCTGTAAGAAGGAAACGGGAATTTGGGCATGTGAGAAAGTGGAAACGTTTTGGGAAGATCTAAACCAGATGTTAAATAAAATCACAAAAAGCAACATACCAAAAAATCCAGAGATTTTTCTTCTAAGTAATATAAGAAGTAAAGAACTTGGACTCGACTTGGATTGAGCACAAAAAATATTTATTATGATAGCCTTAGCTGGAGCAAAAAAATGTATTATGTCAACCTGGAAATCAGAAGATAGCCTGAGAGTACAGCAATGGTACATAGAAATGAATAAATGTATTCCATTGGAAAAAATAACATATAATTTAAGAAATAACATCACAGTATTCGAACAAATTTGGGAACTGTACATGGAACACCACAGGGAAGTCCTACCGCGGACCTCCACCCCCTAAAATGACAGAAGGAGAAGAAGACGAAATGAACTGACTCAGTGTGTAAAAGTAGAAGACACAAATTTCTTGTTTATTTTCATTGTTTAATGGGTTTAATGTATCATATATGTTGAACGTTGAGTGGGTGGGGGGGGTGAAGGAGGGAGGGAAAGGAGGGGGGAAAAGGGGAGAAAATGACACTATATATTCAAGAAGGAAATGTTTGTGTGTATTTTGGTCAGTATGGTTCATAGTGTGAAAAATAAAAAAAATTAAAAAAACAAGGCAAAAGGAGTGGCATGTGGAGAATGATGCATAAATGATTAAGGAAGAATGTGAAAGAATCTCCAGCAGATAATAATATCAGAACCACTGATGTTGTCTTTTTTAAACAATAGAATTTATCAAGTTGAGAGGGATCACTGATCAGACTGTTCAGCATTTAATTTTGGTGTCAACAACAATGAAATTTAAATAAATATAGAAGAAAACCTAAGGCCCCTATTGTCAGAAGTAGAGGTAGTTTGCATTGAAATGTTCCTCGGTTACTTGGGTTAAATGAGCATTCATATAAATGGCTGCACTCTGCTTCCAAACTTCAGTTCGATGGATTCGACCGGCCAATATTATGTTCCATGTTTAGTGTAAAACAAAAAAAAACTGAGCAGGCTGGAACCCCGATAGAAAAGCAATACTCAGAAAGTCAGATAGCAGTGGAGTGGGTAACGGAGACAGTCTGTCAAGTTGATGACCTTCATTTTCTGCTGAAAGGTCATTGATCTAATATCCCCATAGGTGCTACCTCACTATGAGTAGTTCCAACATTTTCTTTTATTGGTAAATTTTCCTGAAGAAAACTGAGATTCTTATGACTTACTGAATGAAAACTTTCAGCCTGCTCCAATTATTCTGCAAAGATTTTCAAGCTGTGCAGTATTTTAATTGACTGTTTATGCTAGTTCTATCAAGATTTTAAAAAGTTAAATTAAATTTTGAATTCACGAACAGTTTTGTGAGATGAAAGAAACTTGAAAGGACATCAACTCACCTTTAAATCTGACTTGCCCTTTATCTGCCACAAAGATCAGAACCAAAAACAATTTTTCAGAACTGTGTGACAGTTAGGTTCCTCTGCAAACTCAGCTAAAACTGGTGATAAGTGTAACAATGTGAGCAAGAAATTATTACCAGCTACAGCTCTGTGACAAGCCTTTGAAAATCCAGTCTTTCCCTAAAGGTTTCAACGCACCTATGTGTTGCACTACTGCCTCTGCATCTTGTGCGACGAAGGTGATGCAAAAATGTTGGCCTCAAATTACCATTCCCATTTTGCATTCATCTCTGGTACAAAGTACAGTGAAGCAAAACTTACAAGATCCTTTGTAGTTCAATTCTGTACCCCTAAAATGGCCATCATTTGCACAAATATAACTTCTTAACTGTACCTAATACAATCCTTTTGACCCATCTATGAATGTGAATTGACATAAACTTACTTAGTATCTTCATAAAATCGTCATAGTTTTCCTGACTTGTAACTTCGTATTTGCCAGTGAAAGCCATGATGATGAGGTTCCAATCAGGTGGAGTCTGGAGATGAAGAAGTCAGTGAGTGTAGTGACCAAGCTGCCTGATTATATATACAGACCCAGCAGTCACACCTTAGTGATTTATTAACCAGATTTTTTTATTTTCCTTTCTGTAATATGAGGCAATTGCATAATTTTATGCCATTAAATGTATAATGTCATTGACACCAAAGTCATTGTCCTTCAACTTGACTCCTCTAAATGTGAACTGGAGTAACTTTGCAAGAAAAGCCTCAGATAAAATAGAAATGTACAGCAAGTCAGCTGACTAAAGGCAAACCAACAATTCACCTCTTAAGTTTTAGAACGATGGAACAAAGCATACAAAATATGCACCGTGTTTTCTTTCATATCGTAAAACAGTGGCAGAGCACAAAAAATGCCATTCAGCCTATCGAACCTTTGCCAGCTCTTTAAAACAGCAATGAAATTCATCCCCTTTTCCACTCTGTTCCCATTACCCTCCTATTTAAGAAAGAATTGGAAGGCTGTTAAAGGCCCAAATGCCAACCGGCGTGTGTTTGGTAAATAGGAGCAGAAAAATGCTCTGCCAGCATTCTTGTCTAGTATCGCTCAACAATTTAGCCTGTAAGTATTTGGACTGCAAACCTTGGACTTTCTCATCTGAAGACCACAGTCAGTAGGAATTGGAAACAATGTCTCCTCTTCACTGATTATCAACACAGGCGCATCCTAAGGATGCATACTCAGCCCATTGTACTGTGTGGCCAGACACAATTCCAATGCCATCTACAAGTTTGCTGGTGACCCCACAGTTGTCAGCAGAATCACAAATGGCAACAAGGAAGAGTACAAGTGGGAGATAGATCAGCTTTTTAAATGGTGTCACACCAACAACCTTGCACTCAGTTAGCAAAACCCAGGAGAATGATTGTGGACTTCAGGAGGAAGTCAGGAGAACACGACCCAGTTCTCATCGAGGACTCCGTAGTGGAGAGGGTCAAGAACTTTAAATTCCTGGATGTCAATAACTTCAAGGATCTGTCCTGGAGCCTCCACGTTGATGCAATCACCAAGAAGGCTCGCCAGATGCTATACTTTGTGAGGTGTTTGAGGACTTTCTCAGGACAAGAATAAACTCCAGAGGGTTGTTAACTCTACCTGTGACATCACAGACACCAGACTTCACTCCATTGAGGACATGTTCACAAGGCGGTCTTAAAAAAAAAAGCAGCCTCTATCCTCAAAGACTCCCACCACCCAGGCCATGACCTCTTCACTCTGCTACCATCGAGAAAAATGTACAGGAGCCTGAAGACAAGGACTCAACGGCACAAGGAGAACTTCTTCCCCGCTGCCATCAGATTCCTGAATAATCAGTGAACCAACGACACTGCCTTACTTTTCGTTCACAATTATTTTTACTTTTTTATAGTAATGTTGTAAGATGATTATAATATGAATGTTTGCTCTATGATGCTGTTGTAAAATATCAAATTTCATGACTTGTTCATGACAATAAATTCTGATTCTCTTAGCCTTGGGCTGTCTATTTTCCTTGAAGCTTCTGGGTTGATGTTTCTCCACCTGCTATGGAAGCACAGATCAGTGCAAAGGATTTTTCTGTCAATCATAGCCCACCTGCCAAGTGGGATCTCTCTTAGAATGTCTCTTTGGGACAATGGATGAGCAGTAGTTCCTTCCACAGGCTCACTGAGCTGATGTTACACAACATATTCTGCCTGCTACAGTGACACTTATTTAAAAAAAAACACCTTTTCAAGAACCTCAATATTTTAATTTGATTTTTGATTCCACAAGCTATTTCCCTTTGAAAGTACTCTTGGATTGTCCAATGGATGCAATTGGTAATTGCACCACGCTAGTAAAATAAATGTGTTTTGCATGTAAAATTCCTAAAGACCTCCAACACTAATATTTACTTCATCCTATGTTTGGGTCTGTTGTAGACTCATTGATGAGAATTAGAGAAACACAAGATCTGTAGATTTTGGAATCTATGAGCAAATAATAAGAAGCTGGAGGAACTCGGTGGATGAGGCAGCATCCATGGAGAGAAATGGTCAGAAAATGACTATTTCTCTACACTTGATTTAAAAATTGCTTATTATGGTTGGTTAACCATATAACCATTTACAGCACAGAAACAGGCCAGTTTGGCCCTACTAGTCCATGCCAAACATCTTCTCCCACCTAGTCCCACTGACCCGCATTTGGCCTATAACCCTCCACACATCTCTCATTCATATACCTATCCAACCTTTCCTTGACTATTAACATCGATCTCGCTTCTACCACCTCTGCCGGAAGTTCATTCCACACCCCCATCACCCTCTGAGTGAAGAAATTCCCCCTTTTGTTTCCCGCTTTTACTCTCAATCCATGCCCTCTTGTTTGAATGTCCCCCACTCTCAGTGGAAAAAGCCTATTCACATCGACTTTATCTGTCCCCCTTATAATTTTGAATACCTCTATCAAATCACCCCTCAACCTTCTGTGCTCGAGGGAATAAAGTCCCAGACTGCTCAACCTTTCCCTGTACTGAAACCCTGGCAAAATTCTCGTAAACCTCCTCTGCACTATCTCAATACTGTTTATATCCTTCCTGTAATTCGGTGACCGAAACAGCACACAATATTCCAAATTTGGCCTCACCAATGCCTTATACAATTTCAACATGACATCCCAACCTCTGTATTGTATACTCTGATTTATGAAAGCCAACATACTAAATGCCTTTTTCACCACTCTATCCACATGTGATTCAAATTTCAGGGAATAATGTACCATGACTCCTAAATCCCTACCAAAATGTAGCACCTCAGATTTATCAGTATTAAACTCCATCTGCCATCTTTCAGCCCACCCTTCCAACTATCCTATATCACCCTGTAAGCTTTGATAATCTTCTTCACTGTCCACAACACTGCCAACCTTTGTATCATCTGCAAATTTACTAATCTAATTTGCCACCCTATCATCTAGATCATTAATATATATGACAAACAGCAGTGGACCCAGTACCAATCCCTGAGGCACTCCACTAGACACCGGCCTTCAAGCAATTTTCCACCACTACTCTGTCATCTCCCATCCAACCATTGTAGAATCCATTTCACTACTTCATCAGTAATACCTAATGCTTCCACCTTCCTTACTAAACTCTTATGGGGAAGCCTTTACCAAAGTCCAAATAGACAACATCCACCACCTTCCCTCATCAATCTTTTTAGTTAGCTCCTCAAAAAACTCTAAGATTTGTTAGTCATGATCTACCATGTACAAAACTATGGTGACTACTCCGAATCAACCTGTCTTTCCAAAAAAGTTTTATATACCTTCTCTAAGAACACTCTCCATTAATTTACCCCCCACCAACATCAGACTTAAAGGCCTATAATTACCAGGTTTACTTTGGATCATTTTTTTGAACAGCAGAACAACATGAGCCACCCTCCAGTACTCTGGCACTTCCCCTGTGGCCAGTGACAATTTAAATATTTCTGTCAACGCCCCCACTATTTGTTCAATAACCTCCTTTAGGATACTAAGGAATATTTTGTCAGGACCTGAAGATTTATCCACCTTGATCTTTTTCAATATAGCCAAAACTACCTCCTCATTAATTCTTATATTATCCATGACCTCTTTACCATATTTCTTCACTTCATCTGATTCAATATTCTTTTCCTTAGTGGATACTGAAGAAAAAAAAAATCATTTAAAATTTCACCTATCTCCTCTGGCTTCTCACGGAGCCTACCCCCTCATCTACAAATGATCCAATTTTATCCCTCTCTATTGTTTTACTTTTAATGTACCTATAGAAACCCTTGAATTTATTTTTATTGCCAAGGCAGCTTCATATCTCCTTTCAGCTTTTCTGATTTCCTTCTTAATATTATTTAAACACTCCTTACATTCCTCAAGCAGTTCATCCATTCCTGGCTGTGTCTACCTGTTGTACACATCCCTCTTCCTCCAAACCAAGTTCCCAATATCTTTTTAAGTTTCTAACCTTTCCTTTAATCCTCTCAGGGAGATATCAACTCTTCACTCTCAGAACTTCTCCTTTGAATATCTTCCATTTATTATACATTCTTCCCTGAAAATATCTTATCCCACACCCTCCAAATCTTTTCTCATCCCCTTGAAATTTGCTTTCTTCCAATCAAGAATCTTAACCTTTGGCCCATCTCTATTCTTTTCCATTACTACCCTAAAACTAACAGTATTGTGATCACTAGACCCAAAATGTTCCCCAACACAAACCTCTAAGCCAAGGGTGTCAAACTCAAATTCACAGAGGGCCAAAATTAAAAACTTGGACTAAGTCGTGGGTCAAACTAAATATTTATTGAAAATTTTCAACAACATCTGCATGTTTTCTCTTCTTTCAACATAAGTAATGTTAAACTTTTTCTTATTAAAATAAATGTTTAATAATAGTTTTGGTTAAACTCTTTCCAGAAGAAGCATTAACAAATGAGAAATAAAATATTCAATAAATAATATTTCTCTATAGCCTTTAAGCTCCTTTTAAATGTATTTTTTTTCACAAGCCAACAAGTCAAAAAAATAACAACTTGCTTCAATGAAAATCCAATCTTTCAACTATGAACAGTCCAAAGTGAACCAAAGAAAATATTAATCCAAGCTTCGCTTGCTACATTGTGATTTACTCTGATGCACCTGGGTCTAAACCAGATACTTGGCATCTCTTCTTAGATGCAAGTTCATCAAACTCTGGGGTCAGTTTGCCTCCCACCTGCCTTGAAAGGTCCTGTTTCCTGTCTTTAGTTTGGCCATTTTTCGTAAGGGGTTTATTACATGTGAGTTGGGCGACAGGTCGCAGATGCTAATGAAAGTAAAGAGAGGAGGTGGGGGCGATTAGCGGGCTGACGCCAAAGCATTTGCAAAGCATTCTGGGATTTGTAGTATTAGCTGTGCATGCGCTATACTGGCGTGGCGGCCAGCGGGCCAGCTCTAATACATATTTGATATGATCTTGCGGGCCAAATATAATTATATCACTGGCCAAATTTGGCCCACGGGCCTGAGTTTGACATGTGTGCTCTAAACTATCTTAATTGTATCATGCAACTAGTCGGAGGCAAACTGGAGGAATGTTAGTTATTTTATTTGAGCTTTGTGGCTACAAATGTCAACTGAAGATGAGTTGTACTGAGCCAATTGTACTTGCTCAATAGTAATAGCTCAGCCCATCTGAATTTTGCACATCATACTGAATTATAAAAATATCTGTTGAATATTTTTCAGAGGAGAATAAAAGAGAGCAGTTCAAAATTAAAAAGCTTGGGATAAGAAGGAGCATTAGTTTTGGAATGGATTCTACATGAGTGCTTGAATTACATTCTACTTTTGAGTCCAAGACTAAATCAGTTGAGTAGTTAATATTTGGTTATTGGATGCATTGTCTCTGACCATTCCTGGGGTGAGCCCTTAATCCATATGGAATATGTGTTTTTTGCCCAATATGCTAGCCATTTATTGGAAGTGTAAGAGTTAAAAGACTGCTACTCTGTTTGCCATCAACAATTTCTGATAGTGTCAGATGGATATTACAAGTTGGAACAAATTTCAAAATTTGATTTAGAGAAATTTAACTGTGTCTTAAGGCACATTTTCTAAATACATTTTGAAATGAAAATCTCTGGATTGGATATTTTTCACAGGCAAATGATCATGTCGTGATGGGATGTGCTGTCATGAAACCCTGTAAAATTAAGGATAAAAGATTCAGGAAGTTAGAAACAACATTATCTACATGGTTTTATTTGTTATGATTTGACATTATCTACTTTATCCTAGTTGTTTCTCTCTGTTGGTTTTAGACAAAGTACCCAATTATAAAAGACGACTGAGATATTACTGAATAAAAACAATCCCATTTCTATGATGCATGCACTAGATTCCTTTTCCCCCACTGCCTTAGCACATTCTGTGGTCAGCCTGCCTAAACCAGCATGGACATTTTTGTGACACATTTGTGCCTGTAGCCAACAATTTTAACTTTGGTTTGGATGCTAATATGTATCAGTCGCATCTATGTTGATTGGAGTCATTAAATAAAGTATTCTTTCCTATTGCAGTCTTTTCAGTTAGATTGTTTTTCTCCAGATATGAATGACATTGCTTTTACTTTTAGTTCCACTTGCAGAGTTTCTGGTAGAGATAGTGAAGGACAGGTGGCTTGTTACACATCTCCCAGATACATAAAATTCCCATCTGCTTGGTACCTTGTACTTCTAGAATCTAGATGCATTCAGTTTTTCCATTTGGTTTCCACCACTGTTGGTGTTGCTGACCATCCCTTCTGTTGCCAGAACATTGAGAGCTCACATATTGGTTGGTTTGCATTGGCTAAACTTGCATGAAATCCTCTGTAAAGACCACAGTGTAAGAGTATACAGTCCCCAGAACCCTGGCGTACTAACAGTTTGAAATGATAATGTGATTTGTATTAACTCATACACCTCAAGAATGTTCCAATTTTGTATTTTGCTGAATCCCTTAAAGGTTGAAGGGACAACTGTACTGGCAATCGAGAGAGCCATGTTTGCATGAACAAGAAGAAAACAATTTTAAGAACATTGAAAATTGCTTTAAACAATTCCAAGTGCAGGTATTCAGTAGCAGCCAAATGCAAAATTCCACAGGTGCTAAACATTTAAAATTGGAAATGCAGGAAATAATGTTCATGAGTTTATTATCAATGTTCATATGAATATTTTATTTCATACTTGCTGTAGCTGAACAGATACTTTGGAAAAGAAAACTAAAAACAATAGTATACTTACAGTAATTAAAAAGATAATTCACAAATTAGATATGTTATCCTTCTGTGAAAAATAATGACTTTGTAACAATGCAGACAATTATTTTGCAGTGTCTGAGGAATCTCTGATTAGTGTAACAAGTGCGGGAGTTGTAAGAGTTCTTATATAACTATTGAAAAGAAACTCTACTTGAACCAGCAGGTGCTCGACTTCAGGCTTCTGATCTTCTGCCTTAAGGTATCAGTGAGAGAGCTTGTGCCAGGGTGATTCATGACTGCCTTCTTGAGGAAGCACCTCACATAAATGCAGTCAATGGATGGGAGGTTGGCAATATGTTTGTAACCTTCTGCGTTCCTAGGAGTCAAGACAATATCACACAGCACAAAGAAAGCCCATACAGCTCATGTTGCTCGTGCTGTCCATGAGGCCCATCTGCTCTAGTCCCATTTGCTCACATTGGGTCTGTATCCTCAATTCCCCAGTCAAGAATCTATTCATATGCATTTTAAACTTTGTCACAGAAAATGCTTTTACTTTTTTTGGAAACTTGATCCAAATAGCCACCCCTTCACCTTAAATTGTACATGTCCTGGCAAAAAATCCTATCTCTGCCCCTCAGTTATCCCTCAATCTTTTATGTTACAGTGAGAATAAACCCTGCCTGTCCAATCTCTGTTTATAACCACAGCCCTCTATTCCAGGCAACCTCCTGGTGAATCTCTTTTGCTGCCACATCCTCCCTTGTAGTATAGTGACCAAAACTGTATACCATTCTCAAATATAGTCTTAACAATGTTTTGTACATCTGTGGAGAAAGAAACAACATTAATGATTCAGGTCAGTAACTTTTTCATCAGTTTGAAGAGAAGATGTATTCCAGCAGCTAATATTTATGATGTTCCAAAAAAAGGAGGCTGCCCGCCAGCAGAGAAGGAAATGGGAAGTGGGCAAGGAACTCACATTTCATTCAAGCTGACATCGGTGGAACTGTTGGTTCAACTGGATGGTAAGACATTGAACTATTATAGGCAGTGACTTTTCAGGTTATCCTGACCAACATTATTTTTGCAATTGCCATCACTGAAAAATGTTTGTTATTGGTGCCTCCTTCTGTGCATTAGGGCTGTAACATTTCTTTGCAAACACTTAGAAGTTATCAAAATAATTTGGTGTTCTATAATTTTGGATCTTTCTAATAAATTAGATAATTAAATATATAAATGCCTTGGGGATTCTGAAGCTCCCACTCTCTTAATTGGAAGTTCTGGAACACTTATGAGCTGGATAGATTAGCTGCAGTAAAGGTGATCATAATAACTGAGGTGAGAGATTTCTTCTCTCAGAGAACGGTGAATCTGTGGAATATTTTGTCTTTGAAAGCCGACAATCCCAATAATTAAATATATTCAATCAAAAGTTGAAAATTATTCTTTGGGTTGGAGGGATCAAGGGATGAGGGCGGGGAAGGGTTAAGGTTAGGATAGGTTACCAAATTTAGATAATCAGCCTTGACCATGTTTAATGGCAGAGGAACACACTCTGGGTAAAAGTAAGAGCAGACCCATGGGGAGCGAGGGAGCAGAGATGCAGCGCTCCCCCAGGGTCCATAATTCCAGTTGACTACCATCGGCTCCGCAAGGGCTTTGAATGGCCCATTGAGGGAGTCGACGTGGTTTTATTCAAAATCCCTTGAGCTCTGGAGCTCAAGTTGCTGATGAATCGAACAGGAGTCTGGCTCAAACTGGCTGGAGATCAGGTATCGGAACCAGGATGTGAGGTGGCGGCAAGGGCACAAAAGGGTTCCTGACCGTGTCAGAGGTTCGGATCTAGAGCTCAGGTGGCCAATGGTTTGGACAGGACGCTGCAGATCTACAGTCACTCGGTGACTCTGGGGGACTCCCTTTTTGCTTCTCGCATCAACTCAAAGAGCAAATTATGTGGCAACCCCATCCGTTGAGAGAAGGAAATGGAAATCAGATGCGAGAAAGTATGAAGAAAATGATGAAGAGTGAAAAGATCAAAGAATGAAAATCTGTAGAGTTTTATGGACCATCTAAATGTTGAAGCCATACAAATATGTATAGAGAATATTCATGCCAGTTATCTACATTGATTACCTAAAGATGCAGAAACTGGCTGCCTGTTCATTTCGACTACAGCAGCTGGTCCATTCTCGTAAACATGGAGTTGATGGAGGGAGGTGAAAATACTTAATATCTACCACCCTGTGTTTTCTATTTCATTTCACTGTTCATATTTAATTTACTGTTCTCTGAATGTTGGTAATAAAATGAGAATAGTTGCTGTTCGTTCAGTAGCAAATATAATCTGTAGAATCTCAAGGTTGAAGAATAATAACCAGCACTGGAAAGTTTCAGAGGAAAATGAGATCACAAACTGCTCAGTGATCTATTATTTTGAAAAACATGGATATCAATTGATTGATTGAACTTGTGTGCACCCTGCACAATACCATTCACAAGGTGCATTTAAACTGAATAGCATAAGTTGTGGATAAAACTTCACAAAACACAAGAGGTTTCTGTAATCAATTTGTTTTATTGAAGTATTCAGACACAGTAAGTAATAAAACTGCATTGATGTGCTTCCACAGAATGAAAAGTACCACTCAGATAGCAAAAAAGCAAAATTTCATTTTCAAGCTGTTCTGGATGAGATAAATTTTCAGCAAAACAAGATTTGCATGGAGGTCTCATAATTTTCTTGGCTTCCCTAGAATTATTTCAAGCAGGCATCAGAAAAAAAGGCTGGAAAATATTTTTCCAAGAGCACGTCTTAATTTAATCCATGATATAACCATGTCTTTTACCAAAAAAAACTGTGTCCTGAGTTATATATTTACTGTTGAGTGATGCTTATGTTTTCATCTTCTTAAGTTGTTTTTGTGTGGAATCTTCTTAATGTTATCTTGCCGGACACTGAAGTCTGTTTAGAATAAAAATTTTAAGACCTATAAAACAATCCTTCAAAGAAAAAAATAACTGGAGAGATGCCGAGATTGGTATTGTATTAACTATGTTACTTTGTACTTGTATAACTTTATTTTGTATTTTTTCTGTACGTGAATTACTTACTTTCTTCATATGTTAAAATTAATAAATAAAGTTTTGAAAAAAAAAAGAAAAAAATTGAACATTTAAATGATTAAAACCAATGACTCACTTCAATCAGTTTGTCCCCTTCAATTGTAACAGTATGAAAGTACTTGGGAAATTTCATGACAAGTTTTTCTCCTTCTATTTTTGCAGTAATCTACAGAAAATAAAAAATAAGTCATTCAGCATCATTTGGAAAAAGGTAATTCATGATGAGATGCATATCTACCTGAGCTGTCTCTCCAATTGAACCTATCACTAAGCCTGCTCTATTGACATCCCTCATGTACTTCTGAAGCTTCCCTTATTTCCTTGCATCAAATGAACCATATTCCACAAGCATTTTACCCAGTGCTATTCTGAAAGGTTCAAATGCACCGACCTAATACTGGTGTCTCGATATGGACTATACATGGTCTGTTAAGGGAGCTGACAGTGTTTGAAAGTAAAATCCTGCAATGGCAGGTTCGGTGCCCCAGATGGCAGCACTTATGCTGGGCTTGCAGACTCTGTGGGTGCAGGGCATCAGAAAAACTGGGAGAACACCCCTGTTGAGAGGAGATGACCCTACAGGATGCTCACCATGGTGGTGGACCAGCCTGGGGCTCAGAATCAGAATATATTGTCATGAACAAGTCAAGGAATTTGTTGTTTTGCAGCAGCGTCACAGTGTAAACATTCATATAAACAACCTTGCAACAACAAACCAAAAAAAAGAAAAATAAATAAATGGGTGGCTTAGGGACCCACACAGGCTGTGAGCATCTTGCAGTCAGGGACCTGCATTGGCTGCAGGCTGCTGGGGACTGGCTCATGGGAACCAAGTATTGGAGCTGGGATTCAAGAGGTAGTTGAGGGCAAGAAGGGCTCTTGAAGAGCCTCAGGTGCTGAAGGTTTCCTGATCGCATCATAAGTTTGGATCTGGAGCAAGTTGCCGATGAATCGAACAGGAGTCTGCAGCTGCAGAGGCAGCAGAAGCGCTGAAGATGAAACCACAGACCGTGCCTCTGAAGGGACTCTCTTTTGCTTCTCTTTCTCTCATTCTTTAAGGAGCGCCAGGTGACACTAATGGCGACTGTGTATTTTGACAGACAGAAGTTAAAGTATAGCATGCACAGTATGTAAATTTTTCCATGTACTATTACATAACAATAAAAGGAACCTTGAATCTTATTTCTATCCTCCTTCCTATTCATAGCAGACCAAAAATGTATCCAAGTGTTTTAAATGTTTTCATTTATTCAGTGGTCACAATCCTCTTCAACAGTTCAAAGATTCAAAACCTTCAGAGGAGAAATTTCACCCCACATCCATCTTAAATAGGCAACCACATATCCTGAAATTATGACTTCCATTCAAGATTGTTTCACTCAGAACTTTCACATACTGATTCCACATACTGATCCATGTCTAAGTTCATCTCCCTTATTCCTAATACTTGTTGCATTAAACAAATTTCAAACCTCCAACTGGCTACATTTATGCTCCTTTCACTGCTTGACCTTCCTCACTACATGTCACGTCAACCTGTCCACTGTCTGTTTTGTTCTCTACTCTCTCATTCCAGTCTTCATTTATCTGAAAGAACCAGAAATGGAAAAAAAAGCCATTAAATTTTGATTGTCAAAGAATTGGTGACAGAAACACATGCTGGTGTCTTGAGCAAATAATGAGAAGCTAGAACAATTCAACAGTTCAGGCAATGTTTTGAGTTGGGGATCCTTTATCAAGAATAAGGTAGGAAGGAGTGATGTAAAGTACATCTGGGATGGGGGAGAGAACAAGCTGGGGAGGGGCTAAGGGGTAGGGTTTTGGACAGAAGGTGGGAGAGGTAGATAGACTGGTGGAGGGAGAGACAATTGATGATCCAGGGTAGGGAGAAAGATTCAAATGAAAAGAATGAAAGTTGGGAAGGAGGAGATGGAAAATGGGAAAAAATAATGTTCATGCCATTAGGTTTAAGGCTGAAAGAATATGGAGTTTTTCCTCCAGTATATACAAGTTTGGAAAAAAAATTAGAAAACTTATATTTAAGAAAAAAGGTTCTCAAAATATCACAAGATGGCAGGCAATTTGTTTCACCATTGGTCAAGAGACTGCAGTGAGTATGTAGGTGGACAGCTCCTGATTTGAGATGCCAGCTACAACTTAATTCAAGTCTGATGTGAGAACAATCTTAAGCAATGAGTACCAACTCCATCGAATCCTCACCATACATAGAATAAACTGTTCAAACCAACGGGATATTAGACGTATCCTCAGCATTCTCTGCCCTAGTATGAGGTTGGCATTCTCTCACAGATCACGCCAATGTATGGATATTGGACCACATCAGTCTTCGTGATAACACTTCCACTGTAAAATAGTCCACTGCAAATCACTAATCTCACTCATCCTCCATGTCAAGGCTCACAAATGGTTAATTCAGAAGAGTGACAGAAATTCAAAGTGGATGGAACTTCAAATCTTTAAAAACCTAATACAAAAGCAAATCAACAGCATACAACTTCCAGCTTTACCTTAACCTTTTCACAGTTCAGCATCTCAAATTCAGATTCCTTCCCAATAGTAAACTGATTGGTCGTAGTATGACATGGATAAATTTGAGACCATGAAAATTCATCCCCATTCTGGACCACCACTGTGTCAAACTTCATTTTCTTCCCATGGTCAATGGCATCTTCAGGTACACCTGAATAATAATACATTGTGTCAAATTAATGCAAAATCCAAAGATGATTAATACTATAGAAATTGCTGCTTCATTTTTTTGGTGGTGGTCATCTGGATATTTTAATAGTACAAGAGTAGCAAAAATAACAGCTTCCAACAGTCCTGCAGAGCTAATAGATTGTTCAGAACTAAGATTAGCACGGACAAATAGTTACACACTCACAGATTGCTCAGTCAGCTCTGAAATTGAGTGTTCAGGAAGTTCTACAGCTCCCAATGTGTAATACACATTACAAACACAGAAAAATAATTTTTGCTCTTCAGTTCTAAAACAAATAACCCAAAGGAGGAAAATGTCTGCCCTTCCCATGTCTTCTTGTTTTGTTTGTCACAAGCGCATGCCACACACCCAGTAGGAGGACGCCGTGTCCATGTAGGAAAGATTAATCTCTTGGTCAATGATGTGAACAAACTCAGGACATCAGTCACAAAAAAAATATGGGGAATGGGAGAAATGGGGCAGCTCAACCAAGTGGGACTGTTGAAGGAGGAAAACCAAATGAAACATCAGTTCTGTATCTTTACCTTTGCTACATAGAGGACGCTCTTTGACCTGCTGAGGCTCCCCAGAATTTTGTGTTTTTACTGCTACCTGCAACACTTAGATGTTTGTATTCCTTTCAAATGTGCAATTTGGTCAGGAGAGTGTGTGCAAGATAAAGATGCATTTTATTCAACCAAGATTAACATGCCTAGACCTCCCAAAACTCCGAGGATGAAAGTCCTTATTGATTCTGCCTCTTGTC
Source organism: Narcine bancroftii (assembly GCF_036971445.1). Classification (NCBI taxonomy): domain Eukaryota; kingdom Metazoa; phylum Chordata; class Chondrichthyes; order Torpediniformes; family Narcinidae; genus Narcine; species Narcine bancroftii. The sequence continues at coordinate 40,375,299 of NC_091477.1, forward strand.
ATGTCCCTGGAGTATTTTGAGACCCAGTTTTTGTTGGTGGGTTTAAATGAACATGTTTTGTATTTATTATACAGTTCACAGTAAAGGGCAGTATTTCATCAAATCATGGCTTCAATGGATTTAGAAAATGAAATTATAAATATAGGAATTTCTAGTGAGAACTTACAAAAAAAGTGGGGACATTATGATTTTATTATATTTCATTAAAATATGCTATCAGTGGAATTCACCTTCTAGATTAAATAAACAGAATTGGTTACTGATCTCTCATTTTAAACTATTGGTATTAAGTTGTTCTTCCACATACTGTATTTCAAACTTTCTTCCTAGAAAAGCTGATGCAGCAGAAAATCCCTGGTGCTGGATATTGAAAGGGCTAGATCAGTGGTTCTCAACCTTTTTCTTTCCACCCACATACCACCTTAAGCAATCCCTTATTAATCACAGGGCACCTATGGTATAGGGATTACTTTAAGTGGTATGTGAGTAGAAAGAAAAAGGTTGAAAACTACTCGACTAGAATCAAGTGAAGATGTTTCCAGTCATGGGAGAGTCCAGGGCCCAGTCTGAGAATAAAAGGACTTCCCTTTTGAACAGAAATAAGTGAATTAGTTCAGCCAGATGGTGGTGAATCTGTGGAATTTGTTGCCACCTTTGACTGGAGAGGCCAAGTCATTGGGCCAGGGTGTCAAAGATTAGGGAGAGAAGGCAGGAAAGTGGGTTGAAAGGAAAAATGCATGAGCCATGATTTTTTTTTAAACATTTAGACATACTGCACTGTAACAGGCCAATTCAGCCCTACAAGTCCGTGCTGCCCAATTTACACCCCATTAACCTAAACCCCAGCACTTTTTAGAAGGGTGGGAGGGAACCAGAGCCCCCAGAGAAAACCCATGCAGACACAGGGAGAAAGTACAAACTCCTTACAGTGTGGGATTCGAACCCTGATCTGGTCCCGATTGTTGGTGCTTTAAAGATGTTGTGCTAACTGCCGTAATGGCAGTTCCAAATGGCAAAGCATACACGATAGACTTACGGCCTAATTCTGCTCTCAAGTCTGAAACAAATCTTTTGATTCTTCCTTGTTTAAATAAATTGACTTTTCAATATCAGTCCAATACAAATTTCTGGTATTTTCTCCTCTTTAAAGCTTGAAAAGGCAAAAATCCTCTCTTAATGTCGTTATAGGTTTCATCACAAACGATCCCTTACCTAAAGCCTTCATAAATTCTTCATAGTTTTCCTGACTCTCAAATGAATACTTGCCACTGAAATTCATTAATCTGCAGAAAAAAAAATCAAAGATTTAATAAGTGTGGTGACAGTGAAGGCAGTCTGCACAGTGTGATATAGCCAGTGTCTGCATATATTCGCTTATCCTTGTGATAAATCACCAGTTGGACCATAAATCATTCAACATTACTTATTAAACTACTGTATTTCATTAAGGCTGAGTGTGTGATTTAGGCCAGTAAAGGTTCTTAACCCCCTTAGCATTGAGAATCAAAGCACTTAGATGGCCAGGCTGAGCTCAATAAGGATCACAGGGGGTTAGCTTTGAAATATGGAGATAGCCAGGAATCCAAGTCAAACTAAGAAGAAAATGAAAATTACTTTCAACACAGTAGCCATATGAAACTTTATTTAGGAGAATAGAAGTAGCTAAACTTACTGCAAATCAGAAAGTATTTGGCACTATTACCATCGCTATATTTAAAGATCTCATCCATATTAGAAATCTATAGTGACTTGACACTTTAATTAAATCACTTGACAAATTTTATGTGGAAAATTGATGGCACAATGAATTAATATATTGCTGGCTCCATATCACTTTAATTTTATTTCTTCATTTCATTTCTTCCCAATTCTGAAGGTGTTGCTTTAGTTGAAGGTACAGTTTAAAAATAAAAATGTTGGAAAATGCTCAGCAGGTCAAACAGCATCTGTGAAGAGTGAGAGTTAACATTTCAGGCCATTTCAGGTAGACCCTCTGCCTTGAGGATGGCAGCAGGAGGGATCCCAACCTGGACTCACCTTTCAGGTGGCAGCCCAAAAAGGCTGCTGCAGCGTTGCCTGGTCCACCTGAAAGGGACTATTCGTATCCAGAGGCACCTCATTAGCGCCTCCAGATCTGATGGAGACTGGTGCCGCAGCGCCACCCATCATAAATATGCAGCATAGCATATTCCCCTACACAGGTGGAACCATTCTGTGTTTCCCACAATAGTTCCAGCTGCATGGGGGAATTATGGATAGGGAAGACCACCATTGCTTATGTAACATTTTGAGCCGCAGAGAGCGGCCCCGCTGCAGGAGCGGCCAGCCGGGCTGTGACAGCTCGCACTGGCCATTCCCTGCTGGCCACCGCTGCCCTGCTGACAATCCACCACCCCTACGTTCCCCACCGGCCACCTCTGCCCCAACATTTCCTGCCAGCTGCCCCTGGCCCGACGTCTCCCGCCGGTCGCCCCTCCCTCGTGGGGTGAGATCTGTCAGGTAGCAGGATGGGGGGCAGCTGTCAGGCAGCAGGGAGTTAGGTCGCCAGCTGATGAGTCATCAGCCCCCCCCCCAAGCAGCTGCTTACGTCGACTGCACGTTCAGCTGCCTCGGCGAAGCCTGGCACTCCTGAGGAGGGTTGGCGTCTCGGAGGCGCTTCTGCTGCATTCAGGTGAGTAGGTCTTTAGCCGCAAGGGGGGAGATTATGTGGCTTCACAAGGGGGTGTTCAGAGCACTTGAAAGGTCCTTTCATTAGAACTGTGATCTGATATCTTCTCCTACTTTATTCAAATAGGCACCACTTTGATTGGCAAATTATTTACTTCATTGAGGCATCAAAACCCAGAAAACCCAGTTTTCTTTGATGGGAACAAAATTTCATGGTTCTAATCAGGAACAGCAGGCCTCTCCATATTTCCACATATTAGCATAAGTATATGGTGACCAACCCTCCAGCTCAAACCACCTGGTGTACAAACAACATTTTTATGTTGCACAAAGATCAAAAGAGGACATTGTGCTCAGAATTATTCAATACTACACCCAGAAATTGGGGAACTAAAAAGATTGGAAAGGATTCAGGAGATAGAAGATGAACTTTTGGAAACAGATATTGGATAACCTGAAGTTTTTTAGTTTACATAAGTTCATTTTCTATTCTGAGCATTCTTTTAACCTTGTTAATGCCAGAAGAAAACTAGCCTTCCACACAGTAGGCAGATTTAGGCTTCTCCAAAGATTTCATAGACTATTCCATGATGGAATAGCGATGGGCATATCCCAATCCTTAACCAATGCAAAGCTGTTCACTCATCACTCTAATCTTCATGTTCAAGTTTGATTTCCAGTTCAAGAAAGTATACATTAAAGATAAAAGCTGTGTTCAAATCCTTCCCTATGTTTACAACCTGCCATATGCACAACCCTCTGAGTACATCACTCCTTTAATTCTGGTCATTCTTGATTAACCAAATCCCTGTCCTTACATGTCCAGCCCTAAATATTGAACCTCTTACCTGTCCATAACTCCCTTATAATCCTCCTGTTTGACAAGACTGCACCAACCTACATACAGCTACATCCTAAAGAGCTCCAACATTTGTTCCAATTAAAATACAATTGTGATGATATCACCTAATTCAGTGGTTCACAACCTTTTTCTTTCCACTCACATTCCTTATGCCATAGGTTCTCTGTGATTAGTAAGGGATTGCTTAAGGTGGTATGTGGATGGAAAGAAAAAGGTTGAAAACCACTGTTTTCATCGTACCTCATTGATCCATTATGTGCGCAGTTTCATAACTCCAAAGGAAATGGACCAATGACAATTTTTATCAAGCCAAATATTTCAGTAAGAATTGGGTCTTACTCAAGCAGGGATTCTCAACCTTCTCTTCCCACTCACAGACCACCTTAATCAATCCCTTTCTAATCACAGAGCACTGATGGCATAGAGATTACTTAAAGTGGAAAGAAAAAGGTTGAGAACTACTGATCTAATACAAGGCATCTACTCTGTGAAGACATGATTTTGTCTCCACCAGGACTGTGCAATGGTCACTTATATCAATGTTATCGTGGACAAATAAATGTATCCACCACAGGTAAGGACGAGGCCATGTAGGGGATTCATTTCTCATGTTGTTAATTTACGATTTGCCACAGCTCAGTCCTTCAGGACCCAACTTGGTTAGGGCTGGTGCTACCACAGGATTCTTGATGACAGACAGTGCGGACTCCAGCTAGATATTATGTTTATGAGATTGTAATTCCAACATTAGGCTCTTGGCACTCAAGTCCATGACTAACGTGGAGCAAAAACAAGCTCCTGGAAGAACTGTGGAGGTTAAAAAAAAATGATTGATGTTTCAAGTCAAGACCATGGATCAGGACTAATGTGACCTGGACCTTGCATTTTTTGATCATTTAGAGGAAATAAGATTGAATCTGGGGAACTGTCCAAGATAATCTGATAACCTATTTTCTCCAAATCATGAATCTTTCCTTCCCACAAAAGTATCAGAGCCAAGTTTTAGAATTAATTTGTGATTTCTAATCCCAATCAAACCAAAACGGTTTAAAACAAAGAGAAAATGTTAATTTGAATGTTGAACAAATCCTTCAATGAGATTGAGGTTCAACTAATCAAAACAAGAAAGTCAATGAAAATTGGGAGATACCCTTCGGATTAGTAAGTTAACACTGCATAACATATTTCCATAAAAGGTAACAAAGTTAACTGAATCATTTCATTTTAGCACACTGAGAAATAATGCAACTAGTTATTAGAAATAACCTTGAAAAAGGTCTGTTCAATTTGCTTGTGTTGGGTTCAATCCTGCCTTTGACAAGCAATAAAGAAAATCCAACATAAAATTGTAGAAACAATTTTCATCAAACAGTTCAGTGCTGTGGTCAAATTGCACCCCAGTTACTGAATTAAGTTTTGGTCGATGAGATTCAAAGAAGCATTCAAGAAGTCAAAATATAAAAATTCATAAGAACTTCTCAGTGTTAGAGTGAAGATGAATTTGAAGACAATAAAGATTTTCAAAAAAGAAGAGATGTTTATTGCTTTATTTAAAATTGAGGACAATTAAAACATTTAGCATTATTTAAAAATAAACCTAGATTAGAATAGGGGCCTAATTTCAAATTAAATTTCTTCCATTTAGTCATGCGCAGATTAGGATGAATGAGGGAGGAATGCTCTGAGTATGGAGAAATCTAGAAAAGGAACTGGTTTACAATTTAAATGCAGGTTTTCTCTATCCGATGCAATAGCAGGGATCTCCCAGTGGCCATCCATTTCAATTCCCCACCCATTCCCACGATGACATGTCTGTCCATGGTCTTAATGCTCTGCCAGATTGAGACCACGCACAAATTGGGGAAACAACAGCTCATATCATGGGCAATGTGCAAGGAGTCAGCATTAACATCGACTTCTCCAGTTTCCATTAGCCCCTCCCTCCAACCCAATCTATCCATATGCTCTCTTTCTCTCTCTCTCTCTCTCTCTTTCCTTTTCTGTGTCTCCTTGCTCTGCATTCAGAGCCAAACCACCTCTGATCAATTCTCACCTTTCCTGTCCATATCCAATTAAAACCTTTTGCCTGTTGGTCTGGTTTCCTCCCCCTGCCCTTTTATTCATTCTCCCCAGCCTTTTCATTCAGATGCCCGGCTGCTATTTTTAAACTCAGACCCTGAAGAAGGGTTCAGGCCTGAAACATCGGTCATATATCTTTACCTCATATGGATGCTGCAAGACCTGCTGAGTTCCTCCAACATCTCTGTGTTTCTATAACAATTAGTGTTTGCAGACCTTAGTGTTTCACTACAACTTTCTTTACTTATCTTAGCAAAGGATAAATTGACATACAAGCTACTGATGAATTAGTAGATCATTTGATCTAAGTAATTTAACAATTGTTGACAGTATCTTCTATATTGCTAATTCTGGAAGTTGCTTTATATAATTCACATCTTAAAAATTGTACTTTAAATTTGAGAAACAATATATTTCATGATGCAAATTCATTTTTAAAATTGTGATCTGCTTAACTTTTAAAACAATAATATGCTTATTAAAGGCCTCATCATTTAAAGAGAGATTGAAGATGATCAAGGACGGTTAACGTACTGAACTTTGTACCTTTTGATCTTTGTTAATTATTCGGCCGGCTTCACCCAAGTTTACATTTATATATTCATTAACTTTCCTTACATTTGCACTTAAATACATGACAAATCTCACATCGGACTTTCATCTGGTGTGTCTAGGATGAGCCATTATTATTTAAGTGACTCACAAGATGTAAAGATGATTCTTTTCAATCAATGTTATCTGGATTAGAAAATTTTAAATTGTAAAAACATAGATGAAATTCTTTTAAAATTTTTTAAATGTAATCATCCTGTAATACTTCTTGTTTTTGTTCAGATCTTTTTAATTTAGGAGTTGTATAGATGCTCCCTCACAGCTCTAATCCTGACCTCTAGTGCTGTCTCAATGATGTATGTATTTTCTCTTGTGATTATGAGAGTCATTTTCAGGTGCCCCATTAATCCCAAATACATGCAGATAGGTTAATTGGCCACTGTGAATAAGCCCTCATGTTTCAGTATGTAGCAGAATCTGTGAGAAGTTGATGAGAATGTGGGGAGAATAATATGAAAGTAAAACACGAAAATCTGTAGACACTGTGGTTGAAGTAAGAACACATAAAGCTGGAGAATCTCAGCAGGTCAAGCAGTGTTCTTTATATAGCAACAGTAAAAATATAGCATTGAGTCCACGCTGCTGAAGATCCAGCTGCGCTGGATGGGTCACATCTCCAGAATGGAGGACCATCGCCTTCCCAAGATCGTGTTATATGGCGAGCTCTCCACTGGCCACCGTGACAGAGGTGCACCAAAGAAAAGGTACAAGGACTGCCTAAAGAAATCTCTTGGTGCCTGCCACATTGACCACCGCCAGTGGGCTGATATCGCCTCCAACCGTGCATCTTGGCGCCCCACAGTTTGGCGGGCAGCAACCTCCTTTGAAGAAGACCGCAGAGCCCACCTCACTGACAAAAGGCAAAGGAGGAAAAACCCAACACCCAACCCCAACCCACCAATTTTCCCCTGCAACCGCTGCAACCGTGTCTGCCTGTCCCGCATCGGACTTGTCAGCCACAAACGAGCCTGCAGCTGACGTGGACTTTTTACCCCCTCCATAAATCTTCGTCCGCGAAGCCAAGCCAAAGAAGAAAAATACATAACTGTCATTTCGGCTTGAGGCCTTTATTAAGTTTTGGAAAAATGTTGCCAGGCGTCTGAGCAAAAGAGTAAGGGAGGGGGGATGGGTGGTCGCAAAGGCAGGAGGTGATAGGTGGAGAAGGGAGGGAGGGGACAGTGATGATCAAGGAGAGGAGGGAGAAGTGAGGGAGGAGAATAATATGGGATTAGTGTAAATGTTTGGTGGTACAGATTTGGTGGGCTGAAAGATTTGTTTTCAGACTGTATCCAGAGATCATGGGTCAGACAAGGCTTCAACTGCACAGAACGAGTCTCAAGATTCAAGTTTCAATTTATTGTCATAATAATAAAGCAGTGTCCCATTACATTAAAATCCCTTTTGTCTGCTGCAAGGCAGACAGATTCGCCTCGCCTCTCACATTTCTTACAGTCAGAGAAAGAAAAGCAAAAGAGAGTCCCCCAGATTCACCGAGTAGCCTTAGTACAATCCCCGGCGTTTGCAGATGCTGGCATTGCAATCAGGCAAGTGTGAAACATATAATTGCATTGTGGGATTCAAATAACCCAAGTTTTTGTGTGAGTGCAGGAATTTGAAGGAAGAAAAGATTAAAATGAAGGTATAAACTTTGCCATGGGTAAGTTGCAGCAGAAGAGAGTGAGAGAGGAAATAAATAGCAATAGCGGACAATTTTTAAACAGTGTGGGAAAATTGGTAGTGCTATAGTGCACAATTTATAAAGACCGTGGGAAAAAGCAATGGCTTCCCAGAATGCCAGTGGCCGAGAAACCCCTCCATGAATGCAGCTGGGCATACAGCCCTTTCTCTGCTGCATGGAATTCTGGGAGGGCAGGTCCACCATTGTTTTTCCCCATGGTATTTATAAATCGTATGTGATAGTGCTACCAACTTTCCCACACTATATAAATAGTGTGCTATAGAGCGACAAACTTTCCCTCCCTGTTTAAAAATTGTGCGCTATTTCTATTTATTGCGCGCACTTTCCCACAGTCCCTTATAAAGGTTTATATAGGTCAGCACAACGACAACAGGAGCTGAAGGGCTCATACTGTGCTGTACATAAAGTTTAATTATGTTATAATTATCATGATTAATTTTGTTCAAATATAATACATTGATCAGGATTTAGGGCAGGTCCACTATCGCTCGATCCGTCATTATGCCACCAGTAGAAGGTAGAAGAGTCCTAACCCCAGGGATGGCTCCTTGCAAGTGTGGAAGTGTTCAGTGTCCCCAGTTAGGCATGGTCAAATGTGAAAAGCCAAACCCCCATTCCTATCCCGGGACACTGAACGGCCAATTTAGTGGGACGCAAGTGTGAAAGTGCCTGTTGACTGATCATTTCCACCCATGGATGCCAAATTCCTCCAGCAGTTCCCTTTACTCAAAATTCCAGCAACTACAGCTTTTAGGTTTCTCAAATCCACATATTGTGATCTTTCAATGTAAAATAAAGCCACTTTCACACTTGCAAGTGATCCCAGAAATCAATCGCCAATCGGCCTTTAAAAGTGCCAAGTGTGAAAACAAAATAAGGTCAATGCCGGATTCGTCTGCAGATGCCGACGTTGCAATCAGGCGTGTGAAACGAGTAATTGCACCGGTGGAAGGTAGAAGAGTCCTAACTCCGGGGATGGCTCCTTGCAAGTGTGAAAGCTCAATGCGCCATGATGCCACCAATAGAAGGTAGAAGAGTCCTAACCTCGGGGATGGCTCCTTGCAAGTGTGAAAACTCAATGTGCCATGATGCCACCAGTAGAAGGTAGAAAAGTCCAAATCCTGGGGATGGCTCCTCGCAAGTGTAAAAGCTCAATGCGGCATGATACCACCAGTAGAAGGTAGAAGAGTCCTAACCCCGGGGATGGCTCCTTGCAAGCGTTAAAGCTCAATGTGCCATGATGCCACCAGTAGAAGGTAGAAGAGTCCAAACCCTCGGGATGGCTCCTTGCAAGTGTGAAAGCGTTTAGTGTCCCCAGTTAGGAGTGGTCTAGCGTGAAGAGTCAAACCCCCATTCCTATCCCAGGACACTGAACGGCCAATTTAGTGGGACTGCAAGTGTGAAAGGGGCTTAACATGCAGATCGTAGGATGTGAGGGGTGGACACTTTGACGTCCACATAGTCCTCCTAGCGTATTTTCTAATAAGTACAACAAAAAAATACTGCGGAAGAAACGCAGGGGGCCTGCCTGGTTTTTGCTCCTACCTGGTCGAAGAGTCTCGACCCTTTCTCTGTGGTGGACGCTGCGGGACCTGCTGAGTTTCCGCAGCACTTTGCTGTTTTTACTGCAGTTGACGTGGACATTTACCCCTCCATAAATCTTCGTCTGCGAAGCCAAGCCAAAGAAGAACAGCGTCTTGTTTCACAACGTATTTCCCAGATACGTGGCCCCAACCATAGTTTATTTGGCCTGTTTTAATGTTTCAGATTCTACTTTAAGGAAGGGTTGGGTCGCATTTCTGGACGACGTTGCTTTGCAGGTCATCAGCTGTAATAAATACGGGTTTTACCCCAACTGCAACCTCAAAAGGGGAAATTATTAATCAATGGAAAAGAAATTTACAAAGTGCACAAAGCAGCAGCTTGGAGATTTTCCCGTCCAAGCCTCTCTCCAGTTGAAGGCAACGTTACAGGACGTCCCTCCCGAGCCCCGTTGAATGTTAAATGTGTCTATGTCGACCAGTACGAGTGGAATAGGATATTAAAACTTCATCTCACCTTCCCAAACCGCGCGAGTCACCGTCGCAGAACCGTGGTTGCTCGCCCGGGCTCCCACCCAGCGCGAAGACCGAGCCCGTGGGGCGGGGAATCGCTGGCGATCGCCGCCTCCACGGTCCGACCAGACTCGGTTCACTTCGACCAATTCCCTCGGTTCCAACACGAAACTGGCGAAATGGCCAGTGCCTGAGGGTGAATGAAAGGCTGTTGGTTTATCGAACAAGAGAACAATGATGTCAGAAGTGAAAAATACAGCAATATAATTTAAATGATAAAGTGCACTGGGACATCAGCTGAACCTTCTAAACAGGCTGTATGATCAAATCATTTCCCTATTACAAAGTCAGAACACCACCTTTTCTTGCACTGTGGTCACTCAATATTTATTATGTACCTTTTTAATGTATTATCTTTTTAATGTGTCGAAGGCTTTGGTGAGGTCAACAAAGGTGATGTAGAGTCCTTTGTTTTGTTCTCTGCACTTTTCTTGGAGCTGTCTGAGGGCAAAGACCATGTCAGTAGTTCCTCTGTTTGCGCAAAAGCCGCACTGTGATTCTGGGAGAATATTCTCGGCGACACTAGGTATTATTCTATTTAGTAGAATCCTAGCGAAGATTTTGCCTGCAATGGAGAGCAACGTGATTCCCCTGTAGTTTGAGCAGTCTGATTTCTCACCTTTGTTTTTGTACAGGGTGATGATGGTGGCATCACGAAGATCCTGAGGCAGTTTACCTTGGTCCCAACAAAGCTTGAAAAACTCATGCAGTTTGGCATGCAGAGTTTTGCCGCCAGCCTTCCAGACTTCTGGGGGGATTCCATCCATACCTGCTGCTTTGCCACTTTTCAGTTGTTCGATTGCCTTATATGTCTCATCCAGGGTGGGAACCTCATCCAGCTCTAGCCTTAGGGGCTGTTGAGGGAGCTGGAGCAGGGCGGAATCTTGGACTGAGCGGTTGGCACTGAAAAGAGATTGGAAGTGTTCTGACCATCGGTTGAGGATGGAGATCTTGTCGCTGAGGAGGACTTTGCCGTCTGAGCTGCGCAGTGGGCTTTGGACTTGGGGTGAGGGGCCGTACACAGCCTTTAGAGCCTCGTAGTGAAGGTTGAGCTTGCAGCGAACCAGCCGGTGGTCAGTGTGGCATTCCGCGCTAGGCATGACCCTGGTGTGGAGCACATCTCGTTTGTCACTTTCTCGCACCAGGATGTAGTCCAGGAGGTGCCAGTGTTTGGATCGGGGATGCATCCAGGTGGTCTTAAGGCTGTCCCTTGGCTGAAAAAGGGTGTTTGTAATGACAAGCCGCTGTTCTGCGCAGAGCTCCAACAGGAGGCGCCCATTGTCGTTGCACTTGCCGACGCCATGCTTGCCCAGGATTCCTGGCCAGGTTTCTGAGTCTTTGCCGACACGAGCGTTGAAGTCGCCCAGGATGACAACCTTGTCGGCTGTAGGGGTACGTTGGATGAGGTTGCGCAGGTCGGTGTAGAACTTGTTCTTTTCTGCTGGTTCCGCCTGGAGGGTTGGAGCATAGACACTGATGAGGGTGATGTGACGCTTGTTTTGAAGTGGGAGTCGCATGGACATGATTCGGTCCGAGAGGCCTGTCGGAAGGTTTTCGAGTTTGGAGGCAATGAAGCTCTTGACCATGAAGCCTACACCAGATAGGCGTCGTTCATCCGAAGGCTTGCCAGACCAGTAGAGTGTGTAGCCCGCGCCGCGTTCTTGGAGGCTGCCTACATCTGCCAGGCGGACTTCACTGAGAGCGGCTATGTCGATGTCAAGTCTGAGGAGTTCATGTGCAATGAGGGCAGACCGACGTGAGCAGGAAAGTGCTTTGGCAAATACTAGAGCGCATCGGATGTCCCCCAAAGTTCCTCAACATGATTATCCAACTGCACGAAAACCAACAAGGTCGGGTCAGATACAGCAATGAGCTCTCTGAACCCTTCTCCATTAACAATGGCGTGAAGCAAGGCTGTGTTCTCGCACCAACCCTCTTTTCAATCTTCTTCAGCATGATGCTGAACCAAGCCATGAAAGACCCCAACAATGAAGACGCTGTTTACATCCGGTACCGCACGGATGGCAGTCTCTTCAATCTGAGGCGCCTGCAAGCTCACACCAAGACACAAGAGAAACTTGTCCGTGAACTACTCTTTGCAGATGATGCCGCTTTAGTTGCCCATTCAGAGCCAGCTCTTCAGCGCTTGACGTCCTGCTTTGCGGAAACTGCCAAAATGTTTGGCCTGGAAGTCAGCCTGAAGAAAACTGAGGTCCTCCATCAGCCAGCTCCCCACCATGACTACCAGCCCCCCCACATCTCCATCGGGCACACAAAACTCAAAACGGTCAACCAGTTTACCTATCTCGGCTGCACCATTTCATCAGATGCAAGGATCGACAATGAGATAGACAACAGACTCGCCAAGGCAAATAGCGCCTTTGGAAGACTACACAAAAGAGTCTGGAAAAACAACCAACTGAAAAACCTCACAAAGATAAGCGTATACAGAGCCGTTGTCATACCCACACTCCTGTTCGGCTCCGAATCATGGGTCCTCTACCGGCACCACCTACGGCTCCTAGAACGCTTCCACCAGCGTTGTCTCCGCTCCATCCTCAACATCCATTGGAGCGCTTACACCCCTAACGTCGAAGTACTCGAGATGGCAGAGGTCGACAGCATCGAGTCCACGCTGCTGAAGATCCAGCTGCGCTGGATGGGTCACGTCTCCAGAATGGAGGACCATCGCCTTCCCAAGATCGTGTTATATGGCGAGCTCTCCACTGGCCACCGTGACAGAGGTGCACCAAAGAAAAGGTAAAAGGACTGCCTAAAGAAATCTCTTGGTGCCTGCCACATTGACCACCGCCAGTGGGCTGATAACGCCTCAAACCGTGCATCTTGGCGCCTCACAGTTTGGCGGGCAGCAACCTCCTTTGAAGAAGACCGCAGAGCCCACCTCACTGACAAAAGGCAAAGGAGGAAAAACCCAACACCCAACCCCAACCAACAAATTTTCCCTTGCAACCGCTGCAATCGTGTCTGCCTGTCCCGCATCGGACTTGTCAGCCACAAACGAGCCTGCAGCTGACGTGGACTTTTTACCCCCTCCATAAATCTTCGTCCGCGAAGCCAAGCCAAAGAAGATCTTTTTAATGTAAACGACTTTAGTTTTTTTTTTAAATTAAGTACCTGTTTGGTTACAACTAAGTATTGTAGCAGTCCCTATGAGTATTTCAGATAAACTCATGATCATTAAACCAAATTGTTCTGAACTTCGCATTTTGTCATTACCCTAAGGAAGAGCTCAGGCCCGAAACTTCCTATGGATGCAGCATAACCTGCCGAGTTTCTCCTGACCTCTACATCTTATATCTACCCTTACACATAGACCCCACTAATCATCATCAAGATCAGTAGCTCTCAGACTGGCACAGACCTCATAACTTCAGGTGCTTTCCATGACACCATCTCCAACCTGATAGTTCCTCCATCCCGCACCACAGCTATCTCCTACCTAAAATTCACAAACAGAACTACCCCGGCAGACCCATTGTTTCCGCCTGCTTCTGCTCCACCGAACATGTACCTTGAAACCATCTTCCTCTATTCATCCAGTCCCTTCCCACCTACATCTGGGACACCACTCATTTTCTTCACCACTTTGAAGACCCCACTGCTGTATCTTCACCATGGATGTGCAATCCATTGACTCATCCATTCTCCATCAGGATGGCCTCAGGTCCTCCACTTATTGAATATTGGACCATAACAATCCCCAGCAACCAACACTTTCCCCTACTTGGCAGAACTTGTTCTCATCCTTAACCAATTCTCCTTCGACTCTTCCCATTTTTTCTAGATCGATGGAGTAGCCATCAGCAAAAGTTATGAGCCCCAACTATGCCTGCCATTTTGTTGGATACGTAGAACAGTCCCTGTTCCAACCTTACTCAGGTACTGGTCCAAAGCCTTCCTGTTCCCAAGCAGAACTTGATAGTTTCATTAACTTCACTGCCAATTTCCATTCTGCCCTTAAATTTACCTAGACTGTTTGTGACACCTTTCTCCCTTTCCTTGACCTCTCTGTCACTATCTCAGGGGATAAACTATTCACGGACATCTATATAGATATAATGGGAGCAGAAACTTAAAGGATGTGGGCTGAGATGAAGTAAATCGATGGCTTTGATAGTGAAATTGGTTCAAAGTCTATCCTCAGAAATGGACATGCAGAAATTGATGAAGGGTGCTATTGGAAATCTACGGCGAAGAAAGGATACACATCAGGAACATAGTCGGTAGCATTTTCCAGTTCAGACTGAGAGGGGTAAAGAGCATGCATACAATCAATGATGAATGGGAAAGGGGAAAAGTTAGGCAAATAAGTTAAATATAATTAGCATCACTGTAAATGTATTTTCTATTTTAATTTCATTTCATTTTGCTTTTCTAGAGTCAACAATGTGAAGGAAATAGAAGGTTTTCAAGGGCCCTTGCACTATGTCTCTGTCAATAAACTACTATCATCCAAGATACAATAGCTTATGATTAACTCTTGGAATACAGCTGATAAACCAGTTGTAGTTTTGCAACATATCAGAACAATGGGACTTATTAGGGCTATAAGTTACTGTGTTGAATATTAACAAGGATTTAACATCATACAACTACTTCTCACACATCTGTTCTTACCTATTTTTCCACCTGGATAGAGCAAGGACAAAGTTCTCCTGGGCCTCCCCTTCCCACCATGGGGTCAGCATGCAATAAAATAATTCTTGACTGTTTCATCAGCTCCAAGAATTCTACCAAATTTCTCTTCCCTCCCCTTTCAATATTTTGAAGAGACTGCCTGGGGTGCTTGTCCTTCTTCACCTACGTTTCCCATCTTCTGGCATTTTCCTATGCAACTGCAGAAAACCCATCATCAAAAGTTGTTCTTACAGCTCTTCCTACCCATCCATGGACTCAACAATCCTTTCACGTGAAGTAGTGGTTCACTTGCACTTCCAATCTAGATGGCTGTGTTCAGTGTTCACATTGTGGTCTCCTGACATCAGAGAACCTAAATTTGGAAGGAGAAACTGCTTGGTGGAGCACTAGCATCCAGTCCATTGGTATGACCGTGAGCTGTCAGCCTGCCACTTTAATTTACCATTCCTCTAGGACCTTCCTTGCTGGTGGACTGCATGGTTACAACAAGCCTCAATGTAAGCTTGGGGAATAACACCTCATCTTCCTTCTGGGCATATCATTTCCTTCTGGGCTTAGTCTTGAAGTTTACAACATTCTTCTGTGTGTATCAGAACTGTTAAGCCTGCTGTCACTATTTTGACTGTTTAAAAAAATATCTAGTAGTATAATCTGGCTTTTTGAGCACTTATTCTTAAAAACACATGACATGGACAATGGAGTATAATGGGTTCTAACAGCTACTCCAAACTTCTCCATTAATCCATTTGGTCTCACCCTATCAAAGATATTCTCTTTAATTGTCTTGGACCTGGAATGTTAACTGTTTCTCTTTCCAATGACACTACCTAACCTGCTGAGTATTTCTAGCATTTTCTGTTTTTCCTGCATAATTACCTAACCATTTATTATTGGGCCACAATCTTAAAAATCTGGCAATCACATTAAGCCAAAATAAAATGAGAACATCCAAAAATCCACAATTTAGGGAATGATAAAAGTGAAATAATAGTGTGAATATTATATTCTGTCTTTATTTATTCCATAATATTCTAAAATGCCAGCTTCCTACTAAAATGCAACTTTATAGTGAGACTGTTAGAGTACTGGCCAACACTTGGTATTTGGCAAAGTGAAGAACATTGCATTTAATCTGGTTTACACTTTCCATTCACAGCTGATAGGCTATCTCTAAATAATTGAAGTGGTGTAGGAAAATTTACCATATATAATCCAGTAAAAAAAATCAATTTAATTTACTTTTTTTCTCACAGGTTTAAAATCCAATTATTTCCATATGTATATATAATTTTGTTTTAACCTCTGAAGAAACTTTTCAAAGAGGTTTCATTATGGAAGTCTTTTCTTTATGGTATGGAAAGATCCCTGCTGAGTCTCTCTCCTTACCAAAACAAGTCTTGGGATAAAAATTCTACAGAGCTCAAAACAGCTTTATAATGTGGGGGACCCCAGCAGCAAATCTTTCCTATGCATTGTGTTAGTAGATGTTACTTTGAGAGGGGATTGGTAGACAGAGACAGGTGAAAGGAGGTTCAGAGTTGGCAATGGGCAGGCCAGTCCTTGAGGGAATTGGGGAAAGAGTGAGTGGAGTGGGATGAGTTGGCAGATGTGAATCAACGACATTTGGAGATGAAGAGAGTTGGGGTTTGGATGGACATTTGGTTCGGAGGCCTGGGGAAAGAGCAGTTTGGGTGGTAGAATTAATTGTAAAAAACACTTGATGGAGGATCAACTTGAATGATTATGAAGGCCTCACTGGCAGTGGACCCCTGTAATAAATAAGAAAGCACGCCTCCCATCTTTATCTAAGTCCTAGTTCAGTATGCATGGTTTATGCTATTCATTAACTTGTCATCTGAGATAAACTAGATAGGGTAAATGGTTTCCTTCTTCTTCTTTGGCTTGGCTTCGCGGACGAAGATTTATGGAGGGGGTAAAAAGTCCACGTCAGCTGCAGGCTCGTTTGTGGCTGACAAGTCCGATGCGGGACAGGCAGACACGGTTGCAGCGGTTGCAGGGGAAAATTGGTTGGTTGGGGTTGGGTGTTGGCTTTTTCCTCCTTTGCCTTTTGTCAGTGAGGTGGGCTCTGCGGTCTTCTTCAAAGGAGGTTGCTGCCCGCCAAACTGTGAGGCGCCAAGATGCACGGTTTGAGGCGATATCAGCCCACTGGCGGTGGTCAATGTGGCAGGCACCAAGAGATTTCTTTAGGCAGTCCTTGTACCTTTTCTTTGGTGCACCTCTGTCACGATGGCCAGTGGAGAGCTCGCCATATAACACGATCTTGGGAAGGCGATGGTCCTCCATTCTGGAGACGTGACCCATCCAGCGCAGCTGGATCTTAAGCAGCGTGGACTCGATGCTGTCGACCTCTGCCATCTCGAGTACTTCGACGTTAGGGATGTAAGCGCTCCAATGGATGTTGAGGATGGAGCGGAGACAACGCTGATGGAAGCATTCTAGGAGCCGTAGGCGGTTTCCTTCTATGCTATAAGTAAATATGAGATGTCATCCTCGCGCATGCTCTAAAACCTTTGTTACTGCTGCACGTTCTAGAGCGGGATCAGGTTTCCGAGTGAATTATCCAGAACCGAAGAACACTCCATGCCTAATAACAGAGAAAAAAAATTCTTGCCATGGTTTCTTAATGCTATTAACTGTAATGTTCTGACTTCCATTCAGATTTGGATTTTAAAACTATATAAAGGTACATTAAGAAGTGGTGATTAAGTTGAGGTAGAAGATTAATAAACAGTAAACTTGCAAGTCAAAATGAATATAAGGTGAACGTTTTTGATGAAATACTAAACAATAATATTTCGAGTAGTGCAGATGTAAAGTCGAAAGTCTGCGGACACTGCGGTTGAAGTAAAAACACAATGTTGGAGAAACTCACATTGTCAACATGTGCTCTTTATGTAGCAAAGATAAAGATACATAACCAACATTTCAGGCTTGAGCCCTTCATCAAGGTATGAGTTGTGTATTTGATGTTGGCTATATAGAGTCACAGGAGTCATGTGAAAGACTTGTAAGCAAAACTGAAGTGCCTTGAAAAGTGCAACGGTTGAGTGAATTTGGATAGAAAGCAGAGGTGTTGGAGTGAGTTTTGTTTTCAGTCTGGAGAAAGGTGTTCATTGATATCATAGTAGATATGATCAGTTTTTATGATATACAAGTAATGACAAGGGCATCATGTAAAATTAGCTACAAAGTTCAGAAGTAAATAGACTTCAGGAGGATGTGAAGAGATTAGTGAAATGGGCAGACATATGGTGTACATTTAAAGGGAGAAAGAAATTTGCAAGAGACCAGGAACATTGAGACCTATATCCAAATTTGAAAGTGGAGGAGCAAATTGAGGATTATTAAAATGTCACTTCTGCTCTCTAAGAGGGGTATAGATTATAAAAACAAAAGAGTTGTGCTAAAGCTTTACAAAATACTGCAAATTAGGGGTGATTCTGCACTCTTCAGGAAGGAAGCCAAGACCATAAAGAACATGTAAGGAGATTTACTAGAAACACACCAAGTGGGGATGCTGCAGTGTTATTCTCCTAAAGGAGGAACCCCTAAAGAAAGATTTGATGGAGATATTCAATCTCAGAAAGTGTTAAAATAGAATAATTAAGGAAAAATATTTTCAATGGTGTAAGTCCATGGCACACAGAACTAAGGCCCTAAAAACAGATGAACTTGAACAAATTTCTTGATAGGAAGTGAGTTGTCGGAGGCAGATTCTCGGTTGTCTTTCTGAGAGGATTTGAATGAATTTATAAAGGAGGAAAATTTGCAGACTATGGGAAAGTAACAGAAGAATGGAATTATGTGAATCATCTTGATGACCAGAATAATTATCTGTACTGTATTGTTTTATTCCATTATAAAGAGAAGATGGTGTCAATGCCTAGAATATTAAAATTAAGGGTAGATTTAAGATGAGGAAGACAATTTATTAAACTTGGAACTGTGGAATTCATTAATAATGGGATGTTAATCTTGATTCACCCAGCGAGGATAGAGGAAAAACAAAATGAAGTCATGCACTTTGTTATGGAAAACAGAAAAGCGAAGCATCTTTTAAATGGCAAGGGATTTGTCATGTTGTTGTTCCAAGTGGCATTGACGCAGACACAAGTCACTGAAAACAAATGCGCAGTTGTTGATGAATGAAATTCAAAGGAACTGCAGATGCTCAAAATTGAAAATAGAA
Organism: Narcine bancroftii; assembly: GCF_036971445.1. Taxonomy (NCBI): domain Eukaryota; kingdom Metazoa; phylum Chordata; class Chondrichthyes; order Torpediniformes; family Narcinidae; genus Narcine; species Narcine bancroftii. The sequence continues at coordinate 40,394,201 of NC_091477.1, forward strand.
ATAGAAAATTGTTAAAACCTCAGCAGATCAGACAGTACCCATTGAAAGACAGACAGTCATGTTTCAGGTCTGCAACCTTTCATTAAAGGCCCTTCTGAAAAAGAGAGAAATGCAAGTTAGCTTTCAGTAGGAGATAAAGTAGGAGAGAAGGGGGATGTTAGGGTGAGATTAAATAGTCTAGTGGCAGCAGATGCCAATATAATAAGCTCTATGCTTTATGTTAATTGAAAGGTTGTTGGACCTGCCCAGTAGACCATATGTATATGAGTAAATTAAGAAAAACTAGGCTGATATGACATAAAAGCATGAAAATAAAAACAGATGGACAAATTGAGGAGGCGAGGCAATATCTAATGGTACATTGGCTTTTATTGTGTACAGGAGTAAAAATAACTTTATGCAATTTTATAGGTCCCTGGTGAGACCTTTAGTATTGTGAATAGTTTTGTGCTCCTTTCCCAAGAAAGGATGGATTGTCACAGAGAGTGTGCAGTGAGGATTTAGTTGCAAGAATGAAGTCAGATGGAGTAGACTACAGGGAGGTCAAATAGTCTATAACCAGTACAAAATACAAGATTGGCTCTTTAGGACTGAGATGAGAAGAAATGACTTCATTCAGTCCTAAACTGCTTTGGGGGAGGCTCAATCATTGAGTTCATTCAAAATATAAATGGACAGATTTCTAAAGGTAAATGCAATCAAGAGCTAAGGGGATACTGCAGGATAATGGTGGATTGTGGCAAATCATGGAAGTCCGTGCTACAACTGATTAGTTCAAAGATCACATTAAACATCAACAAGGTGAAGAGACATTATTTAAATATCCGAGAACAAGGAACAAGACAAATCCAGTTGGATTTGAGATTAAAAAAAAACATTGAAGAGTTAGCAAAATACTGTAAAATCCACAAACCAGAAAGGGACAACACAAGAAAGAGCAACTATCAGAGATACTTTGATCTTCAAAAATAAATTAATTAAAAAGAACTTTGATCTTCTTAATCCTTGAATATATAGGGATAGACTCAAAAGAAAAACCTGAAAACTTGAAAGTAGATCAGCCATGCCCAAATAATGTAATTTAATGTAGGAAAGCTCAAAGAGATTGAAAAGAATTAGAAGCTATTATCCAGATGCTTCAACATTGAAACATGGCCATCAGCAATTTTCAGCTTTCCAAATGCATTGTAAATTTTGTTTCCAATCATTATCCCCATGAAACTTTAAAGCCTGTGCCCTTATATAAATGGCCAAAGCCTGTTCCCCTACTTTGCTCCAAAGCTGCTCAATAAATCCAAACTAAATGAATAGAATTTTGCCTCACCTTCGTTAAAAAATGCAAAGGCAAATACACCAACAAAATCTTATTAATATATACGTTATCTAGAACCTTTGCAGATTCTGCTAACGACATAGGTAGAAAGTGATTTTTTTTTAAAAATGGAAGCCTGGAGACATTTTCTGTGGAACATTCTATGAGAGTCAGAGAACTCTGTGCTAATAATATAACATCTAGGTAAGCACTCGATATGTGAAAAGTGAAATAATCATCCCGTTCAAATCAGGAAGCAATTTAAAAACTGTAAGTGAAATTAATTCTCTGCATTGCAGTTTGGAAATCATTTACTAATTTGGCCTTCCAACCACAGCATTATAAGCTTATAGTTTATTCATTCAACAACACTAAAATTTGAATTCTCATTACACTGATGTTATTGACCTTTCAAGACTTTCTAATGATCTGTCTATAATTGTAAATGGTATAGTGTAATTCTGATGAATCATTCAATCCCATAATTACTGAATATGTTTCGTCCAAAATTAATCTAAGATCTAAACTACCCTTCTAAAATTGTGTCTTTCTTACATTACTTTATTTACTTAACATGAACGCACTTCAGGGTTTATTTTAATATAGCCATCATCTTAAATCTTTCCTTAAGTTCAGCATGCAACTTCAGAATTACCAGGACTTGTCTGATAATTTTATACAGAAAACTCCACTTTTTAGGAATCTTTCATCAGAAAACAAGCCACAATCCCACAGCCCCCCACCCGCCCCCCCCAAGGAAAGCACATTTAACGTCATTAATTTCAGTCATGAAAACAACTAATGCAGTTAAAATAAATTATGAGAACAAGTCATTATATTTTTGAATTCTATCAAAGAAATTAAAATCTTAAATACTGGTAAATGTTCAAATAAAGCTGCTAAGGTTTAAATGTAAACAATTCAAAATGAATTGCAAACTTTTTCTTAGATCTTCAAAGCGAGGAAGAAATGCAAAGGCAATGGTTAACATGCTGAAAGATTGATCTGTCTTTTTTAGAGTCTTAAAAGTTATTTTTTTGTCTGTCATTATTATGACGATTATATTGTTGATTATTCTGAAAAGGAGATAAACCTTTTGTATTGAAACTGAACATAGTGTATTAGTAAGAGTGATGGAATATGGGTTGAGGTTGGCATTCTGACATGGCTGGATTAGTAAGAGTGATGGAGTATGGGTTGAGGTTGGCATTCTGACATGGCTGGATTGGGTCTCAGTGAATGCATAGGCAGTGGCTTGTGAGACAGTCTTTGCAATGAAAGCTCACCAGATGGGTTCCTGGAATACCAGGTCTGTTGCATAAGGAGAATCAGTGGTATTCAGACTTTAGGACTTAAGGCAAATGGTTAATCCCATGACCCTATAATATTAACTAGTCCTCTGGTCTGCAGAATGACATTTATATTAAAAGGAGTGAAGAAAGTGATCCTTTTTTTGATATCCCATATTCCACCCAGGGATCGCACTTTGAAAATTAATGTTCTAGAGTTTAGAAGAATAAGAGATAATCTCATTGAAATGTATGGATTTTTCATTGGGCTTGACAGGGTAAATATGGAGTTGATATTTCAGATAGATGAGCTGACGAGAACCAAGGATCAAAGTATCGAAATAAAGGGTTAAACATTGAAGAGAGATGAGAATAATTTTCTTCACCTAGACTGTGGTGAATTCTTCATCCTAGAGTGTACTGGGAGGCTCAGTTGTTGAACATATTCAAAGCAGAGATTGTTATAAGATATCAAAGAATATAGTGCGAATACAGCAACATTGTGTTGAGGTAAAAGATCAACCATGATTTGATTGAATAACAGAACAGCCATGATGGGCCCAGTGGCCTATTTCTGGTTCTGTTTTTTGTTTTCTTTCCTGAGAACGTTTCAATAAGGCTTACAATGGTGGACTGGCTGAAGATTTAACTGCAAGAACAAAATCTAGCCTAACACAACAGTTCTGAGAGGTGTGGGAGGTAACACCATACATGTTATTCCATCTAACCACTTCAGGTGGAGGTAAAGGAGTCCATGCTTTTATTTCAAAGAAGAACTGAGCGATCACATCATGATGGCGTAGATAGCATAGCGGTTAACACAATGCTGTTAGAGTGCCAGTGATCGGGACTGGGGTTCGAATCTCACGCTGTCTGTAAGAAGGTTTTACGTTCTCCTCATGTCTACGTGGGCTTCCTCCAGATGCTCCAGTTTCCTCCCACCATTCCAAATGTACTGGGGTTGTAGGTTAATTAGGTATAATTGGGGAGCATAGGCTCGTGGGCCAAAATGGCCTGTTACTGTGCTGTCTATATAAATATATTTTGGGGAGTTCTAAAGCTACAAAAACATTATGTAAAAAAAAGTCCTTGTTTCTATCAAAATATAAAGTGAAAGCTCTCTTAAGAATTCAATGCCAACTGCTACAAATAAGGTAGGTGGAGGGAGTCACTAAACAGTTAAATTGTTAATATGAATAGTCTGACCACAACACACTTAAGTCATAAGCTACTTTGATAAATTAAGTACTCGTTTATGACACTTTCACTCCCACTTCCATCTCTACTATACTTACAAGCAATAGAAGATAAGTTATCTTCACCTTATCAGCCCCAGATAGAAATGATAAGCAGGATTTCACAGATATGAAGAGGTAATTTTCCACTTGATTTTGGACTCTGAAATACTAAAGAACACTTCACTTCTAAGGCTTGCTTCAGTGACAAAAAAAGCATTTAGGAAAGGCCAATGACCGGAAGGTTTAAAGGTGCATTCAATGAGCACTAAATTTTATATTGGCATAATTCTTACTGAGAATGATTAGCAATATAAAACTGCACTCTGAGAGAACCATGTTTTCCACTCTGCCCTCATAGAACACAGAGCAGTGCAGCAGAGGATAGACCCTCTGACCATAACATCTGTGTTGATCATGGTGCTAATTTAAACTGCATATTTGCCTGCATGTGGCCCGGGGCCTGGATGGAGCACCTGGCTTGGATAGAGTTCCTAGCCGAATCCTAAAGATCTGTGCTGATTAGCTTACAGAGGTATTCACAGATATTTTGAATATCTCACTCCAGCAGGGCATGGTACCCACCTGTTTCAAACAGGTGTTAATCATACTTTGACCAAGAAGAGTGTAGTAACCTGGTTTAATGACTATCGACCAGTAGCACAGCAACAGTGATGAAGTTTTTGAAAGGCTGTTGATGTAGCAGATCAGCTCCTGTCTGAGTGATGAGATAGATCCATTCCAATTCGCCTATCACGGCCTCAGGTCTGCGGCGGATACCATCTCACTGGCCCTACACAAAGCCCTGAAAAACCTGGATAGCAATGACCCATACATCAGGATGCTCTTTATTGACTACAGTTTGGTAGTTAACACCATCATTCCCTCAAAACTGATCAGCAAACTCCAAGACTTGGGAGTTAACATCCTACTGTGCAATTGCATTATGGGTTTCCTCACCTCCAGACCACGATCAGAGAAGATTGGTAAGAACTTCTCCTCCACAATCTTCATCAGTGCTGGAGCACCACAGAGCTGTGTTCTTAGCCCCCTGTTCTACTCACTTACCCTTATGACTGTGTAGCTTGGTATGACAATAACACCATCTACAAATATGCCAACAATACCATGGTAATGGGTTGCATACAGGATGGAAATTGAAAACTTGGCTGAATGGTGCACCATTAACAACCTTGCACTTAGTGTCACCAAAACTAAGGAGCTAATTGTTGAATTCAGGAAAGGAAAGCCAGAGGTTTACAATCCAGTGATCATTGGGGGATCAGAGGTAGAGAGGGTGAGCACATTTAGGTTCTTGGGAGTTACTATCTCAGAAGATTTTTCCTGGACCGAACACACAAATGGCACAACAGTGCCTCTATTTCTTCAGGAGTTTGCGGAGGTTTGGTATAACATCAGAAACCCTGACAAATTTCTACAGAGGTGTGGTGGATAATGTGCTGACTGGCTGCATCATGGTCTAGTATGGGAACATAAGCATTAAGCTCTCCAAAAAGTAGTGGACACAACCCAGGACATTACAGGCAAAACTCTTCCAACTATTGAGTACATCTATAGGGGGTCCTGCCATCAGAGAGCAGCAGGAATCATCAAAGACCCACACCACCTAGCACATGCTCTGCTCTCACTGCTGCCATCAGGAAAGAGGAATAGGTGCCACAAGACGCATATCACCAGGTTCAGGTTCAGCTTATACCCCTCCACCATCAAACTCCTCAACAACAAACTCAATCAGGGACTCATTGAAGGACTCTTTATTTTTGCACTTTTTTGATTTTCTTAGCTCCTCTTGTGTTGCACAGTCAATTTGTTTGCATTTGTTATCTGTTTACAGTTCTTTTGATTGTTTACATGTTCTCACTGTTCTCACATTTTTGCACTACTATTAGTGGTAATTCTTCTGCGCCCGCAGGAAAAAGGAATCTCAGAGTTCCATGTGATGACATGTAAGTATATGATATAAATTTGAAATCAGATATGTTCTATATCCCTCCATCCCATGCCTGTTGTTATATCTGTCCAAATGCCTCTTCAATGTTGCTAATACTGTATATCTACTTCTACTGTTTCCCTCGGCAATGTTTTCCATACACTGATCACTCTCACAGGGTCAAAAACTTGCTTTGCACATCTTTAAACTTTCCACCTTGCAATTTATACTATTTGACATTGGAGCCTGAGAAGCCCTATGACCAGCACCTCTAGGTGCAAAAACAGTCTCTTTCCCTTGTTACATTAATCAGGTTCTGCTCTGATATCACAAAAGTACTGACTGAAGTATTGCTAAGTCTACAAGCATAACTGAATATTTATTGAAACACAAAAATCTGCAGATGGTCTGATTGTAGTAAAAACTCAAAAATCCAAAAGGAACTCAGAAAGTCTTGCACCGTTCATATATATATATATATATATATATATATATATATTTCATAAAACGAATGTTTTGGGCCTCAGCCCTTTGACAAGATATGAGCAAAAAGCAGGTAAGCGCCTGAATAAAAAGGCTGCAGAAGAGAACAGGCCAACAGGCAAAAGGCAATAATTCAGATCAGATACTATTTATTGTCATGTAACAAAACAGAAATGTAATATTACACACAATTGCCTTTAATCTGACATAAAGCAAAGAAAGATTCACCATTACCATTGCACAGTGTCCCTTACAGACACAGAAAGAGAAGCAAAAGAGAGTTCCCTTGGAGACATTAGACATTGATAGGAGAGGAAAGGTGAGAATTGACCAGAAGGGAGCTGGAGGAAAAGGCGGGGGGGGGGGGGGGGGTGGGGAGGTGGGGGGGGGGGGGGGGAGAGAGAGAGAGAGAGAGAGAGAGAGAGAGAGAGAGAGAGAGAGAGAGAGGGACAGGAAAGTGGCCTAACGGAAACCAGAGAAGTCAATGTTAATGCCATGTGATTGGACTGAGCCTCAACAGAATATGTTGTGTTGTTCCTTCAATTTATGGGTGGTCTCAGTCTGACAGTGCAACAAGACCATGGACAAACACATGGCATGTGAATGTGGTGAGAAACTGAAATGTGTTGCCACTGGGGAAATCCCGCCTATTGAGGCGGACAAAAGTCCTCAACAAAGTGATGTCCCAGTCTGACACCAGTCTCTCTAAAGTAGAGGAGGGCACAATCAGAACACTGGATGCAGTAGATGATCCCTACAGAATCACAAGTATCGCTTCACTTGGGAGGACTGTTTGGGGCCCTAAATGGTGGTGAGGGATGAAATATGGGCACAAAGGGAGCATCTCCTGCAATCATAGGGGTAGGTACCAACAGGGCAATTGGTGTGAAGTGAGGAGTGGATGAGGGAACACAAGGTTTTGTGTTAAAATTGGAAATGATGCTTCTCCGCATGGAGGAGATGGCCAACTGTGAAAACAAATTGTGCAATGCAGAAAATAAATATTCAATATTAAATAATTCTTTTTCAAAAAGTTGCTGCTTCCCATTCACGACGGCACACACATGATGCACTTGGGTTGATGTTTACCCTAATAAAAAAGCTGCATCCACCCAATATCTTTGCACTGTAATGGCAGCTCAGGCAACTGTTGTGCAAATTAACCTGATGCCATGCATCCGTGGAGCACTGTGTCCAAATTATATTAGAATGAATCACAACAGTTGAGAAATGTGTTCTCCTTCAGATACTACAAGTGCTGGAGCATATCCTCCATGTTTCTATGTCTTTGGTGGTGGATAATTCTGCTGTTCTCATCACGAGAAGGGACATAATAGCATTCCTGTGTCCACACACCACCTTAATCCCCATGCTGTCAGCCGACAGCCAACTATTCTGATCCATACCACTCCTGCGGTAGGGCCAGAGAAACTAAGCAGGTTCCTGCACGACATTTACAGTGAAACTCAGCAGCCTTCACCGGCCATTTACTACCACTTAGATAGCACTGCAAGGCACACTAGAAAGTAAATGTTATCTCTCTATCTTTTATAGATATTGTATTTTCCTTTTCTGTACAGTAGTTTATTGTTGTCAACTCTTTTTAATAAAGTAGCTGTTTGGCTGATGCAAGAAAGAATTTTGGTGCATGTGTCCACTATACTATGTAAATGACAATAAACTATTATCATGAGGTACTGTCTGCTCCACTCTGCCACCATATGCTGTTCAGCTCAGGAGAAATCCTTAAGTAAACAATCATAGACGAAAAGCCTTTTTATGGAGCACCACCACATTAAAGCTGGTTTAACGAGGAAAATAAAAGGTGGACTTACCTTTTATGGAGAAGGATTATAAGGCTGATCAGAGTTGCTTTTATGGAGAGTGGGGTCGGGAGCCATCCTCTAGCTGAGGGAGGTGAGGTAAATGGTGCAGTAGTGTCACCCGTCGCTGTGAGGTCAAATACGTGCCGAGAAATGGCAGTCTTCATTACTCATAAATCCTAACCCAGACCTGGAACCACACAACGGATCCTGCTGCATGGGGGATTATGGGTAAAAAAGACAGCCATTGATCCCACATTAAAACAAAAAGAGGCTCACCATGCTGGGCACCGCCGTGCCCTTGTCTGCCTCCTTCCAGCTTGGCTCAGTGAACAGAGGGCGAACAGGAAAAGGACATTTCCTGGTGATAGGAGGGAGCCATAACTCCAGCACCAATTACCTTGGGAGACCTGGTGGTGGCTCCTGGGTTGTGGGCTGACAACACCATCAGCCTGCCCTTTTACAGCTGCTTGCAGCAGCAGTGCCTTTATGGATGAGGTGGAGCGACTGCGCACCACCTCTGACTGTACCCTCAGGACAGATCGGAGTTCATGTCATATAGAGGTTAGTTCAGTGGTGTAAGGGCGGAGAATATCTGCCTTTACACTCGGTTATTTCTTCACTATAAAAAGGCCTAATGAATGTCCAGCAAAGCCTTTACTTTCTATTTGGACTGTTACATCATCCTCTTCAAAGTTGAGATTTATTGTCAGAGTACATACATGACATCACATACAACCTGGAGATTCTTTTTTCTGTGGGCCAGGCAGAATGTCTACTCAACTTACGATGGGGTTACATTCCAGAAAATCCATCGTAAGTGTTGGAATCTAGGGGTTAAAACAGTATGAAATAAATGATTAATTAATAAGTGTATATTTACTGCATGGTTCAGGGAAAAAGGAATGTGATTAAGTGGCAATCACAGCAGGGAGCAAAGTTGGCTGAGCAAAATTGTCTCTCCAAAATCTTTCTTTGGCTTGGCTTCGCGGACGAAGATTTATGGAGGGGGTAAAAAGTCAACGTCAGCTGCAGGCTCGTTTGTGGCTGACCAGTCCGATGCGGGACAGGCAGACACGATTGCAGCGGTTGCAAGGGAAAATTGGTTGGTTGGGGTTGGGTGTTGGGTTTTTCCTCCTTTGCCTTTTGTCAGTGAGGTGGGCTCTGCGGTCTTCTTCAAAGGAGGCTGCTGCCCGCCAAACTGTGAGGCGCCAAGATGCACGGTTTGAGGCGTTATCAGCCCACTGGCGGTGGTCAATGTGGCAGGCACCAAGAGATTTCTTTAGGCAGTCCTTGTACCTTTTCTTTGGTGCACCTCTGTCACGGTGGCCAGTGGAGAGCTCGCCATATAATACGATCTTGGGAAGGCGATGGTCCTCCATTCTGGAGACGTGACCCATCCAGCGCAGCTGGATCTTCAGCAGCGTGGACTCGATGCTGTCGACCTCTGCCATCTCGAGTACCTCGACGTTAGGGGTGTGAGCGCTCCAATGGATGTTGAGGATGGAGCGGAGACAACGCTGGTGGAAGCGTTCTAGGAGCCGTAGGTGGTGCCGGTAGAGGACCCATGATTCGGAGCCGAACAGGAGTGTGGGTATGACAACGGCTCTGTATACGCTTATCTTTGTGAGGTTTTTCAGTTGGTTGTTTTTCCAGACTCTTTTGTGTAGTCTTCCAAAGGCGCTATTTGCCTTGGCGAGTCTGTTGTCTATCTCATTGTCGATCCTTGCATCTGATGAAATGGTGCAGCCATTCTCTCCAAAATACAGGGAGAGGAAATGCATAAAACAATTTAGGAGGAATGCTCAAACTAAATGAGGTGGTGAGTAGCACAGGAGATGACTTGTGATAACCCTTATGCAAAAAGATCTAGCAAAGGAAGACAACTTTTGTTCTGTATGATAATGAAATCTAGCAAAGGAAGCCAACTTTTGTTCTGTATGATAAGGTTGACCTATATAAACTGAACCAACTGGACAATAGGGGTCAGTCTTGGGGAGTAGCTCACTGTGCAAGTGACCTATGAACTAATGAGTGACCCAGAGCTCTGTTAAGTTTTATTCTTGTGCTGTGTAATAAATTGACTGTTGAACCGAATACCTTCTCCTATCACTTCATTCAAAGAACGCGCTGGACTCAGACTACACATAGACTAAATTAAGAGTAAGTTAAAGCCAGAGTCCGACAATTTGGTGACCCCGACGTGATGAAGATGGAGAAGTGACGGAAGAAAAAGATACGAAACACCGGTCGATTGTGGTGTGGTGATAACAACAAGTGACCATTCTACAAAGGGAGGTAAGCAGACGCCTGTTTAAACGAAGTTCTGCTATTGGCAAAGATAAATTGTGTGTTGTCACTACTCTGCAAAAGCCCTCGTTAAAGCCAAAGAATAAAACAAAAGGGGGTTGGAGTCCTCCTAGTAGAACGGGGTTAGAGTCCCCTGTAGTAGAAGGGGGTTGGAGTCCTCCTAGTAGAACGGGGTTGGAGTCCCCTGTAGTAAAAAGGGGGTTGGAGTCCTCCTAGTAGAAAGGGGGTTGGAGTCCTCCTAGTAGAACGGGGTTGGAGTCCCCTCGTAGCGATCTCGAGAGATAGCTTTAGACACTTGGCCAATTAGTATAAGGTGTATGGTGATGGTTATTTGCTTCTATAGTGTATAATAAGTATCCGTATAAGGTGTATTGTGTTATAGTTATTTGTTTCTATAGTGTGTAATAAGTATTTGTTTAAGAATCGTGTACCATAGTAGTGTATAATAAGTATCCGTATAAGGTGTATTGTGTTATAGTTATTTGTTTCTATAGTGTGTAATAAGTATTTGTTTAAGAATCGTGTACCATAATAGTAATAAGTATCTGTATAAGGTGTTCGGCATTTAACTGTTTTTTCATGCACGCTGGTATTGTTGCTGTGTATATCACTGTGTTACTCTCGATGTTTTAAGTACTTCTGAAAAAGGGGGCAGCAGAGGTTACAGATTGTACTGTTTTACAGGGTAGAGAAGGCATAGAGGCAAGGTATTTAGAATACGGATCAGGGAAACACAGTGGGGATAGGCAGTCACACAGTGAGGCACCTGTGTACACAGACTAACCGCAAAACAAACAATAGACACTTCACACAACCACGAGACACATAATCCCCCAGCTGGCTCTCTCTCTGATCATCCCTGAAGGGGAACACCTGTTTTCAGGGAGCTGCTGGTCATCTAGTGGTTATACAACGTGGGAAGGGACGAAGTAGATTGCAGGGTGTCAAAATCACGAAGTCTAAAGGGTTAAAGATCAGAACGGAGATGGAAGGAGTAAATAGGGATGTAGGGCAAGAGCTCGGGGGAGACAGAGGGGTTCCCCTATCTGTAAACCGACAGTGGGAGAAAACAAGGGATCAATTACTGGGAGGAGTACCGAAGGGAGAGGAGGTACAGGCTATGGCACGATACGAACAGATATGGAGAGAGCTGCAGAATCAGGGGAAGGTGCCACAAGGATTTGAAAAAATCCGACTGGTACGGTACTTAGGAGAAGCAGAGAGGGAAGCAGCCAAGGAGGTGCAGGAACATGAGGCAAAAGGACAAGGATCTATATGGAAGATGTGAGAGATGGGAAAATTGATCTAAAATTATGAACATGGAAGAAACTAAAGTTCATCAGTAAAATGGCTGTAACCAGTTCAAACAGGATAAGCTTGGGGCTTAGGATGCAGGAAAGCAGAGTCAGCACGATTAACATAAGAATCTTCTAGTCTTTGTGACAAGACCATAGGACTAAGATAAGGAATGGTAAGGTACAATAGAATGTAGGAAGTTGAGGTAGTCTGGATCAGATAAGGGTCTCCTAGCCCTGGACAGAAGTACCAAGTCATACATTTCTAATTAGCTAACCATACACAGATTTATACATATGAAATTAGCCAACCCTAGATAGAATGAGTCAACTCTGCATATCAAGAGACTGTAGCCCGAGAATCAGGAAGGTGTGAATAAGGACAATGACATGAAGGGACACCGACAGGATACCCCCCCCTGGTTCTCCAAGTATACTGAAATTGCACGTAGGCAGGCAGGATTGCCTAATGCCAAACCTCTCCAGCAGGAGGCAGAAGAATGTAAGGGGGAGGGTATTCCTACACTGAAATCAACTGTATAAAAGTTGGGTGAGCCCCAGTGTGTGTGTGTATTCCCAGGGTAAGGGGAAGCACCCAACTTTGCATTGTTGTAGTAATAAATGTTCTTTGTTCTCAATTTTTGTCTCGAGCAATTTCTTTAAAGGTACTATAATTTCTAACAAATGGGGGCTCGTCTGGGATCACACTCCCTCCACTGACAGAGTACCCCGACGACGAGAGTAGGTGCACCCCGGCTGATTCAGCTGGACTCACGGGCGACGGGTGGCTGGTCAGTGGAAGAAGCGAGTGATATCCGAGAAGAGGCATTGAGAACAAACGGCGGAAGGACGCGCGCTAGAGCAGTACTGCCAGAACTCGGTAAGAGTATTTTACTTGTTCCTAAGTATGGGAATAGCGGGCAGTAGAGATGAGAGTCCTGACACAGGACGTGACCACCAGATAGCTACGTACAGCCCGCTTGGGATGATGTTATCTGAGTGGGGCACAGGAAAGACCCGCGGTAAAGACAAACTGACGACGGTCAGGTATTGTTGTAATGAATGGGTGGGATACCCGGTTAAAGGGAGCTCCGTGTACTGGCCAAAATTCGGATCCGAGGATGAATGGATGTGTGAAGCTTTGAACTTATGGCTCTATCAAAACCAGCCAGACAATGTTGAGAGCAGGGAATATGCAGCCTGCTGGCTCAAGGGATCCATTGAACAGCTGGTTTTGAATGAGAAAGAATTCAGGAATAAGAGAGAGGAGGAACCTCTTGTCCCTGAACCACAGGGTTGGGATGTGTTACATTCCCTCCCTCCACCCTATGTTCCTCCTATGCCGGCTCCTATCTTTCCTTCCCCTCCTATGACCTACCCTTCTGCACCTTCCCCACCTCCCCCACCACTAGAGAAGAGAGAAGAGAGCAGGAGTGGTATGATAACTTGCTCACAAAGCACTCGATTACCACCTCTGTTGGCAGGAGAGAGAGGTAACTTTAATTCAGAACAGCGTGAGACTCTTCAGGAAGAAAGGGCAGAACCCTTTGATTCATTTCCCAGGGAGCAGGAACCCAGACCTAATAAGCCAGAAACCAATTGGATGAGACCACTGCGGGAAGTTCCCATGAGAGAGGGTCTCGGTTTCGTAAATGTGCCCCTGACCAGTACTGAAGTGTGTAACTTTAAGAAAGAACTGACCTCCCTGATAGAAGATCCCCAGGGATGTGCCGAACAGTTAGACCAATTTTTGGGACCATATTTATATACAATATGGGGGTCTCGACATAGAATCCCCAGCAGGGGAACAATTGGTACTAACAGGTTTTGTTACCAACTCAGCCCCAGACATTAAGAGAAAATTACAAAAGACAGAAAATTGGCATGAGCAGGGAATAACCCAGCTTCTACAGATCACACAAAAAGCATTTGTCCAGACATCTGAGGATAAGCAGAAAGCAAAGGCTAACATTTTGATGCAAGCAGTTAAAGGAATAGTAGATGAGTAACATGGAAAAAAGGCAGGGACTGTGTGCCAACTCCTGAATGTTGGGAGAAGTGCAGGGAGTGGGAGAGTAGAGACCAGAGATAATTTCATAAATCACGACTTCCCACTTCAGTCACTGACCAATATTGATTAAAATTCATGCTAAAAATTAAATGTCATAAATGATCGTTTTTCAATACTGTAGAATTAGCGAATTTAACTACCAGTTAATTCCAATTTATGAAATAAATTGTATTTAAATGTGATTTTGCACAGGGAGTACCTGAGAGTTGAGTGATGTTATAACATTTGCAGGGAGAAATGTTTGCGCAAATAGGGTGAGTTCTATACATCTTAACTTTAAGTGTATGTGAGATAAAGAAAGGATCTGATGTGTAAAGTGGCTGGATCAGCCAGTTGAAGGGGGAGTGTGCATGTCCCTTTAAGTGCACTGTGGCACTTGAAATTGAGGCTTCAGGCTCTTGTCTTGCAGTTAGAGGTATGGAGCCCTATCAACACATTTAATACATTTCTTCTACACATTCAGCAGTCAAGGTCCGTGAGTTTAAAGATCACCCACCTCTGGAGAATAAAGATACCTCTGGGGATTCCTATGGGGATTCCTATAAGTTTAATCATTCATTTCTCTGGTGCATTTTCCTCCGGAGTGAAATTAATGCCTCAGCACAATTTCTCTGTATTGCCGCTGTTATTTAATTCATGATAACTTTCCCCATTCATCAGGTTTATATTTAAATCCGGTAGTGCGGAAGTTACATTGTAAATAATAACGGAGGTAAACCCTGCGCGACTGGATTCAGCTTAATGGAGAAATAAACCTGTGAACTGGTCTATGGTGGTGTGTGAGTACTGCAATAGGTGGAATATGATTTAAATTGGTGGCATAGTTCAGAACAATTGGGTGCATAAGAATAATAATATCATTAAGAACTCACAGATCTTGTACCGGATGCTATTCAGTACATCTTGACTTAAGGACTGGAGAAATTGGCATGTTAGAATGAGATTGGCATGGCACCAATATTTCTTGATTCAATAATGACTCCACAAGCTCCAGGATTCATGCAGCAGAACTTTTAAGTGGAATATAATAGAAACTAGCCTGTACTTAAATTATTGTGTGTGCAATCTTCATAAGAACATCTTTTAACTTTTTTTTGGTGCCTGTTTTACAGACTGTTTTAAATAAGGCCAGCTCCTGTGAGCTGTGGCACAAGGCATTTTACTTAAGGCAGAACTAAAGGTTGAATATGTTTCAAGTTCTCTTGCAGGGGCTCTTGTGCTGCAATGTCTGTTATGTACTCACTCTAACAAATTGGAGGGTTGTGCCCCATACAGACAAGCAGCTCCAACTGCATTTTAATAAGGTCTAACATATTCAAAACCCATGCAAATATGGTTTGTGTTTCATTTTACAATTTTTACACTAACACAAAGGAAAGTCAGATTGTTACAAAGTGCCGTAATTTAACATTTTTTTCGTTTCTTTAATGGTTTATTCAGTTATTGTTGTATTTTATTGCTGTTTTCAATGAGCTTTACATTTATTGTGGTTTATTCAGTTATTGTTCTATTTTATTGCTGTTTTCAATGAGCTTTACATTTATTGTGGTTTATTCAGTTATTGTTGTATTTTATTGCTGTTTTCAATGAGCTTTACATTTTTTGTGGTTTATTCAGTTATTGTTGTATTTTATTGCTGTTTTCAATGAGCTTTACATTTATTGTTGTTTATTCAGTTATTGTTGTATTTTATTGCTGCTTTCAATGGGTTTTACTTTCATTGTTGTTTTACTCATTTTTTGGAATATTGTTCGTTAATGTTTTAAGTCCCCCTGGAATAGGGGCAGCAGAGGTTACAATTGTGCTCCTTTAGAATGTAGACAGGGCATAGATTTAATGTATAGTCATAGTGGGATATGGGTTAACAAGGGATTCCAATACGGACCAGGGGAACTGAACAGCTTTAGTGGAGTACATTTAATTTGTATCTTAGCCTACACAGGTATTAAAGTCAAGAGTTTTGAGGCGATAGCACAAAGGACATGGTGGGACAAAGACAGACAGAATGGCAGTCAGGATTGTACATGTAGCAGAGAGAGAGAGTTAATACATATGCTAATGTACACAGACAGGCTGCAACTCACAAGTTCAATGATACATATGCTAATGTTAGCAGACAAGCTGCAACACACAGTTAAATCACAAGAAACAATCCCCCCCCAGCTTGGTCACTTTTCATCACCCCGTGAAGGGGAGCACCAGTTACCAACAACGTGAGCTGCTTGACACTTTAATATCAGGCTCCAAACAGCCTTCGGAGATCGGTGGCCCTAGGGTTCGGGGCTGAAGAGGACATCAGATACTAGCCACAATTCAACGGAACCGCCTGACTACTGCTACTCGTTCGCTGCTGAAGGCAGCGCTTCTCACAGACTGCTACTCGTTCACTGCTGAAGGCAGCGCTTCTCACAGCTACTTGTTCACTGCTGAAGGCAGCGTCTCTCACAGACTTCGTCAGGACAACGCTTACAAAAGTCGGGTGGTTCAAAGACACTGCTTCAATATTTCAACGTGTGGGATGGACTAGACTCTTTACTGAGAACTGGAGCCTGATACACGAAACCCTAATAAGCAGCTGGACTCGCTACTCTGACCTTCATGGTGCTCCCCTACCTAAAGACTTTACACAGACATTACAATTCGGTTATTGACCAGCTGGGTAAAACTACACCTTACACTTGAAAGATCAGTGTTACTGATCTAAAAGAAAAGTGAGGAAGGGGGGGGGCGGGGAATCAGTCACACTGACACTAGTAACCAAAGATCAGTAACACTGATCATGGTGAAAGATCAGTATTACTGATCTAAAAGAAAAGTGAGGATTGTGAGAGATGGGAAAATTGATCTAAAATTATGAACATGGAAGAAACTAAAGTTCATCAGTAAAATGGCTGTAACCAGTTCAAACAGGATAAGCTTGGGGCTTAGGATGCAGGAAAGCAGAGTCAGCACGATTAACATAAGAATCTTCTAGTCTTTGTGACAAGACCATAGGACTAAGATAAGGAATGGTAAGGTACAATAGAATGTAGGAAGTTGAGGTAGTCTGGATCAGATAAGGGTCTCCTAGCCCTGGACAGAAGTACCAAGTCATACATTTCTAATTAGCTAACCATACACAGATTTATACATATGAAATTAGCCAACCCTAGATAGAATGAGTCAACTCTGCATATCAAGAGACTGTAGCCCCGAGAATCAGGAAGGTGTGAATAAGGACAATGACATGAAGGGACACCGACAGGATACCCCCCCCTGGTCCTCCAAGTATTCTGAAATTGCACGTAGGCAGGCAGGATTGCCTAATGCCAAACCTCTCCAGCAGGAGGCAGAAGAATGTAAGGGGGAGGGTATTCCTACACTGAAATCAACTGTATAAAAGTTGGGTGAGCCCCAGTGTGTGTGTGTATTCCCAGGGTAAGGGGAAGCACCCAACTTTGCATTGTTGTAGTAATAAATGTTCTTTGTTCTCAATTTTTGTCTCGAGCAATTTCTTTAAAGGTACTATAATTTCTAACAAAGAGAAGAAGGTTTAAACAACAGAGAGAAGTGAAGGAACAGAGAAGGGCAGATTTACACATTATAACATTGGCTTGCATGGCTGTGGATGCGAACCTTCAACATGATATTAAACAGGGATCCCATAACACTAAGGAGAATACGGGGGAGGTGAAGCCGTCAGCCCCGTTATATCCAGAGTTACCGGAGACATTGCCACCACCTTATCCTATTCCCCAAATGCCAGCGATGCAGATAAGTGAGGGAATAGTGAATGTCACTGAGTTAACAGGTCCAGAACTACATGAGGCGAAGGAGAGACTGAAGAGAGTTGCACAGGGGAGAGTGGAGGAAACAAAAGAGTGGGTGCACGAAGTACAGAACGATAGATGTGCAGTAAGGAAAAATAGTAGGGGCTTGGGAAGTACAGATGAGAGAGAGCTGGGACAAGAGGAGAATAGGAAGGGAAATGACCCAGCGAGTGTCAGATGGGAACGGGAGAGAGAGCAGGACGAGGATACTGATCTAGCTAGTGTGAGTGTGGAGAATGAAGAGGAGGAACAGCCAGTCACGATCAGGGGAAGCATGATCACACATAGAAGACAGAGTCAGGATGACCCTCGTTCCCCTTTGGGATATGCGTTGCGGGACAGGGAGGAAGTACGGCTTCCAGAAAGGTATAGACAGATGCCGCTAATTTATAAGGGTCCGCAAATTGGGGAGAGGTATCAACCCTTCTCATTCACTGACATGAATTGTATTTTGGATAAAATGCCACCTCCGACTGAGGGAGGTGGAGCGTGGATGGGAAAGTTCTGCCAATATACGATGGGACATAAGATAGCCATAGGGGATTGGAGAGCATTATTGGGTAAACAGCTTGGGCTGTGGGAGATACAGCAGGTAGAAATGATCGCAGGAATCACTAGGTGCCTCGATGCCGAGCCATTTGCCAACCATGCTACGGCAATAGGAGGGGCTATGAGAGATAAGTTCCCCGTTTCCCCCGGTGTCATGCAGTCCCTGACCTTTTCCATAAAGGAGGATGAGGAGATCTCGACTTTTTTGAGTCAGTGTAGGGAGAGTTGGACTGATAAGGCAGGAGTACACCCAGCCACAGATCCCTTGCAGACTACACTCTTTAGGGCTGCAGTAACGAGTGGACTGCCAGCTGTAGTTAGGGAGGCATTAGAGAATAACCCTGATATTCCTGGCTGCTCGAGTGAGCAATGGGAAAAACATTTGACCCATCACATGAAACGTTACAGGGCTAAGCAAAAGGAGGACAAACATACTATGGAGTCGGCACAAGTGCAACTCCTTAAGCTTCAATTGGAAGAGGCTAGAAAAAAGGCAAACGAGGCAAAAAAGATTTCCTCAAAGGGTGCAAACCAGATGATTCAGCAGCCAACGCAGCCACCACAAGGGAATAATATGAGTTGGCACCCGGCCCCATATTGGGCACCGGGTCCCACCTATGTGGCCAGAATGGGAGGTCCAATGGGGGGATTCCGAGTAAGAGGGAGAGGTCGGGGTGCTCCACGAATGCAGCCAGCCGTATGTTTTGTATGCGGTCAGCCAGGACACTGGAAGAGAGACTGCCCCCTGGCTTGGGATCCTCGGGACACTGGGGGAAGGGGATATGGACCACCACAAAATGAGCATTGGGTCCAGTCCCAGAGATCGTCAGTGCCACCCCCGGTACATCAGGCACCCCATGCGGCTTTAGCTCCAAAGAGACAATTCCCTTTGCTGACAGAGGAGGAGCAATATTGCCCACAGTGACGGAGCCCGAGCACCCACGAGCAGGCTAGGTTGGCAGACCCTTTCCTGCAGATTAAAGTTATGGACATGGAAGTATCCTTTTTAGTGGATACGGGAGCCAGATTTTCAACACTCACTGGCACTGAATTTCAAGATAAAACATCATCCTCTAGCGTCCAGCTGATAGGGTTCTCGGGTACACCAGAAAATCTGCCGTTTTCTACACCACTAGTCACTTCTGTGGCAGGACAGACTTTTACACATCAATACATTTTGTCAGCCAGGTGCCCTACCAATCTCTTGGGCAGAGACCTGTTGGTCAAGTGCGGAGCATCGATCCTTTGTGGACCCAGCGGAATAGAGATTACCTTTCCAAATGGATATTCTATGAACTGTTCAGTAACTACACTGCATTCCAGTTCTCAGATGTTGTTGGCGGCAGCTGGAGGATCCGCGTCTGAGGGACAATGGGCTGACATTTACTGGGGGCTGCTGCAACCTGAAGACCCACAGAAGGGAGGGCTGCTAAAGCTTTATAATCAATGGAAGCCGTGGATCCAGACGTTACACCCGTATACCCCTCCCTCGGACCCTCCCCATATGACCCTCTTTTACGATAGGGATGGGGATGAAATGTATCAGCATGCCTTTTATGAAGAGGTAGAGGGCAGGCAATGGGAAATTAATTCGGACTACATAGTGATAGGAAAGGAGGGAGTGGCCGCTGCGGTGGCACTGACATCTGAGCAGCTGGAATGGTATGAGATGGCAGGTGAGGCCATTCCTCATGTCACCCTTGCAATTGGCACTACTCATCAGGCAAAAGATTTGGGACCGATGTGTCGGAACTTGAAGTCCCTAAGGGACTGGTCTGACACCCAAATACCGACAGTGCAGTTCTCCTCATCTGGTCAGGCATACAGAATTTTGTCTCCGACACATGATCAAGTCCTCCTTGAGCATAGACAGATTGAACGCTTTCATGGTAGAGAGAAGATGGATCACCCCGACTCGGCCCCTATGCTAGATTCTCTCCCTGAGAACCTGTGGTCAGTGGGACCAGCAGATGTAGGTTTTTGTCAGCAGGTTGATCCCATAACCTTCGAACTGTCAGATTACACCCCTATTTGGCAGATGCAGTATTCCCACAAACCTGAAGCTGAGGAAGGTTTGGCAAAGACCATTGATGGCCTTATGTATTCAGGGGTGTTGGAACATTCGCGTTCTAGTTGGAATACACCCATTTTACCGGTTCCTAAACAAGACATGGGCAAATATCGGATGGCCCATGACTTAAGGCGCATCAATGGTATTGTGAGTACACCCACAGTTCCAGTACCAAACCCATATACTGCCATGACTGCTTTAACCCCCAACCACAAGTGGTTCTCTTGCATAGATTTAGCGAATGCTTTCTTCTGCTTGCCGCTGGCAGAACCATTAAGAGATGTGTTTTCGTTCACGTATAGAGGTAGAAAGTTGCGGTATACTAGGCTTCCACAGGGCTTTATTTTATCTCCAGGGATTTTCAATCAGGTGTTGAAAGAACAGCTGGGGGGGCTAGCACTGCCAGGTGGGGTAGTTCTGATCCAGTATGTAGATGACATCCTATTAGCAGCACCTGATCATGCTTCCTGTTTGGAGGCCACCTGTCTCCTGCTAGTGCAGCTGTTTAAGGCAGGCTTTAAAGTCTCTCGCTCAAAGCTGCAATGCTGCAGGCAGGTGGTCACCTTTTTAGGGAGAATGGTCTCAGCGAAAGGCACAGGGATTTCCCCTGCACATCAAACAGCGATACTACATCATACAAAACCAAAGACAATTAAAGAGATGCTTTCGTTTTTGGGTTTGTCAGGTTATAGTAGGCAGTTTATCCCATCGTATGGTGAATTGACACATCCACTGCGAACTTTGGTGAATGAGCAGGGGATGAGGAACCTGGGAGCTACACTGGATTGGACTGCACAGGCTGAGATGAGTTTTATTCTATTGAAGCAAGCTCTTACAACAGCTACAGATTTGGCGATTCCAAATTATAAACTACCTTTCTTTTTGGATGTTTCTGAAAAAGCACACACAATTGATGGTGTTCTTTTTCAGAAAAAAGGGGGTGGAAGATGTGTGCTGATGTATGTGAGTATCACACTAGACCCAACGGAAGACAGACACCCACCATGTACGAGACATGCAGCGGGAGTAGCAAAGATTTTACAAAAGGTGGCACACATAGTAATGGGACATGGCCTGACGGTATTAACAACACATAGCATTGTAGCATTTGTGAGCTCGACAGCATTTACAATGACTTCACTAAGGCAGACGAGACTAGAAAAGATCCTGAATGCTCCAAATGTTACATTTACCCATGAAGGCATTAACATGGCAGACAATATGAGAGAGGGAGAACCACACTGTTGTGAGAAGAGGGTAGTGAAGGATATTAAAATAAGACCTGACCTACAGGCTACACCCTTAAGAGAACCAGATGAAACCTTGTTTACAGATGGGTGCTGTTACAGACACCCCACAGATGGATTGAAAGCTGCCTATGCGGTGGTACGAAAAACTACAGGAGGATTTGAAGAAATCATTACAGGGACAGTGAGAGGAAAGGAGTCAGCACAACTCGCAGAACTACAGGGAATGATAGCAGCATTAGAATGGGCAGAAGGGAAGGAGGTCAATATATATACAGACTCGGCATATGTGGTAGGGACAATACAGGTCGAACTTAGTCAATGGATTAGAAGTGGGTTTTTAACAGCAGCAAGGACCCCAATTAAACACGAGAAGGATGTTAGGAAACTGGCTGAGGCCCTCCTGAAACCAAGGGCATTAGCAGTTCTTAAATGTAAAGGACATGATAGAACAGATACGATGGTGGCTCGGGGAAATCAGGAAGCGGACATGGCCGCTAAAAGGGCAGCAGGATACGGCCCTCAGTTTATTATGATACAGGCAGACAGAACAGCACATGACTTATTACCACCGTGTAGGGTAGAAGTAATAGTACAGGAACAAGCAAAGGCATCACCTCAGGAAAGGATGGTATGGGAGGAAAGGGGGGCAACCAAGGATCAAGGACTATGGAGATCGATAGACGGGAGGCCAGTTTTACCATCTGGACTCATGAAACCCCTCCTCGAGGAGGCGCATGGGCTAACACACTGTGGAAAGAAGCAGATGATAAGGTACTTGATACATTGGTGGCACCCCTTCCTGCCGGCGATGGTGGAGAACCATATTAGAGAGTGTGATGTATGTATAGCTTTCAATGTAAAGGCGACTGTAAAGCCACATGAAGGTCAGTTCCCTCTACCTAAGTTACCAGGGCAGGAAATCGTACTGGATTATACGGACATGATTGAGAGGGTAAGTGGCTATCGATACCTCTTAGTAGCAGTAGATGTGTTCACAGGGTGGCCGGAGGCAATCCCTGCCAAAAGAGAAGATGCAAGGACGGTATGTAAATTCCTGATCAACCAGTATATTCCGAGACACGGATTCCCTAGAAAAATCAGGTCTGACAATGGAAGTCATTTTAAGAATAATAATCTACAGGAGGTAGAAGCAATGTTGGGATTGAAACATGCCTTTGGAACGGTGTACCATCCGCAATCCCAAGGGAAAGTGGAGAGGATGAACCAAACAATAAAAAGTAAGATCGGGAAAGTACAGGCACGGACCAAACTAAATTGGGTGGATGCGTTGCCCCTGGCATTAATGTCAGTAAGGAGTTCGGTAAGTTCTGTGACAGGATTTACTCCATATGAACTACAAACAGGGCACCAGTTTCCAGGACCGGGAGCCGGAATTCAGACAACGAAGAATGAGGTAAGCTCAATGGGATGCAAGCTTTATTATGAAAAACTAACGGCTCTGGTGTCAGATTTTTCACAACAGGTCACAAGTCCCATCAGAGAAGGGGAAACACCGATACCTTCAGTCGCGGAGTGGGTTCTGCTAAAGGTCATCAAAAGAAAGTGGTCGGAGCCCAGGTGGACAGGACCCTACAGAGTGGTGGAGAGGACGTCCCACGCGGTTCGACTACAAGGAAAAGGCGAGACGTGGTATCATTGGAGTCAGTGTGCAGCAACGGACCCACCGACACGGACACTGGAACAGATTCGAACGGAGGTGACTGAGAACCTGTGAAGCAACCACGGACTAAGAACACTTAAAGTCCTTTTTTTAAAGAGACTATTGGACTACAGTGACTGTGTATCAGTGGTTGACGGCATAATCAAGTTATTGGCATCAAAACAACGAAAAAAGCTGGGATGAATACTATGTGGGGACTATGGGTACTGGTATTCCGAGCCCTTGAAGGGGCTGGGGTAGAAAACCACTGTACAAAGTGTGTGCACTCAGCCTGGGGGTCGCACAACGAAAAAGAACAGTACTTTACTGATTGGACTAACTTTCCTGAACACTGTGTGGGGACTCACACAGGACGTAAGTGTGTGCATAATGGACAAGTGTATGATGTTAAATTCAATAAGGGCTCTTTACAGTTCACATCAAATCGAGACCGCTGTCCCCAAGGAGTAACATGGTTTTGTGCCCCGGAGGGAGACCAAGATAAGGAGAAAGGGGGCTCAATTCCCATTCAGAGGATACAGTGGGACCCCATGTGGCAAAAGAGAAAACAACCATACGTATGGGACAGAGAAAAGGGGGATATCTATGACAACGCTAAACGCCAGGCTGCCACTCACAGAGTAGGGGACAACAGATGGGTAGACCTTTGCCAAACTACGGCAGAACTCTTGGGGGTTAAAAACTGTTGGGTATGTGGGGGACCCACAAGAGATGGATCATGGCCATGGAGCGGGGAGCCCCTGGAAGTATGGGAGTTGATGAGTTTTCACGGATCGGCAGATGAAACGCGCCCCCGCCAGACATGGCATCTAGCTAATCACCCATTGGGAGAGGAATGTATCAGGAAGGAGCAAGGCAGGCATTATAAAGGAGACTCGAGATGCACAAGGGTTAAGATCTTGGGGAAATTCCCTCGATGGCATCCTCAGCGACCCCGGTGGTTCCTGTCCCCACAGAAGGTAACACATTGTAGACCCATAACAGATAACTCCCGTGGGAAAGGGGTATGGAATTGCACGGGCGTTAATCCATATGAAGGGGTTCCCTCACTCAGACAATTTTGGGCTCATCCCTATCCACACGGATTTGCCCCAGAGGGTTTATATTGGATTTGTGGGAATACGGCTTACACTTTTTTGGAGCCAGACTGGAGGGGAACGTGCTGTATAGGTATCATTCAACCACAATTTGTGCTGTTACCACAGAACGACTCCCATCAGTTAGCAGCGCGTGTATATCAGGGGCTCCGCCAGAAGAGGGATTTAAAGATCGGTGAGTGGGGAGAGGACTGGCCTCCAGAGCGCATTATTTCTTATTATGGACCTGCTACTTGGGCACAGGATGGGTCCTGGGGATATCGAACCCCAATTTACATGTTAAACCGTCTGATTCGTTTACAAGCTATTTTGGAAATTATCACCAATGACACCGCCGCAGCCCTTGATCTGTTGGCAGAAGAGCAGCAACAGATTAGGGCCACGGTGTTTCAGAACCGCTTAGCTTTAGACTACTTGTTAGCCACTGAAGGGGGTGTGTGTGGGAAATTGAATCTCACTAATTGTTGTTTGAAAATTGATGACAATGGGCAAGCAGTAAAAGAGATTTCATCTGGCATTCGCAAATTAGCTCACGCCCCGGTTCAGAACTGGCGACCCTGGGGCAGCTCATGGCTGGGAAACTTGTTCTCTGGAGCCTGGGGATGGATACAGACTGCAGTGCTAGTTGCTGGAGTTGTGGTATTGGCGTTGGTCCTGATCCCGTGCATCCTTCCCTGCCTCCAGTGCCTGATCCAACGAGCGCTGTCACAGAGAGACATCCCCAGACCCCAAGGCATGTATTTGTCCCTACTGCCCTCTCAAGAGTGTAATGATTACAAGGGATCAGAAATGCCAACTCTGGCATGTAACCCGGATTTCTCTATCTAATAAATTAACTGGTGGTTGGTCTCATTTTCATGAGACCAAAAGGGGGACTGTTGGAATCTAGGGGTTAAAACAGTATGAAATAAATGATTAATTAATAAGTGTATATTTACTGCATGGTTCAGGGAAAAAGGAATGTGATTAAGTGGCAATCACAGCAGGGAGCAAAGTTGGCTGAGCAAAATTGTCTCTCCAAAATACAGGGAGAGGAAATGCATAAAACAATTTAGGAGGAATGCTCAAACTAAATGAGGTGGTGAGTAGCACAGGAGATGACTTGTGATAACCCTTATGCAAAAAGATCTAGCAAAGGAAGACAACTTTTGTTCTGTATGATAATGAAATCTAGCAAAGGAAGCCAACTTTTGTTCTGTATGATAAGGTTGACCTATATAAACTGAACCAACTGGACAATAGGGGTCAGTCTTGGGGAGTAGCTCACTGTGCAAGTGACCTATGAACTAATGAGTGACCCAGAGCTCTGTTAAGTTTTATTCTTGTGCTGTGTAATAAATTGACTGTTGAACCGAATACCTTCTCCTATCACTTCATTCAAAGAACGCGCTGGACTCAGACTACACATAGACTAAATTAAGAGTAAGTTAAAGCCAGAGTCCGACATAAGTCAAAAAAAAATTGTAAGACGAGAAAGGATACCGCACCTACCATTTTTTATAATGAAATGTTGAATACTTTTATTCCACACTGAAAAAACATCATTAACATACAGAGCTGAAAGCACCCTGGGCATGAAGTAGTGAATTAAAATTAACAGCTGGACGGTGAGGAATGCGTTCCGCATGTTGCAAGCATGGGAACAGATCGGAATTTGAAATTAAAAGTACGGATTCTAACCACTGTAACTTCAAAAAATTGTCTATGGGAGCAGCTTCAGTGCAAAAAAAACTGTACAGAGAAGATATTTATAGAAAAGAGAGAAATATATAAAAAATGTGCAAACAAATTGTGCAATGCAGAAAATAAATATTCAATATTAAATAATTCTTTTTCAAAACATTGCTGTTTTCCATTCACGAACAAGCTCTATAAAAGTCAGATTGTGGAGAAAATGGATGTCCTTTAGAGCAGAACAGATCACATTGGAATAGGCGACTAAAAATAAACCGGCTAAATAAGCGGGCAAAGGATTAGATAAATACTTTGTGACTATTGAGTGGTGATAGAAGTCAGCTTTGCTGCAACTGAAGTTGCAGTCAATGAGGCTGTGCATTCTCCCCATGAACACTCACGGAATTAACAACCCAGGCCTCAGGGTCAAACAAACTGCCTGCTGTTTGGGGAGACGTGGCTTTGCAAAGGGAATCACTGTCTTTGGAATGGGAGGAGGGATCAGGAAAAAAAAACTAAATGATCAAATTGCAGAGATCTTAAAGGAATCAATTCTAATTAATTTCTGCTTAATTGGTGCAAATTAACTGAGGTCAATCATGACTTCACATTTCCCTGTGAGGTGTGCTATCACAGATCAAATCTACGTTTAAAAATGAAGTATGAAGAGTCTTGTTATAAAATTTACCAGCTGTGGAAGTGTTGGAATGCATTTATGTGCAGGATAGTGAAAGCCATCCTTTTGTACTGAGAATCCCGCAGCATCCATCCTTCATAATCCTGATTTTATCTCTTTTATTGCAATTGCTCAATTATTAAATATATTGAAAAAGTATTATTAAAACCAAGAGCTATATGTGGGATTCCTTAACATTCTATAAGATGAGGAGTTTCCACTGATACAAATTGGAAGCAATTAGAACCATAGAATCCTACCACACAAAAACAGGCCCTTTAGTGCCGAGCTATTGTCCTGCCTCGTTCCGTTTTACTGCAATTGGATTCACTTGTGCAATCGACAAGCAAAATAAAAAAATTGATCCTGGAAATCTTGTCAAAACATTAAATCATGGTCTGGCAGTAACCATCGAGGCAACAGGTAATATTTCAGGTTGACGACCAGAACGAAATCAGAGCCGGATTAACCCAGTATGCTTTTTTCAAGGGCCCCCATGCTAAAAGCTTGTAAGCTATCAATTCAAGTATGAGGACATGCTGTGCTTCTCCGTAGCCCAGTCCAAGGCAGCCTGCCAGATGGGTGAACCGGATCGTGCCACCGAGGCCTACCTCAACCTGGCATGGGGCAGGAGAAGCTGTGCGAGTTGTCCGAGTCCGTGGCCTACTGCAAGACATGCCTCAGCACCAAGATTGGCCGGTGCATCTGCAGTTCAACAGGCATGTTTGCCTCAGTGCCTTCCGGAAGGAAGATGCTGGAGTGCCACGTGTGCTGCAGCCTGAGCATCTTCAACATACAGCTGAAGGACTACGAGGAGTGCTCTCTTCCCCTTTAAGGGTGCCAAACTGGTTGCTAACTATGGCAGGGGCTGGAGCCTCAGGTGCAAAACCATGAGCCGCTACTACATTGGGTCCCTGGGTCAATGGGGTGAGGGTGGGGGTGACACTGGGACACAGGATCAAGTGGGATGGGTTTGCTCCTGAACACGAGGGGAACCAATATAAGGCAGAGAGGATTCGCGGGGTTGGGGGGAACAAAAGCGAAGAGGCAGAGGAAGAGGTGGTTGGCACCCAAGTATAGGCAGCTGGTAGGGAGTTTGTGTGGAAAGACAGGCAGAAAGGGCAAAATTACAGCCATGGGGATGAGTTGCAATGCCACAGGGACACAGAGTTAAGAAAAATAACAAATACAGGGCGAAAAGTTTTGAATTTAAATGCACGCAGCAGAAGATGTAAACTAGGTGACCTTGTAGATTGGCTGGTGTATAGCAAATATAAAAAAATGAATTACCTCACTATACAAGTAAAAGATTTCTGTGTTTTAATATTTAGTGTGTATTTTTAATGTTAGGGCCCCTTTAAAACATATGCTACAGGCTTAATCCAGTCCTGGGAGAAAGGGAATGCCTGTGACAAGGTGGAGACCAGGTAAGGCTGACTGACGCTCATGCCAACTAAATGAGTGGAAGCTTGTTAATCACAGGTGATCTCCCTGAAGGTGGAAGAGCTGGTATAGGATGATTGGAAACAGAGGAGATAGGAAATAAAACTGAGGTACAAATGCTCTACTGGCTGGAAATGTGAAATAAAAAGGAATGGAAGAAATAGCCAATATGACAGGCAGAATCTGAGAAGACAGACTTCTATCTAACCCCTTGTATAAACTCCTCTCACCTACTGAGAACCTCGATACATTTGCAGTTCCATTGGCTCTGGGAGCCCTTCAGTATCTTGGAGAAGGATTTTGTAGAAATGAAAAGAAATCCTTGAGTTTGGAGACAAATAATTGCTTTTAT
This sequence comes from Narcine bancroftii, assembly GCF_036971445.1. NCBI lineage: Eukaryota > Metazoa > Chordata > Chondrichthyes > Torpediniformes > Narcinidae > Narcine > Narcine bancroftii. The sequence continues at coordinate 40,422,572 of NC_091477.1, forward strand.
ATGTGGTGTCTTTTTGATACGATGGAGACATTTTCACCTAGAGTGATAGTTGTGATGTAGGAAAAATGAAGCAGCCAGTTTGGCTGGAGCAAGTTCCCACTCACGGCCATATGATAATGGTTAGATAATCTACTTTTCAATGCTTTTCAATGTTGAATGGGAAATATTGGCCACAGCACTAGGAATGCATTGCATGTTCTTTGCTGTGCCGGCTACCTGAAAGTCCAGATTGGGGCTTTGTTTGGTATGTCATCCATAAAAGGATAGTACAGCAAACCCAAAGTGACAGCATTGTGTTCATATCTTTGGTGAGGGTCACATGGACCATTTCCATTGTGCCATTTCCTCAATATGGAAGGTTGGGAAATCCCCAAGGACACTGAGCGTATGAAAATTGTAGGAGGGGAAAGAAGAGCAAGACATTTAAAACAGAGCTTCAAGGACATTTTCTGGTAGGGTTAGAGATCTATTTATGTGTATTTTCCAGAGATACCACTGAATGGGGAGGAATGGGAAAAACTTTTCCAAGCTCACACCAAAGATATGATTTACAGTACCCTGCTGCCACCTAGTGGTGGTCACAATATTCAGCAAGAAAACAAACTCCAGGAACACAGGAGACTTCAGATACTGGATTGTTTCCCCTAACAATCCGCTGGAGGAAATCAGCAGATTGATTAGTATTACTGGCAGAAAAATAATTGTTGACATTTCAGACTAGAACCCTTCGAGGAGGAAAATAAATTAATTGGGGTGGACACTCTGTTGTATTGCCAACACCATTGAAGCTCTGTGATAGAATTTACTTCCCACACTGTCCAAATACTAAGTATATTCAATATTACACAGAGTAATCTTTGCAGCATGTATTTTGAAGAAACAGACAATTTTTGCAGCATTTTACAAGGACATTTTTTTCTGCTCTTTAAGGATTCTTTTCAAATGAACTCACTCACATCGATCCCATTCCATAACACAGAAATGGACTGTTTGCATGAACTGGTCAATTCCGCAGCCTTCAGTGTTCTAATTTTGGTGAGGGGGGGGGTCAAATGGCAGTGACCTCCCAACTACCTCCCCATCACATAATATCACCTCCAGAGAATCCTGGTGGGGTGGGTGTATCAGAAACTTTTTTTCCTCCCTATAATTAGGCATACACTAGAGTCATTCTCAGAGTGACTCCCCAATCGGTGAACAGGGCTAGGCTATGTTGGTGTAGATGTTTTAATGAGCACTGGGCTCAGTGAATGTGAGTGAGAATGGTACTCAGAATCACCAGTGGTCACAGCTGATGGTGCCGCAAAGCTGGGGGCTCCCTGGATGCTCAAGGGCACACACTGGATATGTGGACATGGTGCTATCCCTGGCTCCCTATGGGATAGTATGGCTGTTGCTTTCAAGGTTACATTGTGCCTTATATCCACCACCTCGATGACCTTAGGGAGCACAGAGTCAACCACAGACAACAGGACAAAAGGGCAGTCACTGAAGCAGAAATGTTTGGGATGTTTACTTTCCCTCAGTTTGGCACTACCCCCCTGTCCCGTGAAGTAATCTGCATGGCCACTGTGCTGGAGACATTGGCAAACAAAATGGCTGTGGCACTTCAGCATATGAAGGGTGCTCTGACTCATGTGGCTGCAGAGCTGACGGCTGTCCAAATGGTTACCTTGCAGAACTGGATGCCCTTGGGCTACCCACTCACCATTGAAGGTGGTACCTGTGCAGTAAGGGGTGCTGCACTTACATTCCTGATGAATCGGGGAATATCACTAATTCAAGAGTTGATGGGTAAAAGTGAAAAAGCAAGGAACCAGTTCCTACATCATGACTCCTTATGGGGAAGCTGATGGCCCTTTGGTGTTCTGCGGAGTTGGTGGCCATGGCCATTCACTAGGTCATTACGATCACTCTCATTGACTTGTTTGTTGTGTTTGTCAGCTCATTAGAAAAAGCACCTGGGCTGTGTTAATCTATGTTATGAGTGGCGAAGATCAATGACATCCAAGGGGTGGAATGTAATAAGGAGGATCACGTGTCATGTGACCCTACCAGGAGGTACCTAGTCAAAAGTCACCTCACCTGCCAATCAAGGTCAAGCCCTGGCCACAGGTTGGTGCACACCTGGTCTTTGGCCCCCTTAATTACCGGATTGATTCCTGGGCTGGACTCTCCAGCTGAAGGCATGAGAACCTAGCACCACTCTAGGTTGGGAACCATGGGCAATGCTGGAGAATCATTGGTAAGGTGTGTGCTGACAAAGGGTTTGGGAGCTGTGTGTTTAGTTTAGATAAGAGCTATGCCTTCACTCAAGGTTTGGCGGGGTGGGGGATTGGGGGTGGGATGGGGGTGGATTGTATTTTATTAAATGATTTCAAAACACTCTCTCTGTGAGTGGTCATGACTGATGCGAGGGTTTCATACAATCTGGTGAGTGTGTGTACTTGATTTTTATCCCTGTTGCCCATTTCCTACATGTGGGGGTGGGGGGGGGGGGGGGAAATCACTGTTTAACTAACCTGTGTTCAAACTTTCTGATCTTGGGACCTCTCAAACTTGCCTTTCCTCACAAGCCTGCCCTGCCATTCATGGCCTCAACCTCTCATCTGTGCCAGTTCCCCATTACCCTATAAATCTTTCAAATATTTATCTATCTCTACCTTTAATACATCTAATGATCTGGATTCTACCACAAACAGAAAATTCCATTGGTTGACTACCCTCTGAAAATATTAAATAACCAGCCTACCTTTATTCTCTTGCTCTTGATTCTCCCAGGAGTGAAAGCATCTCAGCATCCACCCTATCATTTGAACAAGGTTACCATTCATTCTTCTAAACCCCAAGAAGCGCACACCCAAACTGCCAAGCCTTGCCCTTTGGGCCCAGAATGTTGGATTCTTGCCTCTCCAAAGTAAAGCTGCCCAATGAAAATGAATTCCAACAACTGATACTCCAGGTGAAACCGACTAACTCAGCATAAGTCACAGTTCGAGCAAACTGCTGGTTATCAGTGGGAGTGTGAAAAATGAAAATGTGATGGGTTGTTTGCTCACATTGCATTCTTGTTGAGTTTAATTTCACTGAGACAGATCAATGATTCAATCAAATAATATTAATCAAGGATGATGCGAATGACGGTTGATAGATTATCACTACATGTAATGAACAATCGTGGCAAAACACTAACTAATGAAACTTATCCTGACTTTATAATTTCTCACCAGTAGCAATAGCTTAAAAATGATTAAATCTGTTTAACTTAATTGCCAAGATCATGCTGGATTGCACCAATTACTTGGGTGAACAATACTATTTTATTAAAAACATTGATATTCTTTACATGCCAAATACAAATCTATTGTGTTTTATGTAGATCCACATTTAAAGTCTAGTGTGGCCCTATAACTAGTTTCCTCTCCCATTGCTGCAAGGCAGCCACCTGCTTATTTTTAAACCCCTTGTCCTCCTGTGCAAGCTCTCTACCTCCAGCTTCCCATTCCTCCCCGCAGTCCTTGAACCAGTTGCTGTCTCCAAACTCCAGGCATATCTTTTCCAGCCCAACATTTTCTACTCCATCCCACAGAAAAAAAAAACATTTCTAACCAAGATCACATTCTCTGGAATCTGACAGTGGTGATTCCCTTTGCTCTCCACAATTTCCTGTGGGCTTCTAACACAGTTGACCACACCGTCCATCCCAGCACCACTCCTTGGTCGCTCAGCTCAATGGAATTATATTCTCTTCTCAGAGTAGGCAGGACTTCTTTCCCTCATTTCATTATCTTCAAAGCTCTTCAGGAGTTTATCCTTGAACCTCCCTTGCCCAAGTGAATGCGACCCATTAGCAACCATCATCCACAGGGACATTTTTCACTTTTACTCAATGACATTTCAGGCTCCACAGCACCTCGCATGCTTCTTGGCCCTTCCATTCTATGCAGATGCTTACCTGAAATCCAGGCCAAAGGGTACAAAATCTCTTTAGTTAAACATACAGAAACCTACCACATCTTACATATTCTTCCTGTTTACCCTCTTCTCCTCCCCAACTTTCAGCTTCGTCAGACCAGGTTTCTTGTATTTCATCATCTGCTGACTCAAGCTGGGTAATATCAGTTACCTCATGAGAACATAAGAAATAGGGAGTCAGAGTAGACTTCTGACCTGTTTAGCCTGTTCCACCATTCAATAAGGTCATAGCTGATTTGGCTGTGGACTTAATTCTACCTACCCACCTTTCTCCACAACCCTTAACTCCCCTATTACACAAAAATCTATCTGCATCTTAAATACATCTATAGAGGGTTCATTACTTCTCTAGGAGGAGCAGTTCCTCTATCTGTTTTCTGTCTACTTATCCCAATCATGAGGCTACATGGCTATGTCCCCCATGTTCTAGTCTCGCCTGCCAGTGGAAACAACATCCCTGCTCCTATCTTATATGTTCCCTTCATAATGTTATGTTTCTGTAAGATTCTCCTCATCCTTCTGAACTCCAGTAAGTATAGAACCAGACTACTCAATCTTTCTTCATTAACTAACCCTCTCATTTCTGAACTTAACCTGTTGAACCTCCTCTGCACTGTCTCCAAAAACTAGTATATCCTTTCTCAAGCAAAGAGACCAGGACTGCATGCAATACTCCTCGTGTGGCCACACAGATGCAGCAGAACCTCCCTGCTCTTAAATTCAATTCCTCCAGCGATCAAAGCCAACATCCCATTTACTTTCTTGATTAGCTGCTCCACCTGCAAACTAACTTTTTGAGATTTCTGTACAAACACACCCAGGTCTCTTGCTCTGCCTCAGGTCAGCTATTGAGTTCTTCATGCTCTGCAAATTTCAACATCCAGATTTTTGTTGCACCCATTGACTCATCTCCAAGCATCATTCCACTCCCAGCTAAACAAGCACTCTTCAACTTACGAAAATGTAAGTGTATCTAACTTAGATGGCCAGCTCATTTCTACCTTCCAGCTTGCAACACTCCTTAACTTTCTCTTCCATCAGCTCTGTCCCATGCACCCCTTCTCTTTTGGCCTATGACTGCAGTCATTTTGTAAGATGCCTGCCTCCCTGGATTTCAAATTGCTTTCCTGAACTGTTTTCCAGGGACAAGTAGTGAATTACTGGAATTCATGAAGGCCATTATTTGTCCAATGCTTTGTTGATGGCACAAGGCTGTTTTTAACTGGTGTTTCTGTGTTCTGGGGAGCCTGAACCTTAGCCAAGCCTGACAACAGACTTTGGATGGTGTCCACAGGGTATCAATGGGAGGGACATGGCAGGGAATCAAAGTAAGTTGGAGGGAAAATAAGTTGGATGATGGAATAGGGTAGAGGATGGGAGTGGAGCAAAACTGGGAGCAGAAAGTATAAGAGAGCAAGACAATTGGAGAGAGAGGCAGAAGGATTATTTAAATTCTTTGTGATCTTGTACACACCTCCCAAATCTGCTCTCAGATTCTTTGCTTCAAGGAGAAATTAGGAATGCAGAGATGGTAGCAGAAAATGCCAGCAGGTAAATTCAAATGACATCTAAGTATACATTGTAAGTACACAGCTAATGGAGCAGCTGCGTCATAGCACCAGTGACCCAGGTTCTATCCTGACCTCAGGTGCTAGCATGTGGAACTTTCACCTTCTCGCTGTGATTGTGAGGGTCTCCTCCCACAACCCAAAACCACACAGGTTAGTTGGTGAAATAACCACTGTAAATTGCCCTGAGTGTAGAAACTGGGATGAGTTGATGAGACTGTGGAGAGAATCAGGAGAATGCAGCATTCATCAATGTCACTAGTTGGTCATCACTGTGGGTGCAAAGGACTGAAAGGTCTGTTTATGTGCTGTTATCATTCTTAAATTCAATAATATTCATCAGGTCAGATCACTTGGACTGATGAACTATGATCTCTGACATATGCTGAATGGACAGTGACCTGAAATGTTAACCCATCCTTTTCCTCTCCCCAGAGACTGCATAAGCTGCCTATCATGGTCTGTTTTTAATCTATTGACAGAATAATGCAGTTAGCATAGCGGATAGCGCAACGCAGTTACAGCGCCAGCAATCAGGATTGGGGTTCGAGTCCAGTGCTGACTGTAAAGAGCTTGTATGTTCTCCTCATGTCAGCATGGGATTCCTCCTGGTGCTCCAGTATCCTCTCACGCTTCAAAACATACCGGGGGGGGGGGGGGGGGTGGTTGTAGGTCAATCGGATGTAATTGGGCAGCACGAGCCCATGGGCTGAAATGGCCTGTTACCGTGCTGTGTCTAAGTTTAAGAATTGTGTATCAGGTAGGCGGAGTTAGGTCATAAATTAGATCAGCCATGATTGTATTGAATGGCGGAGCAGGCTCGATGGGCCATTTTTGGCCTACTCCTGTTCCTACTTCCTATGTTCCTATTAAAACAAACACTGTTTCAAATTATTAATGAAATAGAAAATATGAAAGAAATACTGATGCCCGTTCTCCTCCGAGGTCCACATAGATTTGTCACAGACTAGGTTATTCACAAGCATTGGCTAATGTGTTGAGTGCCAATCCCAGAACATGCACTCCATAGCTCACCCATATCAGGTGAATCCAGCTCCAATACAGCAATTCTACTGAAATCAATGGGAAAAGTCTCTTTGTAATTGATTTAATTATGTTACTGTACTTTCAAGTGTTTTAAGTATGTAGTTTTGGTTTTATAATTTTTTTTGGACAATTTTAATTTTCTTAAGATTACTTTTATTTTCTACCAGGTTGTGATCAACTCAAAGATCCAAGATATTATTTTTCATTTTGCTCGGCAGTCTTTCTGGATTGAGAATGACTTGGTTCCATGTTGTAGATTCTGGAGGTGGGTGCTGAGACAAGTGTGGGAAGTGCACACCATCCACATGAAGTTTAAACAGCAGTTTTGAGGGCTGATGTGCTGAGAGTGGGGGATGCACTGGCTATCAAAGTCATTCAGTCTGCACAACTAACCACTTAAACTGTGACACTGATTATGCTACAGCTAAACCCCTCCACTTCATTCCGTCCCACCTGGAGAACGATGCCTCATACTCCATGCTGCTGTTCATTGACTTCAGCCAGTGTTTAATATGATCATACCCCAGAGGCTGGTGTTGAAGTTGTCCTTGATGGGACTCAACACCCCTCTCTGTAACTGGATTCTGGACTTCCTAATGGAAAGACCACAGTCTGTCCGGGTTGGCAGCAGATCGTCGAGCACCATCACGCTGAGCACTGGCGCCCCTCAGGGCTGTGTGCTTAGCCCGCTCTTGTTTATGCTACTGAACTATGACCCCAATGCCTGATCCAGCTCCAACTGGGTCACAAAGTTTGCAGGTGACTCAACAGTAGTTGGTCTCTTCAGCAACAATGATGAGTTGCACTACAGAGAAGAGGTGAAAAATCTTATGAAATGGTGTGAGAATAACAATCTGAGTCTCAATGTGAACAAGATGAAGGAGATGATCATGGGCTTTAGGAGGACCAGGATGACCACCCTCCACTACACATTATAGTTTGGTAGTGGAGAGAGTAGAAAGCACCAAGTTCCTCGGAGCTCACATCGAAAACATCTCCTCACTTATCAGGAAGGCACCACGGTGACTGTAATTCCTGAGAAGAGTGAGCAAGCAAGGCTACTGGCCACCATCCTGTCAACTTTCTACAGGAGCTCAATCGAGAGTGTCCTGGCCGACTGCATCACAGTGTGGTAAGACTGTTGTTGCGCATTAGATAAGGTCAATCCTCAGGACCATAAGAGCAGCAGAGAAGATCACTGGGGTCTCCCATCCCCTTCCCCCCCCAATCCCAGGATCATTCTCTAAAAAGGGCTTGCAAAATCAGTGAGGACCTTTACCACCCTGCATAGAACATCTTCCAACTATTCCTGTCAAGAAAGAGATACAGGAGTGTCAGAGCCAGAACCAGCAGGCTGAGAAACAACTTCTTCCCATGGGCAGTGAGACTCCTGAACTGCTCATATAAACCATCTGTGACTCATTCAACCATAATATTTATTTATTTTAATATTTGTAAATACAAACTGTGCATATGTGTCATTTGCGTGTTATGTCTCTATGTGAGTTTGCACTGTGCGGCAACCTGTTTCGTCGGGTTGTACTTGTACAATCGGATGATTGAATTTGAACTTGACAGGTGCCAAACTGTCCTGGGATTCAGCGATGAATTAATGAGTGATTGATCAATAAATGAGTGTGCCCTAGACCAAAGAAAGTGTGTGGTCTAAAAAGCAGGCAACCAACAGAACTAAGACAACTGAAGATCTGTTGCAAACAGTGTGGTGTTTCTATCTGTATGACTGGATAATCTCTGAACATCATAATTTTTCCTGTCTTCACCCTTTCCGACTGCCCTTCTTTCTCCATGTGCTGGGGTAAGGCAAAGGAAGGAGGGAGGGCAGGGAAAGGACGGGACAAATACAGGGCCTCAGGAAAACATTGCAGAAGCACCACATGAAAACTGCATCTAAGCCAACATTATGGAGCCACAGCAGGGCATATATTAATGTCACTTCTAATCAATACAAAGCTGATCACAATGGAACAATGTTAACAAGCACGCTCTGCCTGCAAGCTGGTTGGTGCCTCAATGGCTTCTGCTTCATTTTATTGACGAACTGTATTCTAATTGGATCACTTTCTTTCCTGGTGACTTCCCTACTGTTCCTCACAGTTTTGGCCTCAATGAAGGCTTGATTCATGTCTTAGCTGTTGAGGGGTTAAATACCAATTCTCAGGCCGTGTAAACGAGAGAGTGTGCATATGTGTGTGTATGTCTGTACATGTGTTTGTATAAATGCATGCCTGTCCCTTTAAATCCATGTGCTGTGCTGGTGTCATGGACCCACAGTCTGCTGAAATCTGCTTCTTGCTGCATGTTTAATTATCAGCCATTAGAGCAGTGACTCTTGATGGTCAATAAATTTTCATGGCAGGCTTGGCTCTGCCAGTCAAGTTAGTTCACGATTCTCCATTGGTGATTTAGTTGCATTTATTTAATTTCAATATTCAGGGGAATGTGAGAGAGGGGATTTGTTGAATTGATGCAAATGATTAAACAAATCTTTCCAATTACTCTGTTCACTTTTATGCCTTGAAGCATTACACTTTGAAAGGGGGAAATGGTATGAGTTATGTTATTTTCTCTAGATTTTAGAATTGCTGTGTATGTGTTAAGAGAAGAAATGGAAATGCATTATTCATTTCAATTAGAAGTTTTTTTTACTGTAAGGAAATGAGATTTTAGCTGGTTTCTGTGAATGGAATTGACTGTCTTTCTGTGCAGTTTCTATTCAATCCTAAAGTTGAACAATTTAGTAAATTACTCTGCATTTCAATCTGATTAGAGGTTATTCAACTCCTCTGTGATAGCTTTGAAAAACTTTGAACCTTCCTCAACTCAGGGCAAGTCTGAAAATCAGACTTTCTGCAGAAGCTGCAATCTTGGGTTTTAATTGAATTATAATCTCTTTTAGCTAGTCAACTAGTTTCTACAGTGGGCATTTTATCTCATAATCTCCAGAAGATTTATTTTCACAGTAATATGTCCCATAAGAATCCAAGACTTTGGATAATGAAGTTCCTATTTGTCATAATTTTCACAGTGCGTTAAGTCTCTTTTCAAGATAAACCACAGGGCCAGTGTAGATTACACCCAGACCAGAATATTAATAGCTATAATTTGATGGTTGAATGTCTTGTGTGTGCAGGAAAAATTGTCATCTGTGAAATCACAGCATATGCATTCCAGGTAATGGCTTTGGAGTATTGCTCTCCATTTCATTATTTTATTAGTAGTGAAATAGAGATATTTAGCCAAACAGATAAAGCATGAAAAATAATATTCCCACAGTATATTAATCACCCTCCTTAAACATTATTTTCCAACATATGCAGAAAATCCATGAACAACTAATTATTCTCCAATGAACCATGAATAGTGATAACTCACCTCCAGCCCCAGACTGGGTGAGGAGTAATGGAATAGTCCAGAGGTCCTGCTTTCCCCACCTGATCTGGACACCTGTAGATGGCAAGGATATCTGCCCAAGCCAGAGGAGTGATTTTTAAATGTGCTTATTCTTCTCCAGACATCATCAGGGCTCAGATCTGCAGCTTGGTTCTGACTCATTAAGAGCGAGCAGTGATAGCTTCCCCGTTGGGTCAAACCACATGGAAATGTCAGGTGGGGATGGAATAGGCCTTGATGAAAAAGGTCAGGATATCGCTTCAAATTCCATATGGAAAGCCCAGGCAAAGATTCCATTGTCTTGGAATGCAATACCCCGATCAAGCAAATTGCTTTTTGGCTAAGATCAAATGCAGATCAATGATTGAGCTGATCAATTGGATCATTGAGATGTTGTTTCATCAAGAAAGAAGGAAGATAATTGAGAGGACCATTGGAGAAGTAAAGAGGTCACCTAGTTTGAGCTGGCCTGCTGACACAGGGGGCGGATCCATGCTGATTGAGGGACCAATCTAACACCCTTCCAAGCAGTAAGCCCATCTCCACCAGTCTCACGAGAATATCTCACGAGAAAAACTTCTTGAGAGGACAAAGAATATGGAACATTGCAAATTTGGAACATTGACAGCCTGACAGTGAAAGACATAAGCGAAGGGATCACATTTCCCTGGGACCTCATCATCAGGAAGGTCTCGATGGAATATTGGAAACTTGAAGTAAAAGAAATCTACTGCCTCCAGGACATCACAGATAGCTGTCAGTTTAATGTGATCTTCTAGGCACCAGTGACATTGAAGAAGATGTTCTGAGACTTCCAGTAGAAGGGGAACATAGCTCCACTCTTGCCTTTCAAGGCACAGCCACACTTCACTATTCCAATTCAGAAGGAACGAGTGATAATGCTGTACATCTTCAATCCACATATGCCAGTCATGGATGTGCTCACCTTCCTGGGCTGTTATGTCAAGAGGACAGGGACCTGTGTGGATGTCAGATACAGGTTTAGAATCTGGACCAGCAAACTCCAAGTGAAGGTGAAGCTGAGAGAGGGCAGCAAAGGGGTCATTATACACCCCATCCCACTTTGGTGTTCATCACTGGAGGAAACAATGGGTACTTGGTCTACACTGGATAGCCAAGAGTGTGCAGGAACTGCCTGAGCAGGTGGCAGCCAAATGCAACACAGTCATCTGTAAGAACTGCAAGCTGGAAGGCCACCAGACCAAGAGAGCAAGTGCTGCAACTTGTGTGGGGAAGCAGGCCACCTTGACAAAGCCTGCATAAAATGGATAGCTATTTATGTACAGGCAACAAGATGGAAAATGGCCAAAATCACCCTCCCCTAAACCTCAACTGTGACAGAGACCCCAATGGACAGGGTGAATGTAGGGATGAGGTTTACCTTGGTTGGTGTGCCCAGTACAAAGGATGACAGTCTCAAAATAATAGGCTGGCCATTCAAGAGTGTGATGAAAAGAAATTTCTCTCTCCAGTGGCCAATGAAACATCGACATTCTCTACCCAGAGGGGTCGCAGAGTCTTAATCATTAAGGTACACTTAAGATAGAGGACAATACTTTTTTGGGTGTTGACAGAATCAAGGGATAGGTGGTTAGCGTAGAAGTGTTGTATTAAGATAAAAAATCATTTGTGATCTTATTAATTTGCAGAGCAGGCAGAGGGGTTCGAATGATTTACTCTTCGGAAAGTTAACAGAAAATGGTGGACTCAGGCAGCGTCTGTGGAAAGAGAAGCAGAGTTAATATTTCTTTATCAGAACTGGGAAAGTTGGTTTTCAGTAGCAGAGAAGATGGGGGTGAGAGGTTGGAAGGACATTTGGTCTCTTCTGCTGTTTTCAGGATTTAATGTCTTTCAATGATGCTTTATAAATGCACGTCTTTGTTTTCATTTTTTGTCTATTTTTTTGATGTTGATATGAAACAGTTGGAGATATTTTTCTACATTAAATGCGATAAATAAATATGACTTTTTGCTACTGATAAGTATAAGTGTTGGAGTCGAGGAGTTCCTAGAGTAGAATGCATATGTATTTGCATTTAAACTGCATTCCCTAAGCAAATAACTTTATCAGTTTTCCAGAGGAAGTCGCAATGACTCAATGCTTCATGGGAAAATTCTCTTTGTACAAGAACTGCTCCAGTACAGAACAGTACTGAAAGTGTGGCCAAAGTAATCATCCTCCTCTAACTTATGATAAGGTGTAATTTGTATTGCTCTCTCCAATATGTGTAATGAAAGTAAAAAGAAAAACAATTACTTCAAGTCTGAAGGGATGAGACTTCACTGAATGTGCAGAATGTTGTAGTTATTAGTAAAACATGAATGTCTGTAGACACCATGGTTGAAGTAAAATGCTGGAGAAACAGGATAATCAGTGTGTTTTATATAGCAAAGATAAAGGTACATACCTGTAACCAACATTTCAGGCTTGAGTCCTTCATCATACCCTGAAATGTTGGTTATGCACCTTTATCTTTGCTTTATAAAGTACATTATTTGACCTGCTGAGTTTTGTATATTTATTTATTATTGATGGCAGTGATAATCTTGTGTGAATTTCTACATTTTCTATTTTAAGGCTCTGTAATTAGTGGGTCTGATAGCTCAGTGGTTAGAGCACTGGCCTTGTAAACCGGGGTCGTGGGTTTGTTCCTTGCTGCAGCCTCATTTCTGAGGGGTGCTGGACGAAGTGGGCACTCTCTGGTATGGTAGACAAAGTTTTAATAATTTAATGTATGTTACATTCTAAACATCATATTACATGACAATAAGGGAACCATTACCTTTAGTGTATTATTCTTAGCTCAAATGTATAACTTGAAACAAACATTGATTGACAGGCTCTATGGTGCAGTTGTGATTTTTTTGGTTTCTGTGAAATCTGACATGGACTTTTTTAAAGATTTTAGTCTGTTGGTTAAATAAACCATCAGGTAGTTTGTTCAGCACCTATTGGTTAAAGAACTCAGTATTGGAAGCAAATTATAGATCAGCCATTCTCAATGGGCGCCACAGCACATTTAAATGGGGCCATGGACTTAAATCCTTACTAAGGGAGGTCCAAGATGCATAGGGCGGTATGGAAACTAACGGATTTAACATTTTTGAGGGAAGGAAAGGACTCTGCTGCAAGGCTTGGCTGTATACTTGCCAAACATCATGAGATTTTTTTTAAGGCTGGAGGAATTTGGAGACAGACTAGAATAACTAAATAAAAGTGGAAAATTAACAATGTTTTCAAAGCATTCTTTGCTTTGACATGATTATATTTGACTGACGTGACCAACTTTGGCTATAAATTGCCTTCAACCTAGTTTTCTTCTTTTGTTTTATTGCATCCAATTCCAGGAAAAGCTTTTCTCCATATTTCTCACATCCACAAGCTCCTTCATTTTGTTTCGAGTTTTCATCATAGGTGGTGAATGTATATTTCCTCCTGCTACCTTTTATAAAAGAAACTAGATATTATTATTTTCCATAAAATGTAAGACATTTGAGCTAACCCTTTTGTAAGAAGTGTTTTTGTTTTCAATAACAAATTTTTGATACTTTCCGAAATAATTTAACCCATGAGTTCCTCGACAAAAAAGTGTCAGATATATTCAGTGAACTATTTATTGTATGGCTTCATTACATCTCCACAAAATCCTTCCTTGCCCATTTGATTGATTTGTTTGAATACATTTGCAATCAAAAGCACAAGGCCAAGCAAGCTGAAACAACATTTCAAAGAGGGAGAAACCCTTGGATTACTTTGAACCCTTTGAGATAATTTTGAGAAAGCCAATGCTCACAGAAATTAGCAAAGCTCTTCTTGCATCATACGAGATAAGTGAATTGCTCAAATCATTGCAGAGTCACTTATTTTGCCTTCAGTATCCAAAATAATATCTGATGTCGTGAACTTAAGTGCCAAATAAACTATTCAGGCAATAGGTTTGAGTAATTTAACTGTTACTTGAAGAATTGATGAGGTGACAAGAGACATTGAAAAGCAATGTCATTTCATAGCAATCCAAGAAATCCTTTTTGCAATTCGACAAATCCAGTTCAGAAGAGAACAACACTTATGGCTTATGCTAGATTCTGGAATGGAAATGAGCTGATGGAAGAGATGTTTGCCCTAAGGTTTAAAATAGATACTATGGGACTGAAGAGATGCTGTTTGCCCGAAGGACTATTTTCGATGAAGTTAAGAATCACATAAATGAGAACATGGTGCCATTTCAATGGTTGGCCAATACATGGAGTTCATCACACACCCTGAAAATTTTATAGCTTTAGTCTTGCTGTTTATTGCATTATACATAGGGATCACAGTGGCTTAAAAACTTAGGACAACATCTAAATGCTTCTCTTCCAATTGCCATAAAGTCTGTAAACTTTATAAAATCACATCCATCAAGATCATCTATTCTGGCAGCTGTGTGAAGAAAATGGTGAACATTTCCAGATGCTGCTGCTGTATACACAGGTGAGGTGGCTGTTCAGACAAAATTGTCTTTATGGTTCTGTTGAACACTGAGACATGATTGTTTCCTTTCTTTCTCATAATGAGCATGGAGAAAAACTCTGATGCAAAGTCAGATGTATTTTATCCGGCTGACACCTTTGACAAACTTGATTTAAATTTTATTTACAACACAGTAAAAGCCGATCTGGGCCATTTAAACCTATACCGCCCCACTACACTCAAATTAACCTACAATTCCCATCCATTTTGGAGAATGTGATAAAATCCACACAGACAAAGGGACTATGTATAAACTCCTTACAGACTGCACAAATTTGAACCCAGGTTGCTGGCACTGTAATAGCATCGTACTAGCCTCTATGCTAACCGTGCCACTCAATTTATGGAACAAGTCTTTACAGGGAAAAACAATAATCTCATTGATAGTAAGAAACCCATTGTTTATTTCCTGAAAATGTCGAAGTCTATTAGAGCAATATCAGACATTGGGAATCTTTATAATTTCCAAAACTGAACACGAACGCAGAGGCACTGAAGAGTGATGACATTCTTCTTTTCTTTGGCTTGGCTTCGCGGACAAAGATTTATGGAGGGGTATGTCCACGTCTGCTGCAGGCTCGTTGGTGACTGACAAGTCCGATGCAGGACAGGCAGGCATGGTTGCAGCAGTTGCAAGGGAAAATTGGTGGGTTGGGGTTGGGTGTTGGGTTTTTCCTCCTTTGCCTTTTGTCAGTGAGGTGGGCTCTGCGGTCTTCTTCAAAGGAGGTTGCTGCCCGCCGAACTGTGAGGCGCCAAGATGCACGGTTGGAGGCGAGATCAGCCCACTGGTGGTGATCAATGTGGCAGGCACCAAAGAGATTTCTTTAAGCAGTCCTTGTACCTTTTCTTTGGTGCACCTCTGTCTCGGTGGCCAGTGGAGAGCTCGCCATAGAACACGATCTTGGGAAGGCGATGGTCCTCCATTCTGGAGACGTGACCCACCCAGCGCAGTTACTGTTTATGCAAAACACCTAAACCAAATAAACACAGATCTGCAGAAAAGATTTAATGATTGTTAAACCTCAATATCCCATATCGGATAGTGGATCCATTTGAGGAACTAACTCACTGATATTGACGCAGAAATTCAAGGGAGGTTGTTTGATTTTCAGAGTGATGTTATTGCACGCGGTAAGTTTGATGATTTAAAAAAAAGTTTTTCTTTGCCTTTCCCTCAATATAGTTGAATGTGGATTCAGTAAAGTAGTCATTTCCTTGACAAAATCCAGGAACAGACTTGCTATAACAAGAGGTGACCTTTGACTCTCACTATCTAATCTGGAGCCCGACATCAAAAAACTTGCACAGGAACATCACGTTCAAGGATATATAGCATCAAAATATTTTGTTCACTAAAATATTATTTTTTAAAGTTCTTTTTATTAATTTTCACATCCCCAAATTTATGCTTAAGCTTCCCTAATGATTCATTGTGTACAAACCATTGCACTCTCAGTATCTTAAAATTTTTTTTTTAATATGTATGTTCAGGTTTTCTTCTTTCCTACAAGTTCAATGAGAATTATTTCCTATTTATGTTTGTTCTGAAATCAAAAGGCCACATTTGTTATTGCTCAGATTAAAAGCCTTGTTTTCTTTTCACCTCATGGAACATAAATATTTGATTTCTTTTTTCTGCAGTCAGTAGAAGTAGGAAGAAACCAACTAAACTTGACTGCTTCACAAGAAAGGGGCCCCATAAACTTTGAGCAGAGGTCTATAAGTTGGGAATGGCTGCTATCGGTTGTCGCTCATTGGGACAATTGTTCAAAATGTGACCGGTGTTGAGAACATATCAGGTTTTTTTTAATGTATTCATTCTTAATGGGTTTTCAGTTGGGTTCTTGCTGAATATAAATGTTTGAAAATTTTCATTTTTTAAAAAAGTGTCAATTTTCTCCTTTCCTCCTTGAAAGCAGAGGCTTCTCCATGCTTCCATGCACACTGTGTGCTTTAAGCATTTATCAGAGGTTTTGTCAGGTTGTACAATTGTGGAGACCATCGCAGTTGATTATTGCCATCCTTGCCTGATGCTTGTGAACATGGGGTCCCTGTCATCATTAGAGCAGATCTCATGGTGATAGCATTCCGTTCTCCAGCGTCGCAGAGATCATTTTTTTTAACTACCCAAATTTTCCGAAAAGAAATAAGAATTGTAGTTAAAATTTCAGCATCCTGGTAGGTAACTGCAGTTCTAAAGAATTTGTGATATGGTTTTTAACTGAGAACCAATGGAGTAGAAATAGTGCCCCTTTATTAAATAGATGATTTAAATATTTATATCAAATTTCTTGTTCATTAAAAATTAATGGCATAATGCTGCCTAATTATAATGTTCAAGTCTATAATAAACTTGAGTATATTATACTTGGTTAAGTTCTGCAGAAATGACAAGAAAAAAGGGTGCTATTTGGATACTGGTCTTAACATTTTAATCTATCTTCTTCAAATGCCTGAAATGTTTATTCTTAGTGGGTTTAACCACCCAGTTCTTTATCAGAAACAAAACTGATGCAATAATTAATTATAGATGACATCCATTTGACTAACTGTCTATATCACTAATAAATCATTATGAAAATTGCTGGTTTAAAAATGGAACTAATTTCTCATCTCAATACCAAATGGTTCAGTGGATTAGCTGCTGAGTTAAAAACTTCATTAACATGAAATGTAACTTAAAGATAAAGAATGAAACATGGGAAAAGCTATGCTCCAGAACTATGAGAAATACAATAAACACGAAGTTACGCATGATACAATATAATTGGTTACACAGGCTGTATATCACGCCCAAAAAGTTAAATAAATGGGTCCCAACAGTATCAGATAGATGTTTTCACTGTAAGAAGGAAACGGGAACAACAGTACATGCAATTTGGGCATGTGAGAAAGTGGAAAAGTTTTGGGAAGATCTAAATCAGGTATTAAATAAAATCACAAAAAGCAACATACCAAAAAATCCAGAGATCTTTCTTCTAAGTAATATAAGAAGTAAAGAATTAGGCCTCAAACTGGATGAAGCGCAAAAAAAGATTTATGATGATAGCCTTACCTGTAGCAAAAAAATGTATAATGTCAACCTGGAAATCAGAAGAGAGCCTGAGAGTACAGCAATGGTACATGGAAATGAATAAATGTATTCCATTGGAAAAAATAAAATCACATTATTCAAACAAATTTGGGAAACGTACATGGAACACAACAGAGAGGGCCTACCGCGGACCTCCACCCACTAAAGTGATAGAATGAGAAGAAGACAAAATGAACTGACCCAGTGTCTAAAAGTAGATGACACAATTTTCTTGTTTATTTTCATTGTGTGATGACTTTGTTTAATGGGTTTATTGTATTGTATATATTGATCGTTTAGTGGGTAGGGAGGGGGTGGGAAGGAGGGAGGGAAGGGAGGGGGGATAAAGGGGAGAAAATGACACTATATTCAAGAGGGAAATGTTTGTGTGTATTTTGATTAATATGGTTCATAGTGTGAAAAAAAAACCAAAAAAAAAAACATGAAATGTAACTCTGATCCTCTACCTGAAGGTGTTGCCTGACCTGTTAGGTACTTCAAGCACTTTGTTTAGTTAATGAAGAAATACTGGTAGGAAATCAGTCAAGGGTACAACATGTTATTAATTAATTAATTAATTTGAACCAGCCTTTTCTGAAATTAACAACACAATGTTAAATAAATGTCTACAAAACGGAGGACAACACTTCTTTCTGTAACAGTCCGGGACGTTAGCAGAACATCGAGCACCATTACGCTGAGCAGTGGTGCACCTTAAGGGATGTGTACTCAGCCCGCTCCTGTTCACAGTACAGGTGCCTAACCTTTTATCCAGGATTCTGAAAATCAGCAATCTCCAAAAACACGTGTTTTTTTTCGGTAGATGACATCTGCTCATCAAAGATGGAGTTTGGTGCCAAACATAACCTCACAAAACCCTCACTCAACTCCCGTGTATCCCGTCTCATTCTGCATCGCTAATTAGTGGTATCATTACTTTATAAATACCCTACCCATTGAGCAGGACCCTCACTCAACTCATGTGGGAATATCCTGGGTCGTTCCGCTACTTTATAAGCACCTCTGAATTATTGTATACTGATGCCCATCCAGTATTGTGGCACTTTCAGTCAGCCCAGCAGCAGCAGCTCAAAAGTAATTGTCGCCTCCCATAATCCCTCATGCAGCTGAACCACTGTACCGAGAAGGGGGGAGTTCCCCTGGTGATGGTACAGTGGTGGGGGGAGGAGAGATGGCAGAGCAACTCAGGTGGGCAAGGAAGAGAGGAGAGATGGCAGCACGCTTCGATGGGTGAAAGGGCGGGGGTGGTGGAGAGATGGCAGCACAACTCAGGTGGGTGAGGGGGGGGCGAGGCAGCAGCACGACTCGAGCAGTTGAGAGGGGTGGGAGAGACATGGTAGTGTGACTCGGGCAGACAAGGAGGTGGGGAGAGACAGCAGCGCGACTTGGGCGGGTGAGGAGGTGGGGGAGAGATAGCAGCGCGACTCGGGCGGGTGAGGAGATGGGGGAGAGATAGCAGCGTGACTCGGGCGGGTGAGGAGGTGGAGGGAGATGCAGCATGACTCGGGTGGGCAAGGAGGTGGGGGGAGAGACGGCACCGTGACTCAGGTGGGCGAGGAGGTGGGGGGAGAGACGGCACCGTGACTCAGGTGGGCGAGGAGGTGGGGGGAGAGACAGCAGCGCGACTCGGGCGTGTGAGGGGGTGGGGGGGGGGAGAGACGGCACCGTGACTCAGGTGGGCGAGGAAGTGGGGGGAGATGACTCAAGTTGGTGAGGAGGTTGGGGGGAGAGATGACACCATGACTCAGGTGGGCGAGAAGGAGGTGGAGGGAGAGATGGCAGCATGACTCGGGTGGGTTGGCTTAAAAGGGCCAAAATCAAAATGATTCCAAACCACAGCAGATGTCCAGTCCTGATGATCCCGAATAAAAGGTTAAGCACCTGTACTGACCCACGACTGCATCGCCAGGTCCAGCTCCAACAGTATCATCAAGTTTGCAGATGACACAACAGTCGTTGGCCTCATCAGCACTACAGAGAAGAGATAGAAAATCTTGTCGAATGCAGCGAGAGTAACAATCTGAGTCTCAAGATGAAGGAAATGATCGTGACTTCAGGAGGACCAGGAATAACTATGTAGGAGAGAGAGTGGAGAGCACCAAGCTCCTTGGAGTTCACTTAACTAGTGACCTATTGTAGACACTCAACATCTCCTGACTTGTCAGAAAGATACAACCACACTTCCTGAGAGGCCTGAGGTGGGCAAGTCTACTGGCCATTATTATGTCAACCTTCTATCGAAGCTCTATCAAGAGCATCATGGCCAGTGTGGTATGGTTGCTGTAGAGAAATGGATCAGAGGTCAATCCACAGCACCAGAAGAATGGTAGAGAGGATCAATGGAGTCTCCCTCCCCCTTCCATCGATGTGATCTACCAGGATCGTTATCTGAAGAGAGCGCGCAAAAACATTGAGGACCTCTTCCACCCTGCACAAAGAATTTTTCAGCTGCTCCCAATGGGGAAGAGATACAGGAGTATCAGAGCTAGCACCACCAGACTGAGGAACAGCATCTTCCTGCGGGCAGTGAGAATGGTGAACGACCAAAGGAACTGTTCACGCTAACCATCTTGGACCCTCATATTCATGAAACAATATTTATTTATACAGCTTGTCTGTATGTGTTTTATGTCTGGTTGTGTGCCTGCATGTTTTGCCCGAGGACCGGAGAACACTGTGCCGTTGGGTTATAATTGTGCAATCAGATGATAATAAACTTGACTTGGAAAGCTGACATGCTAAGTGAAAAGTAATATTAGATCAAACATGGCTACTTTTTTCATTTCTTTATTCCAATGGATTACAAGATTTTCATTTCTGGGATCACATTCTATGATCAAGTTTAACTTACAATAAAAATTCAAACCCAATTTGCTTCAAAAATTATATTAAGCAAACTTATTTTAGTGGTGGTTCAATTGGGCTTGCTGTAATCTTTAAAAGAGGCCATATCCAATGTTCCAGTCTCATAAATTTCTCTCACATTACAAGTGCCCTTCAAGTACCTGATTGTAATTAACTCTTTATCATTGTACAGAATTTGATCTGACATAGCCTATTTTATCATTAGATCTTCATACTTGGCTGGGAAACATCTCTTATATAATCAGTGAATTTGTCCTCATTACCATTGATGCATAGATTCATAAATTCATTGATTCACACAGCACAGAAACGGGCATGGTTGGTTTGCCAGTCAATTCAAGGCTTAATGTAAAGGGTAAAGGGTAAAGGTTCCATTATTGTTATGTAATACTACATTTAGAACAGTGGTTCTCATCTTTTTTCTTTCCAATCACCTACCACTTCAAGTAATCCCTATGCCATCGGTGCTCTGTGACTAGTACAGGATTGCTTAAGGTGGTATATGAGTGGGAAGGGAAGGTTGAGAACCATTGCTCCAGACCCAATTGTTACTGAAATATTTTGGTAGAAGAAATGGAAGGGCAGACTTATTTATATGGGGAGAAAAATTCAAAATTCAGAGGCGCTAGACCCAATTGTTAATGAAATATTTTGCTTGAAAAAAATTGTCATTGGCCTATTTCCTTTGGAGTTCTGAAACAGTGCACATAACAAGTCAAATGGGTACAATTAAAGCAGTGGTTTTCAAACTTTTTCTTTTCACACACATCCCACCTTAAGCAATCCCTTACTAATCACAGAGCACCGATAGCATACGGAATACTTAAAGTGGTAAGTGAGTGGAAAGAAAAAAGTCGAAAGCCACTGTTTTAATCATCCGTAATTGACTCGTTATGTGCATGGTTTCAGAACTCCAAAGGAAATGGGCCAATGACAAATTTTCTCAAGCAAAATATTTCAGTAACAATTGGGTCTAGAGCCTCAGAATTTTGAATTTTCTCTCCATATAAATAAGTCAGCCCATCTATTTCTTCTCCCAAAGTGCACAACTGTCCACTTTCCAACATTGTAATTCATCTGCCCCCTCTTTGCCCGTTCTCCTAATCTATCCAAGTCTCTCTGCAGCCCTTCAATATCATCAGCGCCACCTCCCCACCACCTATTTTAGTATCATCTGCAAATTTAGATACAAAGCCATTTATTCCATAATCCAAATCATTTATATAGCACGTAAAAAGAAGTGGCCCCAACACCGACCCCTGTGGAACACCATTCATAACCAGTAGCCAATAAGAATAGGATCCCTTTATTCCTACTCCCTGTTTCCTGCTGAACAGCAAATGCTCTACCCACGATAGTATCCTTCCTGTAATTCTATAGGTTCTCATCTAGTTTAGCAGCCTCGTGGCACCTTGTCGAAGGCCTTTTGAAAGTCCAAATGCACAACATCCACTGAATCTTCCCTGTCTATCCAACTGGAGATCTCTTTTAAAAAATTGCAAAATGTTTGTCAGGCATAATTTTCCTTTAAGAAAATCATGCTGACTTTGGCCTATATTTTCATTCACCTCCAGGTATTCTGTAGACCCATCCTTGACAATTGACTCCAACAGCTTCCCAATCACTGATGTCAGACTAATAGGTCTATAATTTCCTTTCTGCTGCCTTGTTCCCTTCTTAAACAGCGGAGAGACATTCATGATCCTCCAATCCACCAGAACCAGGCCAGATTCCTGGAAGATCATTACCAATCCCTTCACAATTTCTACAGATACCTCCTTCAGGACCTAAGGGTGCAATCCATCTGGTCCCGGAGATTTATCTACCCTTAGACCATTTAGCTTCCCAAGTATCCTCTATTTCATGATCTTGACTGCACTCACTTTTCTTCCGAGAGCCATAAGAGTCCAGTATGCTAAGAAAGTCTTCCACAGTGAAGCCTGATCTAAAATATTCATTCAGTTCCTCTGCTATCCACTTGTCTCCCATTACAATTTTCCAGCATCATTTTCGATTGGTCCCATGTCTACTTTGGTCATTCTTTTACTTTTTATGTACTTAAAAAAATTTTTAGTATCCTCTTTGATATTACAGTTGCTTACCTTTTTAATCACCTTCTTAGATGTCTTCAGGGGTACAGTGCTGCAGGAGCTCACAAGAGTGCCACTCCAGCACTGCATGAGGCCGCTCCAGGCACCTCATGGGGCCGCTCTGGTACCTCCTTGTCGCCGTATTTGGTGAGCTGCTGCATACAAAATATTACCACTGCACCCCTGGTTGTCTTCTCCAAGTTTTTATAAGTTTCCCAGTCCTCTATCTTCCCACTTTTTTTTGTTTCCTCTTGTGCCCTCTCTTTTGCTTTTATTTTGCCTTTAACTTCCCCCGTCAGCCACAATTGTCTCGTTTCTCCATTTACATTTTTCATTCTTTTTGGAATGTGCCTGTCCTGCACTTCCTTCATTTCACGTATAAACTCCACCCATTGTTGATCTGCCGTCTTCCCTATTAGTGTGTTTTGCCATTGGACTTTGGCCAGTTCCTCTCTCATGCGACTGTAATTTATTTTAGTCCACTGAAATTCTGACACATCAGACTTTAGCCATGTAATGTGCACTTCTAACTTCTTGACCCTAAGTGAATGTGACCATCTATATACTTCTGCAGATGTTGTCTGATCCTTCTGCAGTTTGTATTTTTGTATGTGGCACTTCGATTCATTTTGATTGAGTATATATGAGTACTTAAAAATTAGTCATTTTCTCTTCACAGAATCTAAGTATACACTTTGGAAATGGCCAGCAAGACCTATCCAATGCTGAACAGATGTCCTCACTGACATGGTTCCGTATCCTGAAATATTTACATTTTTCATAATTGCTTCCTTTTTTTTACTGGTTGCAAATGATTTGCATTTAATTTAACCCTAAGTAAAACAATCATCTTGTGTACAAAAATCTTGCGGTCTTTACAAAGTCTCTAGAAGTTGCTTGAGCACATTCAATATACAAAGGGAACTTGTAGCCATTGGTAATTCATCTTGTTTAGAAGATGATGTCTTAACCCTTATTTTTTTGAGCATAGTAGCTTGACAAATAGAAATGATTTCATACCCTACTGTGAACAGTCAAACATTGCTGAGTTATCTATAATTCCATGACAAATCTAGTTTGGTGAAAACTATGGCTCCTAAGGATACAAATGTTTTACCATCAACTGTCTGGGTGAATATCAATTTTTAATTACCATAAAACTGAACAGTCTTGTTTGCTTGGGACACTACACCACAATTATGTTGTCATCTGTATCCGAACTCCATTTCATTCTGCTTATCTTCATCTGGTTTTCAATGTATTTGTGATAGTCAATGTTTACAAATGATTCATTTTGCACCAGGTTTGATACAAATATGTTGTTACAACTTGTATAACAAGTTTGATTTTTGAACTTCTTTTCTACTCTTTTAATTCTCTGAGCCAATCCTTGCCCATCAATGTTAGTCAATGGTGTAATTATTTCCAGCTATGATAGTTCTATTTGTTGACTGCTTTGCCTCATTGGGCCTACATTATTCAATATTTCCATCTGAATATGTTTTCAAGTTCTCTGTACCCTGTTAATTTATCTGAGTGTATATTCTTACCCATAATTGAGAAATCTGCAGTTGACCATGAAATCTCATCTTTGTCTTGACATTGCTTTCTGACATTGTTCATGGGCTTCAGTGTGGTGCAGACGTTTTCCCTGTGGATTTTTCCCTCTGTGAAGAAACCACACCACTTGGTTAGCAATCCTGTTTTTAGGCTTGTACTTTTAGAATATCTGCCCTATCTTCTGAGAGTTGGACATGTTGCCATTTGGAATTGACATAGATGTAATTTCTGTTTTCTATTACATCCGTAGGACTAGTTTATACTGGACTTCCTTCAGAATCTGCTTTGGAACTCTGGCTTTCACTCCTCCATGGTTGTGAACTGCCATTGGCTTTGTACCTTGCATTAGACAAGATACTTCAACACTTCTCCTTGCCATTCCCATTGTCACAATTTTGGATTTAAAGCCAATATGCAATTTGGTGCGTTTAATCATTTCAATCAAATTTCCAACAATGCAAAATCACAAGTGAAGCTGTCACACAGCACACAACCCTCAAGGTTGTTCAGTTGAGATAATATACTTGTTGATCGTCTCACCTGACTTCTATTCCTAATACCAAATTAGTAACTCTTGATCATTTTTGATCCTTTTCCACCAGTTCATCTAATAAAAAATTGTTTGTTTAGCAGGGTATCAAACAATTTGTTAATGATGTATTTGAATTGTAACCAATTTTGGTTAATAGAATAGCTTATGTGACAAAAGGTCATGGACCTGAAGCATTACCTCTCAACAGATGGAGTCTAACCCGCTAAGCATTTCCAGCATTTCTGTTTTCATAATTGATGTGCTCCTATTTTGAGTGTAATTTTCAACTATTTATTTGCTTTATGAATGGATTGAACGATCTATGCATCATATAATATATTCCAAAGATTAATTTAGTTTAATGGCCAGGTTCTCTAATTTATTTAATTGTCTGCAATGTATGTCCTAATTCAACACCTGCATTCTTGTACTTGTTGAGAAGCATATCTTTCGGTGATGCAAGTGCTTTGGTAAAACTTTATTCTTAAAGACTGTGCCAGTCCTTGTACTAACTGTCTGACAAGCAGTTTCCTCTTTCCTGTGGAGAGTTTGTCCGGTATTTTTTTCCGTCTACATCTGCCACTCCTTTCTCAGAGACACCCATTGCTTTTGCTCAGTAATGCTTTAGACCAGGGGTGGCCAACCTTTTAATATTTTAATTTTTAATTTAGGCATACAGCACGGCAACAGGCCATTTCGGCCCATGACTTCGTGCCGCCTAATTAACATACTCGTTGGCTGAAATGGCCTGTTACTGTGCTGCATGTTTAAATTTTAAAAAATTAAAAGTTTGGCTATATCTGCTTTAGACTATCATTATGGTCACCAACACTTTTTTCTTTCAAGCTTTTTTTATTTTTCTCACCAATTTATAATGTATGTATTCGTTCTTTTTATTGAATGTCATGAATAACCAAGGTACAAGGAGAGTTCCTAAAATATGCACATGGTTTAGTCCAATTTCTGCAACAAAACTGTAGCAATGTCACATTTACATGCACTATAATTGCAACTTGCTACATTATAAGCCAGAGTATGAAAAATTAATTTTAATTGCAAGCATTTTCTTTAATAAAGAAAACATAAAAATAAAATTTCTCAAGGAGAAATGTCCAACAATGGTACAAGAGATTCTTAAGCTGGCCACAGGAGCAAATTGTTTCCAGTGGGTACCCTTTCTCAATATCCTACTTTTAAAGATGGAAAGAGAAATTAAAGCCAGAGCTAGATATTACAACTGTGATATCTCAAATGACTCTTAAGCCCTCCCTTTCATCTAAAATGGTAATGACCTTCAACTTAAAGCAAGCCATGTGGTGTTTGCTTATAATTATCCAGCAGGATTCATAGAAATCACTCTAGAGATTTAACATCTTTTTGAATGCATTGAAGTTAATTACAATGAATAGCTTTTTCTTTTGAAGAAACGACTGTATAAAATTTAAATGAAGGCAATTCCAGAATAGTTACAAACCAAAAGTCAGCTTTGAAGGCCCCCAATCAATGGTCTTTTCCTGTGCAAGATATTATTCTACTTCTATGCATTAAATCCTGTTCTTGAACAGAACATTCCTGATTAATTTTACTTAAATTAACATATGGTCATGGCGGGGGAGGGGTGGGGGGGGGTGGCTGGGGAGGGTGGTGAAATCCTAGAATTCACAATAGGCCTTCGTGAAGCTTTTTTCTGTCCTTTCCCAGTTACTGATCTAACCCAAACTATCAGCTGTGGAAAACAACAGCAACTGTACTGATGCTGTCAATTAAGAAAGATGAGAGCAAATTTGAGAGAGAGCTGGTGTAATTAGAGATTGCCATTCGGATGGGAGAGAAAGCTACACAGTGGCTTTTCCTGACAGAAAGAAGAGACTATGTTTGGTGAAAGATCCTAATTATTATACTTCTAAAATTATTTTCCAGCTTGAGTTTAAATGTGTCACTCCAGTTTGATCGTACCCCCTCCTTGTGGAGACATTCATTTTAACCAGATTTCTTTATGTTGACCTAGTTTGGTGTTTATTTTCGCTGTCTGCTCTAATTGCGCACACTCAAAAGGAGATTGGCCTGCTGCCATGCATTACAGTCATGAATGATACTACACTGGCACACAGGATATAATCTCACATGACATGTTATACAAAAGAGATATAATACAGTGAGCTATCAAAAATACTGAAGATATCGTGGCTAGAAAATGGAACACAAGCCTTCAAATCTCGTTCTCAAGAATTAAGGATATTTGTTCAGTTACGAGTCTATTACAAGACTCACTTGATTGGAACACGGTGAATGACATGCCACAATTTAAAAAAGGAGGCAGGCAAAGAGCAGGGAACTATAGGCCAGTTAATTTAAAATCTGTGGTTGGGAAAATGCTTGCAGCTATCATTAATGAAGAAATAGCAAAGCACGTGGAGCAAAATGGATCCATCAGGCAGACGTGGCTTGGATTCAACAAAGGCAGGTCCTGGTTGATAAACTTACTGGAGTTCTTTGAGGATATTATGAGGGGAGTATATAGAGGGTAGCAGATGGATGTTGTTTACTTGGATTTCCAGAAGGCATTCAATAAGGTGCTGCATAAAAGGCATCCATAAGATAAAGATGCATAGAGTTGGGGTAATATCATGGATAGAGGATTGGTTAACCAATAGAAAGCAGAGTTGGGATAGAGGGATGTTTTTCTGGTTGGCAATCAGTGGCGAGTGGTGTGCCGCAGGGGTCAGTGCTGGGCCCATAACTGTTCATGGTATACATTAATGATCTGGAGGAAGGGGCAGAGCATAGTGTACCTAAGTTTGCTGATGACCCTAAATTGAGTGGAAAAGCAAATTGTGTAGAGGATGAGGAGAGTCTGCAGAGAGATATAGATTGGTTAAGTGAGTGGCAAGGGTCTGGCATATGGAGTACAATGTTGGTAAGTGTGAGGTTTTCCACTTTGGAAGGAAAAATGGAAGATCAGATTATTATTTAAATAGCAATTATTTAAATAACAAGTGATTTCAGCATGTTGTCATGCAGAGGACTTGGGAGTGCTTGTGCATGAATCACAAAAGGTTGGTTTGTGAATGGAATGTTGGCCATTGCTAGAGGGTTTGAATTTAGGAGTAGGGAGGTAATGCTGCAACTGTACAAGGTATTGGTGAGGCCACATCTGGAGAACTACACGCAGTTCTGACCTCCTTACTTGAGGAAGGATGTACTGGCTTTGGAGATGGCCCAAAAGATGTTCACCAGGTTCATTCCAGAGATGAGGGGGCTAGCCTATGAGGCGTAATTGAGTTGTCTGGGGCTTTACTTACTTGAATTTGGAAGAATGCAAGGGGATCTTATAGAAATGTATAAATTATGAAAAGCATAGATAAGATATAGTTACATTGTTCTCCTTGCTAGGGGAGACTAAAACTAGGGGACATAGCCTCAAGATCTAGAGTAGTAGATTTAGTACAGAGATGAGGGGGAACTGCTATTCCCAGAGAGTGGTGAATCTGTGGAATTGGCTGCCCATTGAAAGGGTGGAGGCTACTTCATTAAATATATTTCAAACAAGGTAGGATAGATTTTTACATAATAGGAGAATTAAGGGATATGGGAAAAAGCAGGTAGGTAGAGATGAGCCTATCATCAGATATGCCATGATCTTCTTGAATGGCGGAGCAGGCTCGACGAGCCGGATAGGCTACACCTGCTCCTATTCCTTATGTTCTTATGAATCAGGACTTTCCCCATTACTGGATTCAGGCCAGTGTGAGCTCCTCTGATACCACAGTGGTCCTCCAGCTTCCCCCAAATGACATGTAGTGACCTGCTGAGTTTCTCCACCCTTTTGTATGTTGCAAATTTTTCTGAAGGGGTCTGAATGCGAACTGCCATCATTTATGTAATTATTAGATTAATATTCTTTATGCTCATTCAATTTTGGCCTCTTCCAGCTAGCTGATCAGAGAATTTTAATCTTTTTTATGTTGTTGGCATGTGTGACAAATGCTTACAAAATGGAAAATTATCGAAATGAATTCCCAGGAGTTATTACAAATTGATTAGAAATAAACCTTTGGTTCTCTTCTGTAATCAAGTGATGCAGAAGCCAATTGCCACATCTCTGTGAGCACAGTATCTGAAATCATGCAGCTTGACACAGGAGTGGAAATTGGAACCACAGCTTCCTTATAAAGTTCACTTTAGTTGAATGCATTTTTAAGGCCACTGTACAAAACCTGAAATGCTTCATTTCTTGCATACCTCCTAGCAGTTGATTTAAAATGAACCCATTTGCCTGGGAATGAAGAAATGGTTCCAAGGAGAGAAAAAAGTGCAATCTTTTAAAATAAAACAATGGTCAGATTTACTTACGCTTAGAAAATAAAATATTAATGGAAGATCAAATATTTAAGTTCGTGTAATACATGGCTAGAAATATTTTTCATCTTTTCTGCTCTGCTAAATTTATAGTGTGCCGATCTAGCACTACATTAGACTCCACAGAAAGTCTGAAATTGGTGAAGAGTAAATGTGCGACAGCTGTTTTATACTCATCTCTGCAGGTCTGGATAGAAGCAGAACCATTGTAATGCAACTTCTTCGGTTTTCAGTGCAGCAGTCTGAAAATATTCCATGGTAAGATCCAAACTGTAGCCAGTCACTGCCTCGGAGGGGTGCAAACGAGGGTGATGTAGAGGTGTAGGAGTGAGACTTTGCAACTGTACCCTGGCTCTGTTACCCTTTCAGAATCACCTGCCACACTTAACCCCATGCCATCCGCCAGATGATCACTAAGACATGTTATTTTCTCCTGAGACATGTTCCTTAAAATGTAGTCACCATTGATTTGAGCACATTCTGAGTACTTTCCTTACATTTCTGGAGATGCCTTGTGAAATGTCCTGATGTCAGCAGAAATATCATCTTACTGAAGAGTTAATAAAGCAAAGTTGAGTATTTTGTAGCTGTATTTTGTAGAAAATAACAACAATAGTTATTTTCTTGATTTTAGTTGCAAATAAAGTATGTTTTGTATGATGAATGAGAGTATTAGGTGCCCACCCAACAGCAATGCTAATGTGGATTTGGATCAGAAGTGTTTATGCGATTTTCACTGGATAAAATCGATCTTGTAACATAGCACGTAACAGTGCTATTCTATCCAATTTCTAGCCAACTGAGTGTTTGTAACTTCCAAAATATTTTGACTTGCTTGCTTTGTGACATGAATTTTGAATTGTGGGGTTTTGGATTGTGGGGTTTTGTTGCTTTAATTGAGTAACAAACAATAAGAAGCTTGTCCCAAATTAAGGAACTCATGGTTTTCATCAAAGCCTAAATAATCCACATGATGATGAAATATCAGAAAAAGAAAATCTTCAGATAAGGTTGCAATCTTAATAGCAGGATGAACACTAATCCTTAGTAACAAGCCTCTGGCAAATTATTTTGAGCTATGTAAATAAGAATAGACTGAAAATAGATTGCATTGGAATCTGCCAATATGTATCACCAAGCTATCCTTTCAAACTGCCAGAAATAGACTATGCCCAGGAAGAATAGAAAAGGCCCTGTGACCTTTACAAATAAATAATGTTGGTGAAAAGTATCACCTTAAGGTCTTCAGAATAAATATGTTCAGTAAATTTGATTAAATATCAAGGTGATGAATATTGGATACTTGTGAGATTGAGCTTGAATAAGAATTGTTATAATCTACTCAGAAACCATAAACTCTTGATTTTGCCTTTTCAAGGAAGCAAAATATGAATAGTTTATTCTTGCTATAGCATTGAAGGAAATAAGAAATTGCATTAAGTACATTTATCTTGCTTTACAGACGTACACTCAGAATTTTTCACCACTTTCTAATTTAGGTACTAATCCAAACATTTTATTTTTAAAAAAGTTATTTTGTGAAATGGAGGTGTTGCTGTCAAGGTCTAATTGACTTTGAAGTTGGTGGTGAGCTACCTCTCTGAATTGTGCAGTCCATGTTTGATGAGATTCTGAGATTTCGATCCATCATCACTAAGAAAGAGAAATGGATTTCCAAATCAGGATGATGTGCAACTCAATGTTCCCATAGACTTGGCATTAATGGAGCCAGATTAATGTAATAGTGAGAGTAGCAAATGCTATGGGCCCCGTAATTTCAAAGGCTCCTATGCTTATATACTATGAATGATGAGAAACATTTCCATTTCCATCTTTGTGCAGCTTTCAGATTCCACGGATAATCTGTGTTAATATCACTGTTTAAAGGCGTGTACAGAGCCGTTGTCATACCCACACTCCTGTTCGGCTCCGAATCATGGGTCCTCTACCCGCATCACCTACGGCTCCTAGAACGCTTCCACCAGCGTTGTCTCACTCCATCCTCAACATCCATTGGAGCGCTTTCATCCCTAACGTCGAAGTACTCGAGATGGCAGAGGTCGACAGCATCGAGTCCACGCTGCTGAAGATCCAGCTGCGCTGGGTAGGTCACGTCTCCAGAATGGAGGACCATCGCCTTCCCAAGATCGTGTTATATGGCGAGCTCTCCACTGGCCACCGTGACAGAGGTGCACCAAAGAAGAGGTACAAGGACTGCCTAAAGAAATCTCTTGGTGCCTGCCCCATTGACCACCGCCAGTGGGCTGATCTCGCCTCAAACCGTGCAACTTGGCGCCTCACAGTTCGGCGGGCAGCAACCTCCTTTGAAGAAGACCGCAGAGCCCACCTCACTGACAAAAGGCAAAGGAGGAAAAACCCAACACCCAACCCCAACCCACCAATTTTCCCCTGCAGCCGCTGCAACCGTGTCTGCCTGTCCCGCGTCGGACTTGTCAGCCACAAACGAGCCTGCAGCTGACGTGGACTTTTACCCCCTCCATAAATCTTCGTCCGCGAAGCCAAGCAAAAAGAAAGAAAAGAAAGAAAGGCGAAAAGTGGCTAAAATCAATAACCTTAAAGCGATCTTAGCCAATTATCACCTTTAATCGGGGTTATTAACATAGTCTATGCATGTTGTAATTAGGGGAAACCACATTGATAATCTGTGTTAATAACCCCGATTAAAAGTGATATGAGGCGTGTGGCTCCCAGACCCCAACCGCTGCCACAGACGTTCAGCTCCAGACCTTGACCCACAGACGCGCGGCTCCCAGATGCACAGGTGCGTGACTCTCTGACCCCCACCCCCCATCTGCAGTCACATTTCCCCGTCATTGTGCGTGCACCAGCTGGCAATTCGTGCGCAGCCGTCACACTTCCCCCTCACTGCGTATGCGCCCAGGTGACACTATTTACGATCATCCATGTGCCAACCAGCACAATTTAGGGCCCCTTTAAAATATATGCTATAGGCCCCACGATACCTTAATCCAGCATTTGGTATTAAAGATCAGAAACAGGGCTTAGGAGAAGTTGTTACAATGTACCTCATAAAGAATACAAATTCCAACCTCTGCCCTGGTAGTGACTCTTTAATGGGTAGACATTTTTGTTGCCTATTCTTTGATATATTGAGCTTCTTGAGTATTATTAAAGCCACATTAATCCAGATGCTTGTGGAGAATTCCATCCTACTCCTAGTTTGAGTGAACAGATGGCTGAGAATATCCCTTTCCTCTAATTATGACATTCACCGGGAGCATTGTTTAAATACAGCACAGAGAGTTGTTGGAGATTGTTACTTTCCATCGCATGTGCTCTTTAACCAAATACCATCATGAAGGAGGTACAGGAACATCAAAATCAAAACTGGCAAGCTAGAAAATACCTTCTTCCCACAGGCTGTGAACTCTATTTTTTTTAATAAACAGAGTAAATTATTCCAAAATATTGATATATCATTATTTTATATTGTATCTTTATGTATATATGTGATCATTATGTGGGTATGTGTAGTCCAGATAAACTCTGTTTCATCTGATTGTTCATGAGCAGTTAGATGATAATAAACTTGAATTTTGGCTCACACCAGATGATACTGAGACCTGACCTGGACTTAAAGTGCAGTTATAGTAGCTGGTCCATTTCAGTTTCTAGTTTACAATGTACTCCGAACTGATTGCCATTAGCTTAAATATTGCTTCATTCAAGGATGTCATGTGCAATCATATAATCTCAGCTGTGGAATTCAACTCTTATCTATGTTTGTGTCAAGTCTAAATTGAAATCTGGATCCAAGTAATAGCTGTGAAACTCAAACCAAGCAACATTAAGCAGAATGTGGCTGAATAAATGGCACTTGATAACAAATCATCAACAATTATTTCCAACACTTTGTTTGAAAATGGACTGATGGGACTGGACTTGCACTATATTTTTTTATTGCCTGGATAGGCAATGAGTTACCAGAATTTCAAGTCAGAGTTGAAACTATTTTCTATCAGTTCTTCAAATGGAATGTTTGCTATTCTGTGAAACTTCTCTGTATTGAAACCAATGCAAGTTACTGCTTCCTCAAAACAAGACCAAACTGAATGCAGCTTTGCAGTTGTAGCAAAACATCCATATATAATCAATCTCCTTTGGACTAAAAGCCAGCATTTCACTGGTTACTTGCAATACCACATTCCAATTTTGTTTCATCTATAAGGCCAGATACCACTGTCCACCTAAAAGGGACAGCTGCAGGAGAGGCGCCTCGGAGCGCACTCTGGCTCCTGTTGGCACGGGATGTCGGGGCAGGAGTGGCCGGTGCAGGACGTCGGGGCAGGGGTGGCTGGTGCGGGACGTTGGGGCAGGGGCGGCCGGCGTGGGATGTCGGGGCAAGGGCAGCGGGAAGGCTGGTTGTCAGACGCGGGGAGGGGGACTTTCAGGCAGCGAGGAGGGGGGGCTGTCAGAAGCACGATCATTAAACTTGAATGATTGTGTTTTTACCCAAGAGATAACCTTGTTATAATGTTATCCTTGCATTATGTTTCATTTGTCAAATATTTGTCCACTTGAGTTATCCCTACCCATTTCAGATGCTGACCTCTGTACCAGCTTGAAAATTATCCATTTATGCCAAATTTGATTTCCGTTTGTTACTCTTTCCCTGGTCTGCACTACTTGTCACCTTCAATGTCATGACCTTTATCTGTTGTAGCAACCTTTTACATGGCACCTTATCTAAGTCCTTTGGATATCCTGATACACTATGTCTACTAGTTCTACTTTACCTATCCTGCTTGCTACATTCCCCACAAAAACTCACACAACTTTGCCACATAGTTCATTTCCTAAAATCACTGTCTCTACTTAATTGCTCTACTATTCTTGAATGAAATTTAGCAGTTTTTCATCCATTACCAACATTTTATCTTCCTCCTTTCTTGAATGAATGCCCTATGTGTTCACACTTGGTGAAGTATATGCCACTCTTCAATAAACACTTGATTTAATCACTGACAGTTATTTTTAAGGAGTTGGGGTTTCCTTGGAATTCTCGGGGACAGCTGGCTGCAGCTTTCAAATTATATTTTGATTTATATTTTAAAGTTTTAAAATAAGTAACTTCACTTTTACTAAAACCTCCTGTAATTTTTGATGGCCCAAGCCTCCATTTTGAGTTCGAAACATTATGATGCTCATGTTATGTACTAATCCCAAGGCTTTGCTAACAGCTGTTTAGACAGATATCATTTTATTTTCACCATGTTTTGATCAACTCCAATTTTTACCACTCATCAGTAAACAGGGCAATTTTCAAAAGCCAATTAAACTATTAACCTGCTAAACTTTGAGATAGGGAGGAATCACACATGGCCACAGGGTGAACACACAAACTCCAC
The DNA here is from genome assembly GCF_036971445.1 of Narcine bancroftii. NCBI lineage: Eukaryota > Metazoa > Chordata > Chondrichthyes > Torpediniformes > Narcinidae > Narcine > Narcine bancroftii. The sequence goes on from NC_091477.1 coordinate 40,456,997, forward strand.
ACAGAACACTGAGGTCAGGGTTGAACTAAAGTTGCTGGAGCTACAAGGCAGCAGCTCTCCTAAGCTATGCCACTCACTGTGACTAAGTCTGACAAATGACAGATTCTCTGATATCATGCTTCCAGCCCTTATAGAATTTGTGGAAAATGTCGAATCAAATGGATACATCATTTTCAATTCAATTTTATTTTATATTCCTTCAATATTTTCCTTGCACAACTGCAAGATAAAATGCAATCAAAAATACACAGAGACTGGTAATGGAACCAGGAGTTGAAGTATTACTGTGGCTTTTTCATAGGTTGTGACATTTATAGCATCACTTTTCAAATCTATTTCACTGCACAGAGAGTGGCTCAGCTAGAGCACTACCAATGGTAATAACATGATTATTAGAGTGAAACATGAAGTGACATTTCTTGTCACAAGGAAAGACAGAATGCATAAAACAACTACAAAAGGGCAATAATGTTCTCAGCCTTGCCTGTGGGAATTTCCAGCTGTATCCATCCACAACTGAATCACTGAATTGCCTATGGATGCTGGGCTGGTCCCATTCTTCTTCTAGCCGGATCAACATGGTATATTTTGCTAGGAATTGGAATTACATCTGATATTAATAACAAAAGCATAACTTTTCTAATGTAATTTGTCTGTTTCTCCACTAAAAGCATAATCTTTGTTAATATTAGAGAGTTCTTTAAATGTTTACCTGACCATGTTCATAGCCCAGCACAATTTCACACCAACGAAATTATTAGTGAAAATTAGTTTGCAGCATGTTTGTAAACGTCAAGGAGAATGATTATCCATATCTAATAACCTAGAAAATCTGAAGGGCAGCACTGTTCTATTTTCAGTGCCACGCATTTACAAAAGAAGGTTTCTTTCTTCTTCAAGTACAATCTCTATTTCTGGGTCAAATCATACCACTTCAGTACTGCATGGGATGTTTCAGGTCAAGATTGAATCCAGTGCCTCTGACCTGATTTCTGAAACATACAGCATATGGTTTTCAATTCTGTGCCCTACTCCTACACTGACATGTCTGTTCATATCCTAATGTGCCTCCAAACGAAGGCCATCTGTAAATTGGAAGAACAACACCTCATATTCCATATGGGCACTCTCCAACCAGATGGTATTAACATTAACTTCTCCAGTTTCTGTTATGCTCCTCTCCTGTCTCTCCTTAGCCTTTTTCAGGTGGCCAGAATACCCCGGTGTAAAGTCGCATATTCTACCTGAATGCGGCTGTCGGGAGGCCACCTGAAAGAGCCTGGCATGGCTTGGAGGAGTACTCACCAACCCTCCTCCAGGAGGTATAATTTCCGCATCTGAGCAGTCCCCTCAAGGCACCTGAATGCAGCAGCCTAAAAGCAGCTGCTAGAGGGGAGGCTGATGACAATCAGCTGGCGACCCAACACCCCGCGCCTGACAGGCCCCCCTCCCTGCTGCCTGACAGCCCCCCTCTCTGTGCCTGACAGCCCCCCTCCCCACGCCTGACAGCACACCCTTCCTCACTGCCTGACAGTCCCCCTCCCTGCGTCTGACAGCCTGCCTTCCCGCTGCCCCTGCCCCGGCATCCCACGTCGGCCGCCCCCGCCCCAACATCCCGCGCCAGCCGCCCCGTGTCCCGATGTCCTGCACCGGCCACCCCTGCCTCGACATCCCGTGCTAACAGGAGCCAGAGTGTGCTCTGAGGCGCCTCTCCTGCAGCTGTCCCTTTCAGGTGGACAGGGCAGAGCTTTCAGGGCTGCCGCCTGAACGACCATTCCACAGGTCTGTATCCGTTTCTGCAGGTGCATTCTTGGCGGAGAATGCATCTGAAAGCGGCTTCTCTTTCTCTATCCCTCTGACTCCTTTCTTCCATCTCTTCCCTCTGAATGGAGAGTGCTATCCTCTCCCCATGTCTTCACAGGATTTTTCTCTTCTGCTCTTACATCCATATCCACGTCTGACCTCAGCTTTTAACCCGTGCTGCTTCCCCTGCCCCTTCTTCCCTCCTCTCCAACCCTTTTGTTCCGATGCCTACTGCTTTTTGCTCAAACCTACGGAGGCTGAGTGGCTGCTCACTTTCTCCAGCACTTTTGTGTATTGCCCTACAATCACAATGTCTGCAGACTTTATTGATTAATTAATGTATTGTTTTTAATGAGATAATGGGACTGAGACCTGGGGCTGTACATACATGTCTTTTGAGTGTGGGAGATCCATTAACAAAAGCTGTTCAAAAGCAATACATGATTTGTAAAAAGAATTAGGAACACATCTTTAATCTCTGAAATTAAAAAGATGTGGCAGAACACACCCATGTTCTCCTTCCATCCCAATATTTGGTTCTATTTATTGAACAGAATTGCGTCGAACGTTGGTGGTGGGAAGAAAGCTGGCTGTCAATTTAGTGTTGGCAACCAAAGCCTCATTTTGGCTTCAAACAGAACAAAAACAAGAAAGTTGTGTTGAACTTTAATGAAACATTAGTTATCCCCAGCTGGAATTCTGCTTCAAATTCTGGGAATCAGCCCTTATACAGAATGTCAGTGACTCAGTGTTTACTAGAAAGGTACCAGGAATGAGACGCTTGATCATCAATGACAATAGATGCATGGATTGGGTAGGTTTCGAGGAATATGGGCCAAACACAGACAAGTGAAACTAGTGTGGGTTGGATATTTTACTTGGTGTGGACAAGCTGGGCTGAAGGGCTTGTTTCCATTCTGTGTGACTCGCGGACTAATGATTTCATTTATGTTTTGACAAAGTGGGACTGTTCACCTTTGAAAGAGTAATGAAATTTAATGGTCCTGCAAAATCACAGACAGTTTTGATGACATAAATAAAAATATCTCTGCAGTGGTTTAAGAGTTGATAAGTGGAACTTATGTATTTAAGATGATTGCAAAAGAACTTGAAGTAACATGAGATACATGATCATATATGGTGAATTGTTAGATTGAAGTGGATTTCCTGAAAAGGTAGTGAAAACAATTTCAACAGCTTGAAGAGGACTTTGGGTAGGGAGTAAATTTAATGAAAGAACAATCAAAACACCTGGACAGGTAATGATGGCTGCAATCCTCTGTTATTGAAACAACAGGGAGGTTTGTTAGAACTTCTACCCAAAACTCATACATGGAAGGTTGAGAGGATTTTGATGCTTTCCTGGAACAATTCTTATTAATTTATTCTTCCAATACTCAACAATAGAAGCAATCATAAGGAAGTGTCTGCTTATTTAGAAACATAGAAACATAGAAACATAGAAGATAGGAGCAGGAGTAGGTCATTCGACCCTTCGAGCCTGCTCTGCCATTCAACGAGATCATGGCTGATCTTAAAGTTCAGTACCCCGTCCCCGCCTTCTCTCCGTAACCTTTAATACCCTTATACTGAAGAAATATATCTAATTCCCTCTTAAATAGATTTAATGAACCTGCCTCTACAGCCCTCTGTGGCAATGAATTCCACAGATTCACCACCCTCTGGGTATAGAAATTCCTCCTCATCTCGGTCCTAAATGGTTTGCCTATTATCCTCAAACCATGGCCCCGGGTTCTGGATTTTCCCATCATTGGAAACATCCCATCTGCATCCACTCTGTTCAGTCCTGCCAGAATTTTATGTCTCTATGAGATCCCCTCTCAATCTTCTAAACTCCAGCGAGTACAATCCCAATTTGCGCAATCTTTCCTCATAAGTCATTCCTGCCATTCCAGGTATCAGCCTGGTGAATCGCCTCTGCACTCCATCCATTGCAAGAACATCCTTCCTTAGATAAGGTGCCCAAAACTGCACACAATACTCTAGGTGTGGTACAATACTCCAGGTGTGGTACAATACTCCAGGTGTGGTACAATACTCCAGGTGTGAAGCTTCAATCAGAAGCTTAAAATGGCCTGTAAGAAACTAGGTGAAATTAAAGGATAACCTGAAAATTCTTCGTTATATTAAATAAATTCTCAGAAAAATAAAAAATAAAAATCACTACACATTTTCTTCTCATTGATATGTGAATCTCTTTTGAGCTTAGTTTTAGCTTGGCTATGCCAACTCAAATATTTAGAGATGGTGTCCATCATGAATACTCTGTTGTTCAGAAATCTACCAAAGTCTGGCAAAGGATTAAACAGGAAGAAACATTTATAACTCACTCCACAAGTATAAACCTTCAGTATGAATGGCCCCAGAGCAGAAAATCAGACAGGAACAGACTTTTGGTGCATCAGACTACTTATCACAGCTAAATGTATCATATTAAAGAAAGATGAGAGGAGAATTGGATCAAAAGAAAAAAGTATTTTGAATGTATATGCTGCTTTTTACAATCTCAAGATATTCTTTAATGCTTTTCAGCTAATGAAGTTTTTTTCTTATAATGATAGCAGAAGTTACAATCAATTTGTGGATAAAAATCCTATAAATAATAATTTGATGATGCCCAGGTGCCAAGAGGGAAATAAATATTGGCTGGTACAAGAGAAGAAAACTCACTTGCTCGTTCTTGAAAAGGGATGGGGAAGTAGTAAGACACAGATAAATAAGAAAACTCCTGAAAAACAGTAACGGCAAGAATAACAAAAAGAAAGAAAAGGTAAAAGACAAAAATAGCAGTAAAAATAAACCAAGAGTGGGATCCAAAGTACAAGAAATATGAGACTGCAGGGTGAGAGGAGGGTCCACCAGGAAAGACAATTTGACAGGAAAGAAATGAAGATTGGGCAAGACTATAAGAATCAGAAAATAAAAGAAAGAGGACAGAGAGAATGGGTGAGAAAGGAAAGATGGTAAGTGAAGGAATGAGATGGAATAAAAGAGGAACTAAAATATAATTAGTAAAAGAATATTAGTGAGGAAAAAGATAAGCATTTGTGTGGGTAAATCAGATGGCAAGAATCATATTTCAGGAAAATAGTTGAAAATGGAGCAAGTGAAAAGTCATGGTAGAAAATCTTTTCCCCTAGTATTTATGTACTCACAACAATAATTTGGATTTAATACAGAGAAATATTCCATAGCATTTAAAAGAGATGCAGACAAATAAATAAACTAATGAGGCAAAAAAGGAAATGTTAGTAGCCAGAAGCTTCGTCAGAGCTATAAGGAAAGTAAGGCATTTAAGAAGAAAAGAAAGGTAAGGGTTCTAACAAATATTGACTAATAGTCAATAAATGCATACGATTGATTAATTCTCACGTGTAGAATATCTTGCTACCTCAGACAATTAAAAAAAAATCCCAATCCTGTAAAACTTCTCTCATCAAAATAGGTTCATTTCTGGTCTATTAATGACCCAATTAGTAAAAGCAGGGTGAGATGGATGTGGGCCAAATGCAGGCAAATGGGACCAGCCTAGAATGCAAACTTGGTCAACATTGATGAGTTGGGCCGAAGAGCCTGTTCCGTGCTATATGACTCTGAATGACATAGACTTGGTGCTGGGAAGTTGTTGTGTAGTGGTTTGGAAGAGTTAAGAATTACAATGCATGCTAGCCAGAAACTATCATGATCTATTGAGAGAGTCCTGGCTTTTGCATCTCATGTGGTATGGTTCCTGCAGAGAAATGGATCAGAGGTCAATCCCTAGGACAATAAGAGTGGCAGAGAGGATCCCTGGACTCTCCCTCCCCTCCCCCCCACCCCCACCATTGACATGATCTGCTGGGGTCATCGTCTGAAGAGGATATGCAAAATTGTTGAGGACCCCTTCCACATAGCATCTTTCAGTTACTCCCATCAGGAGATACAGGAGTATCAGAGCCAGCACCACCAGGCTAAGAAACAGCTTCTTTCCACGGGTAGTAAGAATGCTAAACAACCAAAGGAACTGCTTGCACTAACCACCTGGTACCCTCATATTTTTGAAACATTATTTATTTAGTTATTTTAATATATATGAATTCTTGTTCTGCATATGTACTGTTTGCCTATATGTGTACTATATCTGGTTGTGCGTCTGCATGTTTTGCACCTGGAGTTATTTTGTTGAGTTGTAATTGTGCAATCAGATGATAATAAACTTGACTTGATTTTAGAAGCAAATGCTAATGAATTTTGCAAAACTGTAGTCATTCACAAAAATAATCAAGCGTGGTAAAGATCCCTTGATGAACAATCATGAAAAAAATTAAACAAAAGTATGGCACTTTGACTCATTCAGAGATCTCTACTTGGATCATAATGACTAACTGGTAATAATAAAAATCTAACATGAAAAAGGGAAAACAAAAAGCTGCTAATTTAGAGGAAGCTAACATAAAATGTTTCTGTTACAGCACAGATGTAGATAAAGGTTCTATTTATGTACATGAATGACCAATTAATTGGTACTGCTCTTTTATTGCGAAGAGGATGTATTTCAGTCACAACTATTCCCAGGGGCAACAGGCTGCACATCAAGCCTGCAAATAGAATGTTACTATTTGTTAAAAGTTAGAATGAAACATTTTCCTAGCAAGGGAGACAAAAGTCACAGATAAAAGCTGTGGAAAGGGGATTTATCCCTGGGTGAAGATGATACAAATCAGGAAAGAAGGGATTATCAGACCAGTTTACTCCACAGTTTCGTTTTCTTCACCAGCATATACCAGTAGTCTCAAAATAATTTTATACATTAAAGTAACCTAAATTTTGAAAACAAATGCTAGTTTTCTGAACTTCCACATTCCTTGAAGAAGTTTGGCTCTTGTTGGGGAGCTTTCTTTCTGATTACCTCTTTTCATGCTTGAAACCTGACATGAGAGTTCAGGAGCTTTTCAAATGAAGGAACATGTCAGGCTATTCTTAATCTAATCTGACCTGAGAACCACAAATTGCACATCTATCAGGGATTCCACTAGAACCCTGAACCCAAACTCACTGGTTCTACCTTGAGACACAGCCACTGTCTGGGCTGTGAAGATATCTGCCCTTTTAAAGTAAGATGAGAAATTTGTTCCCTCAGAGTTGTAACATTTTGGAACTTCTCTCTACAATCCATGGATGGTCAGTTGTTAGAAAATTCAAGGCTGAGCTTTGTAGCTTTTAATTTTTAATATGAACAATACAGTAGAAGGCCTTTCTGGCCCATGAAAACCATTTCGTCCAATTAACCTATCAATCCTGTTTGTTTTGGTGAGTGGGAAGAAACCAGAGTGTCCAGAGAAAGCCCACATGGTCAAGGGGCAATGTAAAAACTCCCTATAGCCAGCGACAGATTTGAACCTGGGTTATTGGCGTGATAATAACTAACTGCTACATTAACCATGCTGCCTAATTTTTGGACTCCAAAAGAAATAATCCAGAAAGAAGGTTCCTGGTTCTATCCTTTATGCCATTGCTCCACTACCAATTAAATATTTGAAATATAGTCACTGTTGTAAAAAAAAGGCACATGGCAAGATTGAATAAATAGCAATATATAATCTGTTCACTGCCAAGGAAGTGAAACAAACTCCCATTCTTCACAATAGCCTTGGACATGGTTTACATTACCTGAGAGACCAGTTTTAATCTCTCATTGTAAACACAACTCCTTCAAGGTCCTGCTTTCCCTTGGTATTGTGATCAAGTATGAGCCTTGATTTGGTGTTCATAGCTCAGGAGCTAAATGCGAGACCAAAATCTTTTGACACAGAAGCAAGATTGCTACCCACCGAGGTGAAACAATGCTCAGGCGTCACTGGTTTAAATTAGTAAAAGGCCAATTTAAACAAATAGCTGTGAGTTATTTTCCACACAAAAAGCAAACAACAAATTTAATAACACCAAGATGGAAATAGTACAAGCTGAAATACTGGAATCAGTGCAACAAATATCTGTATTGAACTTTTATGGCTGTAATTAGATATGGAAAATGGCAATCTTCAATTGGAAATCTCCCCCATTATGAGAATAGGGGAGAAAAATATAGAAGGGAAAAGCAATGAAGGATTGGGAAATGACATTTTAAAAAATCAAACAAATAATAGGAGATCCAAAGTAATCAATACTTCATCTTTTTTTTCAATCACTTTTCCCCATCTCTATGATTTCTTTAATCCTGTAACGATCTGGAATATGCAAGGTTTTCCAATTTAGAAACACACAAGAGATTGGAGATGCCAGAATATGAAGCCAAATATAATCTGCTGTCAGAACTCAGCAGACCAAGCAGTATCAGTGGGGGAAAACGCATTGTCAACGTTTCAGGCCAAAACTTAATTAGAACTCAGTCCTTTTGGCTATTCCCCAAATTTTTAATAGTTCTGCATTTGTCAGCCATGTGCTCTGAAATTTTCTGACTAGAATTTTCTACCTTTACTTTTTCCTTCATTTAGACATTCCTTAACATCCATCTCTTTGACCAAAGTTTTTGATTATATGTCCTTCACATGCTTCGTGAAAGCTCTAAAAACACAGAAATGCTGGAGGAAGTCAGCAGGCCTTTGAAGCATCCATAGAAGGTAAAGATACAGAACTGAACACTGGGAGACGTGCTGAGTTCCTCCACCATCTCTATGTTTTTACTGCAATCACAGCATCTGCAGACTTTCATGTTACACCCCCTCAGAGAATGCTCTACTTTTAATAGCAATTCGGTGACATACCTTTGGATGTTTTACCATGTTAAAGTGCGCTGAAACTGGAATATCACTGATTTGGTTCCAGGTTAAGGTAGTATTATAAATCTGCAGTGGGATGTAGAAAAAAAAAATCATAAATACATGCTCCCAAACCTAACTGGAATACATTTTGGGGAGAGAAGCACTGAGCAATGAAATGTAAATAGCTTCTTGGACATTTTGTTTAACATCAGTAAACACATTATATTTTACCGCGTCAATCATATGACATTGTACAGTATTATAATCACAAAGTACTAATGCATCGGGACTATGTTAACCATCAAGAGATAAATACAAGGTACTGTATACATTACAGGAGATTTGGAATTTAGGCTTAATTGTGATGCCTAAATCATTAATTATAAAGCTGTAAAAGTATTGAGGGGAAGAATAATTATAATTTTTAATACATATCAGTTTTAACAGGACAGGGTTTCTCTTGGACAACTGCCAAAAAATTGGTTGTCTCCTACGTGTCCTTATTTAATGAAATCAATATTATAAAATAACAAATTTATTAATACTAAGATAGAATTGATGTTAAAAATGTACCGCACATCCATCATATTATACTGCTCTGCTATTAAAGTAGTCAAGATTGTTCCACTTTCTTATGACGCAGATACTAAGAATAGAAAAAGCAAAACCATGCTAAGCAGTCCCAGTAACCGATGTACTGTGAAGACTGAGATGTCACATTCATTTCTAAATTACTGTCAAGATGAAGTTGTCATTTTCCCTGACTCTCAATAGTGTCACTAACGATATCTCTTTCTGTGAAAAAACATTTTCTCTCTTTTAAGGGAAAGGGAAATCTGAATTGTTAACTTCAGAATAGCTGCTGTTAATCACAAAAAAATAATTCACAACCCAATAGCCACTGTTTTGATTATCCCCAATCCTCTTGTAAATCTGCTTGCACCATCCTTTGGCAGAAGCAGCAGCGAAGTAACTAACTTGCTTCAAGGCTTCCGGGCAGTTCGGGATTCAGGAAAGAGAGTGGGGGAGGGGAAGGTCCAATGCCAGGAAAACCCTTCTTCTTTGATGGTCTGCAGAGAAGCCCTCCTATTTCATCTGTTCCCACAGTCAAAAGTTTAAAACTTAACCTATAGAAAAATTAACTGCAGTCTCATTTTTGCTCTTTATACATATGAAAAAATGAATCTCAGAATAGGTTCAGAAAATTTATTTGATCTTGCTGCATTCCTGTAAGTCATTGTAGCTTTACTGACAAAGCATTCCCCTCCCATCTCATTCCCCAGATCTCTCCTTTCAATGGATTTATGGCAGCATTAAAACATACAGCCTGATTTTGGCAATTGAGCAATAGGCATGATATGACTAATTTCAGGCTTCATCTCCAAAGTCACCTAAAATTAGCTGGGCAAGGAGAGTATTTTAAATGTAAGATGGAAAAAATATCACATTCTCCTTTCACCCATTTTTGCATCTTTGCATTTTCCTGTAGATTTTATCTCTCTCATTTAATTTATTCATTATTCTTCTTTAAACATTAATCAACGTGCTTCTAAACCAGCAGTCCACTAAGTTTCTCAGCAGCGCTGTTTGATCAGTTACCATTGACTGAAGGATGAGCTGATTCATCACTGGTCCTGGTGTCGTCAGCTGTTTCCTGTGTCTGTGTGGCTCTCAGCTAATGAGTCATTTGGTTGCTGGGGAACTGAGTACGGCATATGGTGCTGAATTATACATTTGTTCTCTCTGCACAGAAGTGTATCAGGAGGAACCATATAAAATGTTGGCGTGTGAAATAAGAATTTAATTCTAGCAGAAATTATATGCCCTTCCAAGGCTGTGTTAAATTAAAAAAAAAATTCTGAAGGAATCTTTAATTCTGTATGAGCTGGATCATCTTTTGAGAATGAGCAAAAAAACCCACAAAAAGAAACACAGTGGGTCAGATAATCCATGAAGGAAAATGGACAGAGTCAACCTTTCAGGTTGAAACTGTGAGAGATGGGAAAATTGATCTAAAATTATGAACATGGAAGAAACTAAAGTTCATCAGTAAAATGGCTGTAACCAGTTCAAACAGGATAAGCTTGGGGCTTAGGATGCAGGAAAGCAGAGTCAGCACGATTAACATAAGAATCTTCTAGTCTTTGTGACAAGACCATAGGACTAAGATAAGGAATGGTAAGGTACAATAGAATGTAGGAAGTTGAGGTAGTCTGGATCAGATAAGGGTCTCCTAGCCCTGGACAGAAGTACCAAGTCATACATTTCTAATTAGCTAACCATACACAGATTTATACATATGAAATTAGCCAACCCTAGATAGAATGAGTCAACTCTGCATATCAAGAGACTGTAGCCCTGAGAATCAGGAAGGTGTGAATAAGGACAATAACATGAAGGGACACCGACAGGATACCCCCCCTGGTCCTCCAAGTATTCTGAAATTGCACGTAGGCAGGCAGGATTGCCTAATGCCAAACCTCTCCAGCAGGAGGCAGAAGAATGTAAGGGGGAGGGTATTCCAACACTGAAATCAACTGTATAAAAGTTGGGTGAGCCCCAGTGTCTGTGTGTATTCCCAGGGTAAGGGGAAGCACCCAACTTTGCATTGTTGTAGTAATAAATGTTCTTTGTTCTCAATTTTTGTCTCGAGCAATTTCTTTAAAGGTACTTTAATTTCTAACAAAACCCTGCTTCAGGCCTCAAATGTTAACTATCCCAGTTCACTCCATGAATGCTGCTGCCTGACCTCCTGAGTTCCTCTAGGTTCTAGCACCTGCAGTCTCTTGCCTGTGTTTTCATTTGAGGATGGATGGGACTGCCTTTGTGCAATCAATCTAAATAGTTGAAAATAAAAATTAAGAAATTATTTCAGTAATCTTGATGGGAACAGAAAAAGATACTGAAATATTTCTGTAGTAAACCACTTTTAACATCTTCAAGCAAAATATGACACCCTTATCTAGAAAATAAATTCCAATACACTGAATCATAGCTATATTTAGTTTCAACATCTGAATAGGTGTGTGATGTTTCCTCCATTGGATATAGTTATGATTGACTACTGTATATATGGAGCTGGCCCGCCCACTGATGACTCATACCATATGACTCCTCCCCTGTGGTCCTGGGCCATAAAGGTCGAGCCACCTCCACCTTCCTGCCATTCCTATACCTGGATCCGGGCCAGCAAGGTTCCTCTGTACATTAAAGCCTATCATTCCCTCTGCCTAGTCTTTGTGGTTACCGGTAGTGCACTACAACAGGCAAAAAAGAAATGCCAAAATTCTATTTGAAATTGCATTAGAATCGAGGGCTCAAATGGGAACCATCTGATTGCTCAGGTAACTTTCTGAAATGTCACTTGTTTCAAAATATTTTTGAAAATAGTTCAACCTCCAGAAGTCCCCTGGACTATAAAGGTATGCTGCACTTGACAGTCACATACCTTGACAAAGGGCTCAGGACCGAAACGATAGTTACATATTTTTGCTACTTAAGGAACACTGCGTGACTTGCTGAGTTTTTCTAGCACTTTTGTGTATTGAACTATAACCAGTGTCTGCAGACTTTCTTGTTTAACTTGATAGTCACACACCAGTAAAACATTTGATACAAGGGAGAAGATGATAGCTCCAAGGGATGAAAAACCCTGGTCAATCAGATAGAAGTCAGCAGAAGGATTGACTGCAACAGTAAAGCCAGGATACCTGCCAGGACCACCATAAGATCATCCTGGATGGAGATGGTTACAGTGAAATCCTTAAGGAGTGAGAATCCTCACATAATGGTACATGAAAATAAATTATGATTTTATAAAATCTCATAGTTTATCTTTGCAGAATCAAGGACTTTTCAGAAAAGATACTTTTTAATGAGGATAGAGTTGTACAGCATGGAGGTAGGCCCGCAGGCCTTGTTCTTCTATGCTTCTGTTTTCATCCCACTAGTCCGCATTAACCCCTTTCCATCCATATACTCCTTTGCGTTTCTTAAAAGAAACAAACATACCCACCTCTACTCTTTTGTATGGCAGCTTGTTTCATATGCCCACCACCTCGATATGAAGATCCTTTCTAAATCATATCCCGCTCACCTTATAGTTATGTCCTTAGATTCTTCTGCTCTATACACTGTTCACATTACATACGCCTCTTGTGATTTTAAAGACCTTTTTAAGCTCCCCTCTTAACCTCCTGCACTCGAAGAAATGTAGGCTCATTTATTTTTTCCATTGTCTTAACTTCCCTCATCTTGGCAACAACTTTGTAAACCTCTTCTGTACATTCCAACTCTACAATATCCTTCCTATAGCTAGGTGTCTAAAACTACACACATTATTTTAAGTTTGTCCTCACCAACACCCTGTGTAACTTAAACATGATGTCCCAGCACTTATATTCAATGCCCTGACCGACTAAGGCAAATGTCCCAAATGCTCTCTTCACTATACTGTCTATCTTGCTGCCAGCTCTAAATTAATATGGACCTGCACCCCAGATCCCTCTGCTTCGTAGCACTCTCCAAGTCACTGCAGTTAACACATTAAGTCCTGCCCTGGTTCTACTTACCCAAATGCATCACCTCACACTTCTGAGTTGAACAGCTTCTCCCATTCCTTAGCTTAGTTCCCCTAGTACAAGGTCCAATATTTCCCCTTTTCCAGCAAGCCTATCCACATATTGCTGATGAAGTTTACCTGGATAAACTTAACAAAGTTTACCCCATCTGTTTGTTGATGCATTGAATAACCAGACAACACAAAGCAACAACCTCTGATGAATGCTTTACTATTAAATTCAACAATACAACGTATAACAGGAGCCCCTGGAAATGGCGTCCATCACTAGCCAAGCTCCATTTCCTCTTTTTAACTAGCGCGCTTCGTGAGGACTCACGCATGCGCAATAGTGTCGTAGCGAGTATAGTGGCTGCAGCGGGTGCAGACAGCCAATAGAAGCAGCTGTCTACATCCCCTTTCTTGGGCAACTCCTTTTGCATACCACAATCTATGTAGGTGTTGTACATCACAATAATTATAGTTTAGCAATGAATAGTCAGCCCAGTTTAATCCCAATATTTGGGTTGGGCTTACAAGTGCGCCCGAAGCGTGTTATGTAGTAGCTACTGGTGGAAGTGGATGCTTGGGGTTGCGGTCATTTGCTTCATGGGTTATTACTGAGGGAGCTCTGCCTACCCTCGGTTTAGGTTCCAGATCCTGGTTTATAGTCTCATCGGGAATGGTTTGGAAAGTGGGTGGCTGGTTTGTAGTTTCATCAGGAATGGTTTGGGATGGAGGTGGCCCCATTATGGGTAGGATGTGTCGATGGTTTCTCCAATGCACACTTCCTTCTCATTTTACCAGGTATGATCTGGGCTCCTGGCAGCTCCTTTAGATTATGCCCATACGGTCGTAGCCCTGTGGAGTCTGCATCCTTATGACTTGCCCTTCTGCTAATGGCATGAGTGGCTGGCTGTTTCTGTCATAGCACCTTTTCTGTATTAGCCTCCCGTTCAGCAGTTGGGATTTAATTTCTTATGAGTTATTTAGCTGAGGCTCCAAGAGTCTCCTTGCCACAGGCAGAGTCATCCATGTCTGTCTGGTTATGAGTTGTTGTGCTGAAGAACCCAATATGGTGTCGCTGGGGATGTTACTTAGGATCAGCAGGTTTAGGAACACATCCGTATTTTTCCTGTGGGACCTCTCCATGAGTTGCTTCATGCTCCTCACAGCTCTTTCAGCCAACCTGTTTGACTGTGGGTATTCTGGGCTGTGAGCGATGTGATTGAAATCCCATGTTGTTGCAAATTGTCTAAATTTCTCACTGGTGAACTAGGTGCCATTGTCCAATAGTAGAGTGTGGGGGGGCCCATGTACTGAAAAATGTCTTTTTAACTTGATAATGACTCCCGACAAGGTGACGTTGGGTAAAAGGTCTATCTCAAACCATCCAGAGTATGAACCAGCACTATTGACCATGCCATTCGAAGATGTTTGTAGCTACGGTTGACATGGGGAGGTCTAGCACTGCGTGAAACTGCAGTGGTTCCTTCTGTTGGTGTGGCCTGGTGCCATTGCACTCCGAGCAAGCTTATACCTCCTGGTCTATGTTCTCGGTTGCTCTCGACCAAAAAACTGTCTCTAGCCCTGTGTTTGGTTGCTTCTGCCCTCTGTGCAGGATGTTGACATAAATGTTTTGCAGTGAACTCAGAACTACTGTTCTCAGGCCTTTCATTATGATTCCATCATCGATGAGTAATTCGTTCCAGAATGGGAAGTAGGTTGCACTGAGTGATAAAAATGCTCAGGATCCTCAAAGTTGCATCTTCAGCCATGCTCTGTTTCAGTTCATCCAATCGGGAGGAGAAGATATGCATTACTGTCATTATATCAAACTTGTCCTCTTCCTCAGCTTGTTGGATCGTGCATTTTCTGAGAGCACAAGATAGCACATCACCCAAGTGCATTTCTTTTCCACACTTGTAAACTAAAGTCCCGTTGTATTTCTGAGCATCATTCTCTGTAATCGTGGAGGGGCCGCAATGATTGGCTTTTTCAGAATTGTGACCAGCAGTAAGTGGTCAGTCTCTATGGTCACTGGTCTATCATAAATGTAGTCGATGAATTTTGAGCAGGTGAAAACTACTGTCAACAACTCCTTCTCTATTTGGACGTATCTGGTCTCCTTGGTGGTGAGTGACCTGGATCCATAGGCCACTGGTTTTCCATCCTTCAGGCACGCTGCACCCAGATTGTACTGTGATGCATCACAGGTTAGCATGACGGGTCTTCATATGTCATAGTATGATAGAACAGGTGGGCACAACATATGCCTTTTTAATGCTTGGAATGTGCTTTGTTGTTGCTCCTGCCATGACCAACCAACATCTTTATGCGTCAACTGCCTTAGTGGGACGGTAAGATCACTGGTGTTCAGAAAGAACTTGCTCAGGTAGTTGACCATGCCCAGGAAACGTTGTAGTGCTGCCACGTCTATCAGTACCAGCATTTCACTCATTACTCTAGTCTTTGAAGGGTCCGCTTTCAGGCCTTCTCCTGTGAAAACATTGCCTACGTAACCGATCTGGTTCAGCTGAAACCTGCACTTACAGGGGTTGAGCTTAAGATGAACTTTCCAGGCTTTGTCAAGCGGCTTTTTAAAATTTGCATCATGTTCTTCCAAGTCTTTGCCACCAATGAGTATGTCATCAACAATGATGGCACAGTGATACCCCACAAAGATTTGCTCTATTGATCTTTGAAATACTTCGCTGGCTGAATTGATTCCAAATGGCATTCGCAGGAATCTATCGGCCAAAACTCGTGCTGAATGTGGTCAGCAGTGATGATTTGTAGTCAAGAAGGAATTGTTTTCATCCAAAACTGAAAACACAGTTGCTTCAACCATCTGCATGGTAACCATCTGCATGGCAACTTCCTCCATAGGATGGGGTAGAAATTAAGGTCTCTCGAGTCAATGCAGATCTGGATCTCATGTCCATCTTTTTTCTTAGAAGCCACCATGGAGGACACCCATTCGGTGGGCTCAAATACAGGGATAATTACACCCAGGTCCTACATCCTGTGCAGCTCGGACTTAACCCTGTCCTTCATTGCTATTGGTATACGGCGTGCTGGACGAACCACGGGCCTTGCTTCTGGGTCGAGCCGCATGGAGTACGTCACTGGCAATTTTCCCAGTTCTTCCATAAAAGGTCACTGTACTCAGAAAATATTCTGTGTGTCAAATCATCTTCGGTTGGACTTATCTAGTGTACCTCTCTGCTGAATGAAACAAGACCTATGTCCATGCTTGCGCTCAGGCCCAGCAGAGGGAGGACGTTTTCTTGGACTATGAAAAATGTTAGTATGTGCAGCTGTCCTTGAACGTAGTACTGCGGTCGCACTGTGCCGTCAGTTCTAATTTTGCTGCCCCCATATGCCACTAGACTTGTGGACTTGGAGCATGGTATGACCTGTTCTGACTTCCTCAGTAGGTTGAATGTTCTTCATGACATGACGTTCCACTTGGTTCAAGTGTCAACTTTCATGTATGTTGCTTTACTATTGATCTTCATTGTTACAACTGCTTTGATATTCCTTCTGATTCTTGTTGGGTCTCCTGCCATCTGCAGAGTCAATCCATCAATGTAATACTCGTTATCCTTGCTCAGATTCCAACTGGTAAATTATCCTTCTGTATCTGGGTCTCGGGATAAATTGCTGCCTAGCTCTACAGCATCTGCTGAAATGGTTCCATTTCTGACATGCCCTGCACTGCTTGCCAAATGCCGGGCACATCCCTCGTCTTGCCACATGGTCGCCGCTCCGTCCTGGGTGAGAGTATAGCAGGGCTTGGTGGGCTTCATCTTTTTCTAGCTTCTGGCCAGTGCCTGTTCACAGGTCCCGTCTGGACTGCGTTTATGCTCGTGCCTTGCTGTTGCGGAGGGGCTAGCTTTCTGCTGGTCTCTTCCGTGGTTTCGTAAGCCAGGCACATGGAGATGGCCTTTGCGAGCATTAGTTGTCACGCAGCAATGCCTTTCTCATGCCTTCATCGCAGATGCCACAGACCATCCTGTCTTTAATCAACTCATCACAGAGCGCTCTGAAGTCATAGGTCTTTGCCCTGATTTTCAGGTCGCTGACATACGACTGAATCGACTCGCCAGACCTCTGGTTTCTGGTATTAAATCTGTGCCTTTCCATTATTAAGTTCTTTTGTGGATTGCACATTTCTCAAAATTTTATTTTTAAACACTTGGAGTCCTCTCTTGACTCAGCCGGGCTGATAATGATAGCCCCTTCACGCACCTCATTTGCATATATGAATGCCCTTTCCTTTCCGATGCCCTCAGAGCCTGCTAAATTTAGTGAAATGTATGCTTTGACTCAGTCAGACATATTACCATGCGCTTCCGCGATGAAAATGTCGTATTCTTGTTCAAATACGCAGCAATTCTCGGCCACATTGCCTTCAAATATGAGTGGGTCAGGCCTTCTGAATCCGTCTGCCATTATGGTGCAGTCATAAATGTGATGCAAACGTGGCATTGGTTACTCACTTTTCACTCGAAGGTTTCAGGTTCAGACTTCTAACACAGTGCTTCTTGGTGCATCGAATAACCAGACAACACAAAGCGGCAACCTCTGACAAATGCTTTATTGTTAAATTCAACAATACAACGTATAACAGAAGCCCCTGGAAATTGCGTCCACCACTAGCCAAGCTCTGTCTTCTTTTTTTAACTAACACGCTTCGCTGGAACTCACGCATGCGCAATAGAATCGTAGCAAGTACAGTGGCTACAGCGGGTACAGACAGCCAATAATAGTTGACACCATCTAATCCCCTCACACTTTGGCATTCCCAGACAATGTTGGGGAAATTGAAATCACCTATAATAACAGTCCTGTTTTTTTTTTACAAACATCAGCAAATTCGCTGCATATTTTATCCTCCAGCTCCCAGCGATTTTTTGCTAGTCTAGAGTGCACCCAATAAGGGTGAGTACTCCTTTTCGGTTACTAATTTCAACTCACACTGCTTCACGTGACAGTTCTTGAGTAATATCCTCTCTAAAGTTTGTTATGATATCTTCTTTGACTAATATTTCAACCTCCCCTCACCCCCAACCCTACTGTTCTTATCACACCTGTAACTACAGTGCTCTATAACAATGAGCTGCGAGTCCTTGTTCTCTTTCAATCACATCTCCATTATGGTACAATATCTCATTGTTCTGTTCCTATCCACACCGGAAGCTCATCCACTTTAGCAGTCAGGCTTTTTGCATCAAAATAAACATAATGTTTGCCCATCAATTGATGCTTGATTTCCAGTTCTATGAGGCAGATGTTACCTTTGTCTTCCTTGCAATCCTTAACCTTTACAGTCCCTCTAGCCCCTTTCACACTTGCAGTGGTTCCAGGAATTAATGGCCAATTGGCCTTTGAAGTGTCTAGTGTGAAAGGAAAATTGTGGCAGATGATGACATCTCACGCCGGGAATTAACGACCTCAACCCCCAGTACAATCCTCGGTGTTGCAATCAGGCAAGTGTAGAATGGGCAATTGCATTGTGGGTTGATAAGATCATAATACATTGATCAAGATTTAGGGCAGGTCCACCATTGCCCAACGTGTCATGATGTCACCAGTAGAAGGTAGAACAGTCCTAACCCCGGGGATGGCACCTTGCAAGTGTGAAAGCATTCAGTGTCCCAGTTAGGAGTGGTCAAGTGTGAAAAGCCAAGCCTCCATTCCTATCCCGGGACACTGAATGGTTGATTTAGTGGGACGGAAGGGTGAAAGGGACTTCTCTCTCAATCTTGGATCCTAACCCTTTGTCAGATTAGCTTAAAGTCTTGATGAATCTACTAAATCTCCCTGCCAGTTGCTCAAATGCATGAGATTTCTACTGAGCCAGTGAATTAACTGAGGAATTCTTTCATTTACACTTGCAGTCATTGGAGGTAGGCCTACAGAGCAGACGGGATAGAACTTTATGCATCATGCCATCTCTCCTTGCTGAATTTTGGTGTACCGTGACTGTGAGGATTGTAGAGTGATCTCTTGCTATCCATTGGAGAATTAAATTTTGCAGGCTCCTTACTAAAAGCTTCTCTCTATATTAGTGATTCCCAAAGTAGGCACTGCTGCTGCCCCTGTGGGTGATGGAGAGATCCAAGGGGGCGGTGAGGAAAAAGAAGATGGTCCAAACTTTCTGCATTGTTATTATTCAGTTTGTTGCAAAGTTTAATGAAGAAGCCAGTGCAGTAATTTTCTGGCCAGACGTGGGATGGCAGTAGTTAGCAAAATAAACGGCACCAAAGTGTTCTCGAGAGAGCTGGTCTCGGTGGCCGCTATGTTGTATTGGCATCACTACCACCCTCTCAGAGCCGCCACTAAACGTCCTCTCGGTGCTGCCACCACCCCCATCTCAGCGCCGCCACAACCCCCGTCTCAGCGCTGCCACTAACCTTCCCACCCCGCTCAGTGTCATGACTACATCCCTCGGTGCCGCCACTAACTCTCCCACCCCTCCTCGGACTAGGGCCTGGAGGCCAAGCGGGCAACAGCCTGAAAAAGTTTGGGAACCACTGCTCGATATGATGGACTTCTTGGTATCCCATTCGATCAATGCCTGCTCTTCCATTAATCTGGATGCTGGGCAAGGGAAAACCCCAGATAGTTCCCCTCTTTCTCCTGTTCCACTAGTTGCTGGTGCTCTTCAAATTTTATCTCATAGACCCCAGGCTCTGGATCACTTTGTTCTTCTTTCTCAATGAGTATCTGCTGACCCTGATTGATAAGGATGTATGGTATGGAGCAAGCAAATCTTTCTTATTTCACATCATATCATATTTGCCTTCACTTTCTTTTTGAATAACATTTCAGACAAATTTTGTGAAATTTAATTTGACAAAATAAAAGCAATGAAAAAATGATATGACATTAATTACCATTTACTGAAAGCAGATCAAAATGCTGTGATTGCTAATTGTGGGACTGCTGGTGAAGTAATTAAACAAGCACTTCGGTTGTAATGTACAATTTTGTAGATTTCAAGATTCATTTTATTGACATGTAATAAAACAATGTCATATTACACGAAATTGCTTTTGCCTGCTGTAAATTGCCTGAAGCGCCTCTTACAGTCAGAGAATTAGAAGCAAAAGAGAGTCCCCCCCAGTCAGCGAGCGTCTGTAAATTCCCCTCCAGCACTTCTGCAGCCACACAGAATTCAGTCCAAACCATTGGCAACGCGAGCTCCAGACCCGAACCTCCAACACAGTCAGGAACCCTTCACCACCCCCTTGCATCCCGGTTCCGATACCTGGTACCCCTTCAGCCAGTTTTGCCTGGTACCCCTTCAGCCAGTCACCAGCAGTCGGCAGCCCGGGACGAGTCTCCCGACAGCAGCCCACAGCCTCCGTGGGTTCCTCGCCTCGAGTCACCAGCAGCCTGCCACGTGCCACGAGCCCCCTCACTGATCTGCTGCTGTGGTCACCGACCCGTGGGCTGTCTCCTCTGCGTCTCCTTCTCAAACAGGTTGGTCTCCCCATTTTCTGGTACCCTATGCCAGTCCTCTGTTTCCCTGGAGTTCATGGCTGTGCCGATCATAGGCACCACCATCTTGTGTGCAGACCCCAACTAAACCTACAGACAGCTCCCATTCAAAGCCTTAGACAGAGCTGACACCAGTTGACTGGGTGGCTGGACTCAGCGGGAATGATGTATCTCTGCTCCTTGCTCTCCATTGGTCTGCATCAGCGCCATTACAGAGGCTCCGGCATTTCTTATTTATTGGTAATTCTACAATTTACTATTTCCCATGCTTCACAACTTTCCTAAATTTAAATATTAGATCTTGAGTTCAGTATGCTGTGGTTTTCATAATGGGCATAAATTATTTCATTTCATGGCACCATCAGTGACTTCTGTTTGCTCTTTCTAGTGGACATTTTTATCATCGTGAGTCATTTTACTCACACCTAATTGGTGTCTAATTATGATCCTGTATCACTTTACATGAAAGTCGGTGCTTGAGACAGGCATCAATCAGAAAATGGGAATATCTGTATAGAGAAAAGTTAATGTGAGACGAGATCAAAGTATCAAATCTCTGATACTGCTTTCCTGGGCTTTGGGGCTTTAAGTGGCACCAGTTCTGGTCTGCAACAGTGGCAGTGCTGCCATGACAGCAGCTGTAACAGCACTGGCATCTTCTTCACTCTGGTGGTAAGTAAAGACAATGTCTACGGTCACTCATTCAAAGCTATATAAAGGGCAAGCAATGTGACAAATCAGAGACTAACAAGTATTCAAGGAAGAGATTTTTTTTTTTTTTTTTTTTTAAAATTTTTTTATTTTTCACACCATAAATCACATTAGCCATGATATACACTATTTCTTTTCACACATATACAGTGACTTTTTCTCCCCCCCCCCCTTTCCTCCCAAACCACCCCCCCACCCCCCCCTCTCATCCATTTTAGGTATACAATCTAGGTTGCATTAATCCAGTCAGACAATGTTGTCATTCAACAAAATTACACCAGAAATTCTACTGAGTCCATTCTTTTCTTTCCTTCTCCTTCTATCAACTTAGGTAATGTTTGTCCCCGGTAGGTTTTCGCTATTGTATTTAATGTAAGGCTCCTATACTTGTTCGAATATTTCAATATTATTTCTTAACCAATATGTTATTTTTTTTTTCTAATGGAATACATTTATTCATTTAAATTTGGTAGTTTCTTCCTTTTAATTTGGTTATGTATTCCATTAATATTTAAAGACATATAGTTCAGCGTAGCCCTTTTATATTTTGTTTATCTTCTCTTTCCGTTTTTCCATCATTACCTTTCCTCCTTTTCCATTTCTGTTTTCTTATTTTCAACTCTTCATAAGACAACATTCCTACAACATCTAACATTTTCCTTATTCTCCTATTTCTATCTTATTTATCCCCAATCTCCCCTTCACCTCCTGAGTTGTCCTTTATCCCTTGTCGGACAACCACATCTCCCCTCTCCATTTGGATTTGCGAATCCACTCGCAAGCGTCAACTGATTGTGCAGTGACCGCTATTTCCCCCCACCCCGCCTCCCCCAGAAAAGATTTCACTTTTCATATGTCACAAAGGTCCCTCTTTTAATTCCCTCCTTATTCTCTCTATTCCATTACCTTCCCTTATTAATTCTTGTCTATACTATCTATATTTTCCTCTAAGTACAGATACATTCATGTATGCTCATTGTCTCTATTCACTCTTATACCTCTTTACCTGCATACATATCAATCGTGATCATTTTTACTCTCATTACCCGTCTTCTTCCCTCAGTCTATTTTTGTCTTTACCCACATACATATCAGTCGTGATCATTTTAACTCTCATTACCCGTCTTCCTCCCTCAGTCTATTTTTGTAATTGTTCTGCAAATTTTCGTGCTTCTTCTGGATCCGAGAATAGTCTGTTTTGCTGTCCTGGAATAAATATTTTCAATACCGCTGGATGCTTTAGTATAAATTTATACCCTTTCTTCCATAAAATCGCCTTTGCTGTATTGAACTCTTTTCTCTTCTTTAGGAGTTCAAAACTTATATCTGGATAAATGAAGATTTTTTGCCCTTTATACTCCAGTGGTTTGTTGCCCTCTCTTACTTTTTCCATTGTCTTCTCCAGTACCTTTTCTCTTGTAGTATATCTTAGGAATTTTACTACAATAGATCTTGGTTTTTGTTGTGGTTGTGGTTTAGAGGCCAATACTCTATGTGCCCTTTCTATTTCCATTTCATGCTGTAGTTCTGGACATCCTAGGGTCTTAGGGATCCACTCTTTTATAAACTCCCTCATATTCTTGCCTTCTTCATCTTCCTTAAGGCCCACTATCTTTATGTTATTTCTTCTGTTATGGTTTTCCATTGTATCTATTTTTTGAGCTAGTAGTTCTTGTGTCTCTTTAGTTTTTTTATTAGATTTCTCCAATTTCTTTTTTAAGTCTTCTACCTCCATTTCTGCTGCTACTGCCCGCTCTTCCATCTTGTCCATTTTTTTTCCCATTTCTGTTAAGGTCATCTCCATTTTAATTATTTTCTCCTCTGTGTTGTTTATTCTTTTTCTTAAATCCTTAAATTCCTGTGTTTGCCATTCTTTAAATGATTCCATGTATCCTCTAATAAGAGCAAGTATATCCTTTACCTTGCCTCTCTTTTCTTCTTCTATTTCACCATACTCTTCCTCTTCTTCTTCCTCTGAGTTGACCATCTGTTGTTTCTTTGTTGCCCTTTCCTCCTCTTCTATCTTGTTTCTATTGTCTTCTGTGGTCTCTTCTTGCTGCAGGTGTTCTGCAGCTGTCGTTGCCGGCTGTGGAGATCGACTCCCCAGCTGGTCCCCCCTCCCGTCGGTGTGTTTTTTTTCATTCGCATCGCGCATGCGCGAAACTTCGCGCATGCGCGTTTGCGCACTTTTGTTCGGCTCTGCGAGCCATTTTTGTAGTCCATTATTTACCGACCTGAGGGAGCGGGTTTCTCTCTCCGCAGCAGGCCTCTTCGGACAGGTAAGGCCTTCACCTTTTTCCTCCTTTGTCTTCTCTTCCTCTCTTCTTACCGTTGCTTTCGACTTTTCTTTTTTTGTCGCCATCTTCTTTCCACCTTTATACTCACTTTTCTGTAACTTTTATTTCTGTGCCTTTGTGTTTTCTCTTGTTTTTCCCGACTTTTCTGGAGAGGGCTGGAGTTCACCGTCCGGCCACTACTCCATCGCGTGACTCCTCAAGGAAGAGATTTTGAGGTAAAGCTGGTGTTGCCAGTGAAGGACAACATCATGATTACATTGTACAAATACCATGTTCACTCTAAAACCAATCCTATTGATATTACATTGAAACATTAATCAGGTCTGTATCCGTGATCTTTAGAATTTGATATCAAGGAAAGAGGAATCATTTCAAATTCAATCTGGGTTTTATTGGTAGTAGATTTCTTGATGGATAACACTCACTGACAATTTGAACTGAAAAGCTATTCAATCAGTTTGTATGATTTTCATCCAATGTTTAATTGCGGTAATACCATACCTTATCTATAGTTAAAATAATGACTATATTCAGCAGAATGTAACAATCCCCGAGTCTTGTGGTGCGACACAAGAACTGAGAGATTGATTTCAGGTTCCATTTATACTCAATGACTAAAAGATTTAGTTATTATTTGTATTGCATTTCATATGGGTATAAATGAATCCTCAAAAAAGGATTATATGGAATAAAGAATTTTCTTTGGAACTTGCTAAAAAATACATTATATAGACATTTGAAGAAAAATATCTTAAAATAACGGTAGCAATTTAATCTGCATTCATTCTACAACACCTCACACACATAGAAATAGTACAATTACTTATTCGACTGATTTTAAGCTGTGGTTCACTTGTTAAATAAATATTAATAAATTAAGAAAGAGTCTGCCCATTTATGCTTGACATTCAATGGCATTACCATTACTGAGTCGCTGAGAAACTCTTCTCGATGCCTATCCCTCTGGGACAGAGAATTCAAAATGTTAAAGATCCTTCAAATTAAGAAGTTTTTCCCAATTTAAATCCCAAATGACCCATAAATCTAGATATCCTAGCAGGGAGACACAACTTCCCAGTGTCTATTCTATCAGGGGTTTACATACTTCAATTCTTATTCTCCCAAACTTAAAGAATGTAGAGGTAGTCTATTTAATTTACCTTCATAACATGATTACCTTGTCAAGGAAATGAAGCATGGAATTGACATGGAGACCAAACCAGTCAGCAATACCCAAGTCCATTTTTACTTTGTCCTGTATGAGAGGAGTAATATTTTTTGCCCTTACTTTCCATTGTATATGAAGGCTTACAAAGCATGGCTGCATGCATCCACTTCCACGAGAAGCAGATGTAACATTGTTCCACTATCCATGAACCATGGTTTAAATGTCTGCTAAGGGTATTACAGAAATATATTTTTTGAAATACCACTTTAATCCAGAACCATCACATTTTTAAGGATTACAAGGTTGACTCCTGTAATACCAAGCCAGACTTTGGTCAACAGATGTAATTTCTAGACATTGAATCAGGCAAATAGGATTATTTATTGCGTGATCAGGCTCATGAGAGATCTCAGGGACAATGATTTAACATGGAGGACTGAATAGACGAAAGGATGTGTAGAATAGGTCATCTGTATGATAAAGAAGAACAGGAAACCCTTCTGTTCATGCTTAAAGCCTTGTGTAGTTGTTGGCTCAGCAAAAAGAAA
The DNA here is from genome assembly GCF_036971445.1 of Narcine bancroftii. Classification (NCBI taxonomy): domain Eukaryota; kingdom Metazoa; phylum Chordata; class Chondrichthyes; order Torpediniformes; family Narcinidae; genus Narcine; species Narcine bancroftii. The sequence continues at coordinate 40,482,355 of NC_091477.1, forward strand.
ATTCGAATGGCAGCATCCACAGAGGAGGCAAGAAATTGTAAAGACAGACATGCACAGCCATGGTGATAGGCAGCCAAGGAGGATCATTCTACAGACTCTATTATGGCAACCATACTACCCATCACAAAATTTAATGGTATATTCAGTTTTTTGGATGCAGTCTTGCAGCTCTTTGATTACAGGTCACATTTGCAATGAATAGTTGTTAAGAAGATGATAATTGACCCATGAGCAAATTGATCGTTAATGGGTCGCAATTTGTAAAGGAAAGAAAATTGTGACGCAATAAAACCCGTTATTCGGAATTAAAGCATCCAGCAGCCACAAGCAACTGGCAAAAAAATCGTGAAAATAAGTTAAAAATAATTTTAAATATTTAAAATTAGCACACCTCACCATTAGTTCACCAATTGTGCAGCGTGCAGTCTCAAGCAACTGGAAAATTCACTTATCCGGCATCGGCCAATCCCCATAGGTGCGGATACCATGGGTTCTACTGTATATAAAATTAAGATTTCTGCTTGTATCTTCCTTTCAGGTAGCGGGTTCTATAGAAATAGATAGTTTTTCTTTCATAGATGCTGTCTGTCCCACTAATTTTGTTTTCCCAACATTTTTTGTTTTTATTTTAGATTTCAGCATATGTAGTCTTTTTTGGTTTTCAGTGAGTTCCATATTTTCCCTCTACTCTGAGTGAAAGCTTACATCTCTATTTCTTTTTTAATCCTCTGACAAATTACTTTAAATCCATGCTTCCCATGATTCCTCAAGCTGTTTGACCTCTATAATTTTCCTTCTTACTCCTGTTACAGAGAAACCATCCCAGTCTTTTCCTCACAGTTAAATTTTCCAGACCTGGCCACATCCTTGTAAAATCTCTTATGTACACCCTCCTGGGCAATTGCATCTCTTCTGCAATGTAGCGGAGTGTACACTAGCTGAGGTCTAAGAATTCTTATATTTAATTTTAACAGAATATCCTTGCTCTTACATTTGATTTCTCGATTAATGACGGAGATCATTCTTTCCATCCACTTGTCATGCTATTACTAATAATGTAGTAGCTCACCTGCATGGCAAGCGAACCGGCGCCAGCAGCCATGGGTAAAGTCTGCAGAAAGTGGCATGCACGGAGATGCTCAGCACGAGGCAAAGTTACGGCCCAGAATTTGATGTGACTTCCACCCTGCTGGGGCGCTAAGGGCTCTGGGACTGGGATCCCTCTTTAAGCGTGCTATTTCAAACCAGTAAAGCAGTTACTTCAGAACTCTGAAAGACTCAGCAAGCCACATTGGTGACCCCGACAGTCCAATGGCATTTGGACCCAACACAAACAACTCCAGCAGTATGGACAATGTGAACGACTCAACTTTTCAAAATGCAATTTCACTGAAAACTGCTGACTTTCTGTTCCGCTCAGCTCCTCGTCTGGTTCCAGCAAGCAGAGGCCCAGTTCCAGGTCAGGAATAATGTCTCAGATGAGACCCGATATTATTACGTGATGGCTGCGCTTGACCAGGAAATGGCAGGCTGCATAATGGACTTCTACAGCAGCCTCCGAATGTTGGCAGGTATGAGGCACTCAAGGCCTTGTTAGTCAGCACATCTGATCTCTTATGCCACAAACAGGCTGTGCGGTTGCTACGGATGGACAGTCTAGGTGACCGGGCGCCGTCATCCTTAATGAGTGACATGCTGGTACTAGCAGATGGCTATAAGCCGTGTCTACTCTTTGAACAGCTTTTTTTAGAGCAGATCCCAAAGGACGTCTGCCTCCTACTAGTAAATGAGGATTTCTCCGACCTGTGGAAAGTGGCTGCTCACCCGGATGCTTTGTGGTGTGCCAAACGAGACAGTGGGGCCAGCGTCAGAATTAAGCCCGCAGCCAGTGGCATCCATGGAGATGCTCAGTGCAGGGCAAAGCCGTGGCCCGGATGTTGATGTCGCATCTGCCCTGCTGGGACGCTAAGGACTCTGGGCCTGGGTGGGCCTCTTTAAGCATGCGATTTCAAACCAGTAAAGCAGTTACTCCAGAACTCTGCAAGACTCAGTGCATTCCTTTTGGTTTAGTGGCTTAGCAGCCACAATAACGTACATTCCATTGACCCCTTTTTCCTCCACTCCTTGCAATATCCTCCCATTTACTGTGTATTCCATTTTGCAACTCCCCAGGTCTATTATCTCACACATTAAATTCCATTGGTAGTCTTGTGCAATTGGTGACAATGGGGCTAGTGCTGGGGTTCAAGAGTGGGTCTTGACTGGGATCACATTTAAGAATGATCAGTGTTGATCAACAGTCCCTGTTGTCAGGGACTGTTCAGGCTTCATTGGCTCTGGAGAAGATTGGTAAATTGGGTAGAGAGATTGAAGACTGGTGGGGGTGGGCTCGATGCTGAAGGAGAGAGAGCAAGGACAACCAGCTGATTGAGGTTGACAGCATCAGAATATAGTGGTACAAAATAGAGACAGTAAAAACTGCAGTTGCTGGATTTGGAATAAAAAAACACACTGACTAATAAAGACAATCTGCTAGAGGACTCAGAACATTGATGGGCATCCCAGAGTTCTTCCAGCAGATCGTTTTTAGTCCAGATTCCAGCCTCTACAGTCTCTTGTGAGCTTCAAACTGTTGTAAGTAATTACTGGGTCAATTAGTATCTGTGGGGGATCAATGCTTTGGATATAATTGCAAAATCTTGACCTGAAATGTCAATGTTTTCCCCTATCTTCTTTGGCTTGGCTTCGCGGACGAAGATTTATGGAGGGGGTAAAAAGTCCACGTCAGCTGCAGGCTCGTTTGTGGCTGACAAGTCCGATGCGGGACAGGCAGACACGATTGCAGCGGTTGCAGGGGAAAATTGGTGGGTTGGGGTTGGGTGTTGGGTTTTTCCTCCTTTGCCTTTTGTTCGTGAGGTGGGCTCTGCGGTCTTCTTCAAAGGAGGTTGCTGCCCGCCAAACTGTGAGGTGCCAAGATGCACGGTTTGAGGCGTTATCAGCCCACTGGCGGTGGTCAATGTGGCAGGCACCAAGAGATTTCTTTAGGCAGTCCTTGTACCTTTTCTTTGGTGCACCTCTGTCACGGTGGCCAGTGGAGAGCTCGCCATAGAACACGATCTTGGGAAGGCGATGGTCCTCCATTCTGGAGACGTGACCCATCCAGCGCAGCTGGATCTTCAGCAGCGTGGACTCGATGCTGTTGACCTCGGCCATCTCGAGTACTTCGACGTTAGGGGTGTAAGCGCTCCAATGGATGTTGAGGATGGAGCGGAGACAACGCTGGTGGAAGCGTTCTAGGAGCCGTAGGTGGTGCCGGTAGATGACCCATGATTCGGAGCCGAACAGGAGTGTGGGTATGACAACGGCTCTGTATACGCTTATCTTTGTGAGGTTTTAGATGCTGATCAACCCACTGAGTTCCTCCAGGTGTTTGGGTTTTTTTTCCTTGACAATGCTACAAAACCATTTTGGAAAAAATATGAAAATTCAGAATCATGTTGACTATTATTTTCCTGGCATTGTTTCAAAGGAGCATTGAATGGAAAATAAAGCCACCCATGTGACCCATACAGAAAATGTAACAATGGTGCGAATGGAATACACAACCTTTATAATTGCTTCCATTTTGGGGAAAGTTTCATTGAGAAAGACTGTGTCTTTAGGCTTTTTTACATTTTAAAGTTGTCTGCAAAAGCTGCATGTTAAGTTGATTCTTGTACAAGGACACTCAGATCCCTTTGAATAACAACATTTTTCAGTCTCTCAGCGTTTTTAAAAAAAAATATTCTGCATTATTAATTTGTCCACAGCAAAGTGGGTAACTCCATATTTCTCATTACATTCACATTATCTTTCAGCAAACTCTCTGTTGCCCAGCCATTAATCTGCTTATATTTTTGCACCTTGTCAAGTCTTCATCAGATCCCATTTCTGCCATTCATGCTTTTGTGTCATCACCATATATTCCCAAGATCGTGTTATATGGCGAGCTCTCCACTGGCCACCGTGACAGAGGTGCACCAAAGAAAAGGTACAAGGACTGCCTTGCCACATTGACCACCGCCAGTGGGCTGATATCGCCTCAAACCGTGCAACTTGGCGCCTAACAGTTCGGCGGGCAGCAACCTCCTTTGAAGAAGACCGCAGAGCCCACCTCACTGACAAAAGGGAAAGGAGGAAAAACCCAACACCCAACCTCAACCAACCAATTTTTCCCTGCAACCGCTGCAACCGTGTCTGCCTGTCCCGCATCGGACTTGTCAGCCACAAACGAGCCTGCAGCTGACGTGGACATTTACCCCCTCCATAAATCTTTGTCCGCGAAGCCAAGCCAAAGAAGAAGAGAAGATATATTAATATATTAGTCTTGGCCTACTCAACTAAATCATTATTATAGATTCCAAATAGTTGAATCCAAAGTAGAGATCCTTGCTGTGCCTTGGCAGTACAATTTACTAACCATAAAATTTCCCCACTTTCTGTGAGCCAGTCCTTGACCTTTACACTTCCCATGAGCTTGAAGTTTGATTTATTCTAAATGGTAATTTATTGAATTCTGTTACTAAATCCACAAATATATCTATTTTGCGAATTACCATCTCAAAAAGCTGAACAGAATTTTCAGAAATGGTTGTCCTTGATTCTATCAATTCAGAATTTGATTTTCTATTTCTGTCCCAATTAATAAATCTTCCATATTTCCTAATACTAAAGTCAGGTTACATTTGTGTTACTTTTTCATCTTTTGTTCTGTGAATAGTGGCTTTAATATTGTACAGAACCCATTCTAAAATCTAAGAAATCTTGGTAGAATCAGAATCATTCTCTGTGGTCATCTTTTTAAAACACCAAGGCGAGGGGAATAGGTCCTGGAGTACATGTCAGATTTTTGTATTCATTTCTTCTACTGTTTATTTACAAGTGATATTTTTATATGTTCCTCATTCTCAACAGATGTTTACTGTACATTATTTCCAGATTTTTTTTGGTTCTTTTATCAGATGGATGGCTGTAAGAAATTCATTTAATAACTTTACCATGTACTTATTCCCTATTACATTTTATCATCTCTGCTGGTTGTTTTGGTTCACTGGGTCCTTCCATGTTGCAGACAATAGAAGCTTTTACAATCAGTTTTAATGTCTTGGTCAGTTTATTTTATTATTTTATGTTCTCTTTCTCTGAATATCCTGGTCATCCTTTGTTAAATTCTAAAAGTCCCAATCCTCCGGTTTGCTGCTCTTCCTTTCATTTCAGGCTGATATCATTACCTTTCTTGTTTGGTCATTTTTTTTTCCTGAGGGGTTTTATCTCTTCAGGAAATAAATATATATCACAAAATGTGCATTTTTAAAAATGCTTCTCGTATCTTTTTATCTAATTTCATTCAAACATGGCCATATCCTTTATAATCTGTGCATTTTACTTCATTCAGATTCAATTACTCTCAAACTCTATACAAAAATCTGTTCTTCTTTTAGACTTCTATTAGCCGAGATTCATGCCACCTCTATTCACTTTAATTAAGTTCTGTCAACATAATTACTGATAAAGGTTTTTTTTAAATCCTTGATCCATTTAATCTATAACTAAATAATTTAACATCCCATTCTTCCCTACAGTGATTTTAACCCCTTTTTTTATTGTTAGGGCTTTAATCCCTCCATCGCTATTTATTCTATCTCTTCTAAAATTCAAGTATCCTGGAATATTTAATTCTCAACTAAATTCTGTCTTCATAATGGCATTTGGTCAAATCCATTTTTTTTAGTCTTACGATTAAAACTTCCATTTTGTGCATTTCAGACAAGTTTGCATGATATAATGCTCACATTACTCATGAAGGCAATTATGTTCTTCAGGGTGGATTGCACTGACAATTATTTCTGTTAATTAGCATCCATCAGGAAATAGGCCTCAGTACTTCCAATGTTACTCACCATAGCAAAACTGGATGGTACTACCCATTACTACCTATAATGGGATGGCACAGCTAGTGAAATGATCGCATGTGCTGCAGTCATTTCTGTATTACTTTTTGTAACTAATTGGTACATGAAGGCATAGCCTTTAAGACACAAAAAATGTGTTTTTTCTTTTTTTGCCCTATAAAGGCATATAAAGAGGTGTCACTAGTCCAGGTCTCTCTTAAAAGAGGAAAAAGAGACAAAAGACCTATGCTCAAAATCAAAACAAATTACAAGGAGTAAACCCATGAAAGATGCATCCTGAATGTGTTATTGATGATTAACTACCAATTTAAGTTAATATTGCTCAATATTTAGGCAAAAACATCTTGGTGTGCTCTGTCAACGACTGCAGTTTTTCCACACAATGCATGTCAATGTAAGATCCTGTACTACCTGCCAGATGGATGAGCCCATATCTTGCAGTGACATGGGATCATTCACAACACCAGACTCAATCAGGACATTCAATTAAGTTTGGGATGGCCACACATTTCTTCTGTCTCTATCCCATATTCTTCCTCCTCTGTATAGAAGCCCTTTTGGCAGCTGGTCGGTACTACCATGGAGAAACGTTCTCTTAAGTTCCATCCACTTCCCCAGTCAGAAGCATAGCAATGATACAAACAGTTTTTAAGGGTTTGATCCAACTTGTTTAATTCCATTTCCAGCTGAATTCCTATTCAACTATTTTTTTTTGCCATTCAAGCTTGAGGTTTAATTTTAGAGAAATTTTCAGACTTATATCTTAATTTGGGAAAAACTTTCCTAAATACTTCCCTTATACTATGCTTAACTCTTTTATTTTACACTTTATTTTTTTGTTCAAAGTTTACAGATAATGAGTAACATATATAACAATAAACTATAAACATGAACGTTATATTTTATATATATATATAAAAGAAAAAAAAAAGAAACCCCCCCCCCTTCAGCCAACCCTCCTAAGGAGAGCCATAAAGAAAAGAAAAAAAATTAAGAAAAAATTAAGTATACATATTAAAATCTAATCAACGTAAATCAAAATGTAAATATTCTGAATATGGCAACCACTTAATAATAAAAAAAACCTATAGTTATCACGCGAAACATATGTAATTTTTTCCATTATTAGACAATATTTCATCTCATTATGCCATCTATTAATATCAATCATGTTCATTTCTTTCTACGTACTAGCAATACATTTTTTCGCTACAGATAAAGCTAAATATACAAAAGCAAGTTGAAATTTATCTATTCTCAAAGCATTCAAAGGTTGCAAACTACCCAATAAAAATACTGTCGGATCTAAAGGTATTTTAATCGTATACAGGTATTCTAGAAACAATTGAATTTTCTTCCAAAAATATTGTATATATACACATGACCAAACCGCATGAAAAAAAGTTCCAACAGAGTTACCACATCTAAAACACAAATCTGATTCATGAAAACCATACTTTTTAAATTTTTCAAGTGTTAAATATAATTGATGTAAAAAATAGCGTGCATTTATCAATCTAGTTATACTATCATAACAAATATCTAAACAGTCATCCTCGGAAAAAATAAAACCGATATCCACTTCCCATTTACCTTTGGATTTATCCCAACCCTTTTTATCCATACCATCCTGTAATATTTGATACATAAATGAAATATAGCCCTTCTCTGGTACCTTCATAAGAAAGGTCTCAAATTTAGTAATTGCAGGTAAAAACATATCTCTACCAAACACATGTTTTACCAAAGATCGAATTTGATAATAAAGAAACAAAGAGTTCTTATCAATACCATAACTGTCCCTCATCTGGTCAAAAGATAAAAATTTACCTTCTTTAAAACAATCTCCCAAATTTTCCACACCTTTAAATCTCCAATATAATAAACTTCGATTATTTATTGAAAAAGGAATGTTGATTATTATACAATGGAGTCAAAGCTAATAATTCACCCCTAGAACCTATCATTTTCTTTTTCTTTGTCCATAACTTTATTAAATGTTTTAATATAGGCACGTTATATTGCTGCAACAAATTTACATTCCATCTAAACAAAAATTGATGTATTTCAAATTCAGAAATATTTGCCATCTCAATTTTGGCCCAACAAGGAGGCCATTCCAAATCCATCAATGAACTAATAAATTTAAGTTGGGCTGCTTCATAATAATTTCGAAAATGTGGTAAACGTCGTCCCCCTAATTCATATTTCCAAGTTAATTTATTCAAGGCTACTCTTGAAAATTTACCTCTCCATAAAAACTCCCTAACCATTTTATTCAAATCTTGAAAAAAAATATTATCAAGTAAATACGGAATAGATTGAAATAAATATTGCATACGTGGAAAAATATTCATCTTAATTGTATTTATTCTACCCAATAAATTAATAGGTAAATCTTTCCATTTAATCAAATCAGTTATATTTTTTTTAATTAACGGAACATAGTTTAATTTATATAAAGATTGATAATTAACATCCAAAATTATACCCAAATACTTAATTCGATCCGTCCATTTCAAATTAAGAATATTCTTATAAGCTAAATAATCTCCTTCACTCACCAATAATATTTCGCTTTTTTCCCAATTAACTTTATATCCAGAAAGACATCCATATTGCATCAGACACTCCTTCAGATGTAAAAGTGATTGAGCTGGATTTGTTAGATACACCAATACATAATCGGCAAATAAATTAATTTTATATTCCTCATCTAAAACTTTCATACCTTATATCTGTGTATTTTGTCTTATCAACTGTGCCAAACATTCGATCACTAACGCAAACAAAGCTGGTGATAAAGGACAACCCTGACAAGTAGATCAGGTCAATTTAAACGGTTCCGAAATCAAACCATTCGTCAGTACTCTAGCTACCGGTTTACAATATAAAGCCTTAATCCAACCAATAAAAAAAGGACCAAACTTGAATTTCTCCAGAACTTTGAACAGAAAATTCCACTCAACTCTTTCAAACGCTTTTTCAGCATCTAAAGATATCACCATCGGATGGTCTGAAGATTGTCGAAATCTGTTAATCAAATTAATCACACGTAAAGTATTATCTGAGGCATATCTATTCTTTATGAAACCTGTCTGATCCATATGAATCAGCTTAGGTAAAAATTTATCCAATCTATTTGCTAAAATTTTAGCTATAATTTTATAATCTACATTTAACAATGAAATCGGTCTATATGAGGATACTTTCAAAGGATCTCTATCTTTCTTTGGAATTACTGTAATTAAAGCACTAGAACAAGACTCAGGCAATTCATAATGTTCTCCAACCTGGCGCAATACATCTCCAAACACTGTAGAGAAGTCATCATAAAAAATTTTATAAAATTCAACCGAAAATCCATCATGACCAGGCGATTTACCGTTTGGCATTTCCATCATAGCCATTTTAATTTCCGAGTCAGTAAATGGTGCTTCAAACTCCTGTATATCTACATCCTCTAATGTCAGTAAATTCAACTGTGATTAAAAAAATCAGTCGATCCATTTTCTTGTTTTCCATCAGATGTATATAACTTTTTATAAAATGAACAAAATTCATCATTAATCTCACGAGGTTTATAAGTTATTAGCAAATTCCGTCTAACAGCATTAATAGTCCTCGAAACCTGTTCTTTCTTTAATTGCCATGCCAATACCTTATGTGCTTTCTCTCCCCATTCATAATATCATTGTTTAGTCCTATTAATCATACATTCAAATTGATAAGATTGTAGAGTATTATATTCCAGTTTCAACCTAGACAATTCTGATCTTCTGTACCATCTTTCTGAAATTCCTTTTCTAACTCAGCAATCTGTTTCTCTAATTCAAAACTCTGATTTAATTGATTCTTTTTTATTTTAGAAGTATAACTAATTATTTGTCCTCTCAAATAAGCTTTCATAGCGTCCCATAATACAAACTTACTTTGAACAGAATTAGAATTTTCTTTAAAAAAAAATTAATTTGTTTTTTCAAAAAATCAATAAATTCCGTATTTTTTAATAACATTATATTAAACCTTCAACAATAGGCCACCTGAATTTTCTCAGAGGTTGCATATGTAAAGTATAACAAAGAATGATCTGAAATCACCCAACTTTTATATTCCGCTTGTTGTATTTTCCCCTGTAAATGTGCCGATACTAAAAAAAAGTCAATCCTTGAAAACGATTCATGTCTAGTTGAATAAAAGGAGAAATCCTTCTCTGTCGGATTAAGATGTCTCCAAATATCCACTAAATTAAGATCTTTCATCAACGCTTGTACCTGAAGTGCCATTTTAGATTTCTTAACTTTCTTCAGAAATTTATCTAATAAAGGTTCCAAAACACAATTAAAATCACCACCAACTAAAACATTATAATTAGCCTGATCCAGATATAAAAATGCATCAGAAATAAATGTTTCATCATCTGCATTCGGGGCATAAATATTAAGTAAAGTCCAAAATTCACTAAAAATCTTACAATTTTTACATCCTGCCTTTTCCTCCATTGATTGTAATTCAAAAGATAAATTCTTATGTATCAAAATTGCTACACCTTTAGCCCTGGAATTAAATGAAGAAGAATATACATGCCCTACCCAGTCCCTCTTCAATTTCATACTTTCTTTGACATTCAGATGTGTTTCTTGTAAAAAGGCAACATCAATTTTCATTTTCTTAATATACGCCAAAATGCGCTTATGCTTAATTGGACTGTTTAAACCTCGAACATTAAAAGTAGCAAACCTCAACTTTGACATATCTACTAATATTACTAAGAACTAATAATATCATTATGAAAACTCAAATCAATGTAAATAGGCCCTCCAATAGGAAAAAAAAACACAAATTAAAGACTAAATAAAATGAAAATAAAATAATAAAAAATAAAGAAAAATTAATTAAAAAAAATAAAAAGAAACACCCCCCCAAAAAAAAACTACCAAAAGATAGTAATCCCTAAACAAAACTTGGGTGTGGATCACCCACCAGTGGCTGATGACTACTAGAACTTAGAGCCAATCTCTCCCTCCCCAGCCGAACAAAGAGTAACATCAAAATATCATAATGACATAAAAAATAAAGTAGGAATAAGAAAGTTCTTCTATTCATCCAAGAGATTCCCAACTTAAAGACCCCATTTCCAGAGAAGTTGGACTCTTTCCATTCCCATTTCTCCCATTTCTGCCATTTCTTCCATTTCCAGAACAACCAGATTTTTCTTTAGGAGACAATGGTGGACTATGTCTTTGTCCTCTTGCATCTGGCAATGAATCAGCAAAAATAATTGATTCATGATCATTCTCAAAAACTGAGATTGAAAGTCTCCATAGAACACCTTCAACACTGTCGGATAGTAAAAAGTAGACTTATAGCCTTTACGTCACAAAACTTCTTTAACCGGGTTAAATCGACGCCGACGCTGAATAACCTCTTGATTCAAATCTGGATTTAAAAAAACCTCTACTATTCTGAATCAATTACGGAGCCTGTCATTGTCTCGCATTTTGCACTGCTAGATGAAGTATTGCTTCTCTGACCAAATAATTCAAACATCGAATTATCACAGGTCTCGGTGATTGACCAGGTCGAGGAGTTCTTCTTAAAGCTCTATGAGCTCTTTCCAATACCAAGCCTCCAGAGAAAAATTCTTGCCCCAATACTTGTGGGATCCATTCTTTAAAAAAATGAAGAGGATCTGGTCCTTCTATACCTTCTGGAAAACCAACAATTTTCACAATATTCCTTCTACTTTGATTCTCCAAGTAGTCTACTTTCCTCTCTAACTCCTTCTCATGTTCTCGCAATTCTATAACGGATTTTTCAACCTTCAACACTTTTTCTGTATTAGAAGCCACTTGCTGTTTACATAACAAAAAAGTAGACTGAAATTAAAAAAAATCTTCACAAGATGCTTTCACACGTGCTTTAACTGTATTAAATTCTGACCTTATACTAACATTCATTTGAGCCAGCTCTTGCATTATAGGCTGAATGACAGCATTTAACTGCTTAAATTGTTGCTCAGAGAAGCTCAGCCCTGCTTTCTCTGACGTAGTAGGAGAACAAGGTAACTGCAGCTCCTGCTGCATCTCAACAACAGGCAGTTTAACGGTTCTACTGTGGGTGTGGACTCCCAGCGATGCCACCCCGACTTCTTCAGGGGGTCGACGCTGGTCTCCCCCCGCAACTCGCTGTTGTTTCAAAAACTCATGGATAAGATCGAGCTCTTCAGGTTGGAACATTGCCTGAGTCATTTCAAACAATGGAGTCGTCTTCCTGTGTGCTCCCTCCGTTAAAGTCGGCAGGCTGCCAGGATTGGGATCCACTTCATGGGCACACTCACCTTCCTCCTGAGAACGGGTAATTCCAGCGATGTCCTTCTCTTGGTGAGTAGTAGTCTTTTTTTCCCAGCTCCCACAGGCAATCTTTGTGGTTTAGGCACTGAAGAAATTAAACCTGAGGCTGTAGCAAGCTGTTTAGGCCCTAAATCTTCAACACTCCGAAAATGTAATTTCTTCTGCACTTGAGGCTTTTTACCATTAATGGCCATAACAGTTCCTTAATAGTTTGGACTAAAATTTAAAAAGTTTAAACATAAAAACAAAGGATTACACATCTAGACTCTATGCCATCTTGCCATGCCCCCATACTACGCTTAACTTGATGTGCCCTCTGAGCCACTGTCTCTTGAAGACCTACTGCTCAACAAATGAGGGAAAGCTGGTACAATAGGGATGTTTAAATTACTCTTAGATAGGCACACGGATGCAAGTAAAAATAGGTGATTATGGGTGTGAGGTAAGGAAAGTGGAGTATGCTTACATAGGTGGGCACAACACTGTGGGCTGAAGGGGTTGTACTGTGCTGTAATGTTCTAACTTAAACAGGCAACAACATTTCAAATGGCTGGATCTCAAAAGGGGACTCGCAGACAGTTCGTTCATGCACAGCCAGAGTCCCAATCCCATCGCATTACAGATCCAGTAAACTCATTAAACAAATTATATATGCAACTAGAACAATATGGGTACTTTCAGGATATAAAGTTAATTGGGACAAAAGTGAAATTATGCCTTTGACTTCAGGTGATTATACTCAGTGGGATAAGATTTTTGGTAATTCGAATTGATAATCACTTAGAAAATCTTTTAAAACTTAATTATGGGTCATTATTTAAGAAAATTGACGAGGATTTTAAAAAGGTGGATTTGTCAATTACATTAATTGGTCGAGTAAATTGTATTAAAATGAATATTTTTCCATAAATGCAATATTTATTCCAATCATTACATATTTGTATTCCTAAAAGTTTTAAAAGGATTTAAATAAAGTTATGAGGGAATTTTTATAGCAATATAAAACGTCGAGGATTTACATGGAAAAATTAATGTGGAGATTTGAATTGGGAGGTTATAAAGCAGGCCAGTTAAGATTTCTTTCTCCCTTTTTTGAGGAAGGAGAAAAAGTGGTTTGGGTTACTATAGAAATTAATAAGATAGGTGAAAAAGAATCTGAGGAATTTTTTATATAAATGAATGAGACTATATGAACGAGAGAAGTTGGTACACCAATCTAACATTTGGTTAAGTGTGTGGCATAGGCACATATGTTGATGGGTTTTAAGGGGTTTTAAGGGAGGATGCCACTGGTGCAAAATAAATTGATCCAATTCATATTGAATAATATAAATTTTATTAAGTGGTCACAGAAAGAAATAAAGTCTATTAAAGATAGTTTTCAAGGTAGATAATTAATGACATTTGACCAATTGAAAATTAAATATGGAATACAAAATAATACAACATTTGGATATTATCAACTTAAAGCTTATATACGAGAAAGATTAACCACCTCATTTATTGTTATATGATGATGAAATAGAAACATAATATCAAATCTAAATATAAAAAAAGTTTATATCTGTGATGTATTTGTTACTTTTCGGGGGGGGTAAAGAAGATTTATATAAATCGAAACAAAGGTGGGAAAATTATTTGGATATAACTGATAGAAGTTGGACACAAATGTTATGATAGTATGAATAATACAATAAATGGTACAATATAATTTCATATATCAGTTATATTTTACACCACAAAAGCTAAAAAGATTGAATTTAGATATTTCGGATAAGTGTTTCCAATGTAAACAGGATATAGGTACTTTTTTACATTCAACATGGACATTGAACTCTTTTTGGACTAATTTAATAGACCTTATTCAGCAGTAATGGTGTTAGACTCCCGAGAAATCCTGTGTTATTTCTTTTGGGGGATATTTCATGGATTAATCCAAATTTAAAGTTGGATTGGTTTCAAAAGAAATTTTTAAAGATTGAACTGGCATTTACCAGAAAATGTCTAGCTGTTTCTTGGAAATTAGATACGGACTTAGTACTAAATAGATGGCATGGTGAAATGCGAAGTTGTATACCTTTGGAAAAGATTATGTATAATTTAAAGAATAAATATGACAACTTTTTGAGAATTTGGTTTCCATATATGCAAGATTGGTGTTATAACTTAATAGATACATATTAAGTGAATTGGTAGACTATGGTTCGAGCTTTGTCACTCCCCGGCCTTACCTCATCTTTATCATCTTTTACTTTTATTGTTGTTCAATGTTTTATATGTATTTTTTAAATATATATAATACACACTTAGATTTTGACCAAGTACCATATATTATACAGTAGTGTTTTAGTTCATTATATATTTTATATTTAGTGGTTATATTTATAGTTGTAGAGGTTAGCATAATTAGGTCATAATTTAGGTATAAGGTAATATCCAGTATTGTTTATACAATTAATCTAATCCCCATCTGATTAGTACCCTGTGACTGTGGTGTGGATGAAACAGCCATCCACATCCTTGTGGATCTATTTGTCAAAAGATCTGGAAATGTTAGTGAGATTCGGACAGCTGCACAACACAGGATTCTGTGCTCTCAGGGCTGTTTTCAGACATGGATATTGAGGGAAACATCAATTGCTGTTGAAATATTGCCAGGTTGGTGAAAGATTCACTTTGCTCTGTTCAAGAGGATGTCAGGATGTTGGCAGTTAAATGGTGCCAGCTGGCATGATCCAAAGTGAGGGTTGCACTGAAGCTTGGCACCAAGACCATAGGTTATAGTCCTTCTACCACTGGACTGAAAAGGCAACAACCTCTCAAATACATAACTGATGGAATATTTGGAAAGGAAACATAGGTGATATGTTGACAGAAGTTTTAAGTGAAACATAATGCAAGAGATACTTTGACTATTCAAGTAATTATTTAGATTTGCAGACACAAGTGGTCGTGTTCTTAAGCAAACTATAATCATTCATTGAATATTGGACATTTAAGTGCTTGGTGGTCTTATGCTTATCACATAAACAAAGTTAATACCATTGAATAACTATGTTTTATAAAAATAATTTATGCAAGGGGTGGGAGGGGGGAAGCAAGCGAACATATGGCAAGTCATCATCTGACGAAGGATCTTGAACGTGAAACCTGAACCCATCTCTCTTTCCACAGATGCCATCTGACTGCTGTGTAATCCAGACATTTATTTCAGATTTCCAGCATTGGCAGGTTTTTAGTTTTTTAAGCTACTGTGTATGTTTTCTGGTTAGGGACCGCTGGTCAAAGAAGAAAATGGGTTTCTTTACATGCAAAAATGAAGGAAGTATTTCCATTTTTTAACATAGCAATGCTGCTGTTTCCTTGGGGGAAAAAAATCATAGCAGACATTGATAAGTTTTACAACAGGGAAACTGGCCTTTTGGCCCAACTGTTCAAGTTGACTGTATTTGAATGCATTTGGCTTGTAAACTTAAAAACCTTTCCAATCCTTTAACCTGTCCTTTGAATGTTGCATTTACACTCACCTCTACTACTTCCTCTGCCAACACATTCCACATACCTACAACCTGTGTAAAAAAGGTGCCCCTCAGATCCATTTTAAATCTATGCCCTCCAGCTTTAGGCTCTCCTTTCCTCGGGCATTAAAGCCGTAACTTGATTTTCCTAATTTATTACTGCATTATTATAATGAATGAGCTGCAAAATATTCTTCAACTTATGTAAAGCTAGTAATAAAATTGCACTTACACTTTTTATATTATCCATAAAAGCACTGGCAGTATTTTTAGCATTTAAATAAGAATTTATTTTAGTGTCTGAAATGAAGAGTAGGTGGAATACTCAGGTATTTTTCTTGCACTGAATAATCATGCTGAATTAATTACAGTACTGTACTTTATTAGTCGTGACACAATGAAACACTTTACCTAATTTGAATTGCCAATCTTATACTGTTTTAATTTAAACTATTTCTGAGTGTTGCAAATATTTTCACTGTTAATTGTCTGAAGGAGACCAAGGCTATACTTTAACATCAAATGCCTTTTTTATTTAAATTAAATTTCATACATGTATTCATGTCCAAGTACGGAAATGTCAATACATAGTATTTTCCCCCGATTCCTCCCCCAAAATAATAAACCCAATAACTATAAAAGAGTGAATTATAGAAAGAAAAAAAAGTAAGAAAAAGATATCTGGTTACAAAAAAAACCATTCAGTTCGATTTTGCCTTTAACATATTCACCAAGGAGTTGAGAAGGTTTGAGGTCTGAGGGGAAGTAATACCTTCAATATGTACATTTGGGCACCATCCATTGCTTTTATAAAAAAAGACATCGGGTGCAGATCCAACCTTCGGTGTAAATAATCACCCCTTCACTCTGAACTGGAAACCTCCTTTGGGAAATCAAGATTCCCAATTGCAGAACATTTCAAAAGCTTTCCAAGTTCCTGCAAGTTGTTGGTGTGAACTTTCCAAGTTCCTGCAAGTTGATGGTGTGAACTTTCCAAGTTCCTGCAAGTTGTTGGTGTGAACTTTCCAAGTTCCTGCAAGTTGTTGGTGTGAACTTTCCAAGTTCCTGCAAGTTGTTGGTGTGAACTTTCCAAGTTCCTGCAAGTTGTTGGTGTGAACTTTCCAAGATCCTGCAAGTTGTTGGTGTGAACTTTCCAAGATCCTGCAAGTTGTTGGTGTGAACTTTCCAAGTTCCTGCAAGTTGTTGATGTGAACTTTCCAAGATCCTGCAAGTTGTTGGTGTGAACTTTCCAAGTTCCTGCAAGTTGTTGGTGTGAACTTTCCAAGTTCCTGGAAGTAGTTGGTGTGAACTTTCCAAGATCCTGCAAGTTGTTGGTGTGAACTTTCCAAGTTCCTGGAAGTTGTTGGTGTGAACTTTCCAAGATCCTGCAAGTTGTTGGTGTGAACTTTCCAAGATCCTGCAAGTTGTTGGTGTGAACTTTCCAAGATCCTGCAAGTTGTTGGTGTGAACTTTCCAAGATCCTGCAAGTTGTTGGTGTGAACTTTCCAAGATCCTGCAAGTTGTTGGTGTGAACTTTCCAAGATCCTGCAAGTTGTTGGTGTGAACTTTGCAAGATCCTGCAAGTTGTTGGTGTGAACTTTCCAAGATCCTGGAAGTTGTTGGTGTGAACTTTCCAAGTTCCTGGAAGTTGTTGGTGTGAACTTTCCAAGATCCTGCAAGTTGTTGGTGTGAACTTTGCAAGATCCTGCAAGTTGTTGGTGTGAACTTTCCAAGATCCTGGAAGTTGTTGGTGTGAACTTTCCAAGTTCCTGGAAGTTGTTGGTGTGAACTTTCCAAGATCCTGGAAGTTGTTGGTGTGAACTTTCCAAGTTCCTGGAAGTTGTTGGTGTGAACTTTGCAAGATCCTGCAAGTTGTTGGTGTGAACTTTCCAAGATCCTGGAAGTTGTTGGTGTGAACTTTCCAAGTTCCTGGAAGTTGTTGGTGTGAACTTTCCAAGATCCTGCAAGTTGTTGGTGTGAACTTTGCAAGATCCTGCAAGTTGTTGGTGTGAACTTTCCAAGATCCTGGAAGTTGTTGGTGTGAACTTTCCAAGATCCTGGAAGTTGTTGGTGTGAACTTTCCAAGATCCTGCAAGTTGTTGGTGTGAACTTTCCAAGATCCTGCAAGTTGTTGACGAATGCCTGACGAACGAGGGCGAAGCGACTTCTCGGGCGAGCTTTCATGCCCGGCCGTCGGTTCGAATCTCGTTACATTGGTTTCATGGCAACGCCAGAGCAATGCCCCAACAGACATGCGATTGACCCAATCCTCGCCTGGCTTCGGCCGTGAGGCCGTTGAATAGACTCTTCAGCTGTCCGCTCGCAGCCACCCGCAAACAATGGAGCCCGCACCGCCACCCGATTGACGGTTCGAGGGGGCAAATCAGAGGAAGGTGGCTGCGGACCCCGACCAATCGGAGCGGAGGAGGGAGGCGGGCGCTCGGTGTGCGCCCGCCCCAAAGCCAGGCCCGAGAGCCGTGGAGCGGATGCAGAAGAGAAACGGCACTCAGGAACGGGGAGGAGGCAAAATGGCGGCCGTGGGTCTCGCCGCGGTGCAACTCCTGGTGGGCTCCGAAGTGAGGGTAACGGTGGACCACATCGTCGAAGATGCAGTGGTCGTGTCCCTGCGCTTCGAGGAGAAGCTCTTCTCGGGGGTTCTAATGGACATTTCTAGAAGGTACCGAGTCAAAGCCGAGAAAGCTTTCCATCCCGCAAAACAAGCGGAGCCCTCCCTCCACGAGAGGCGGAGGAGGCCTGGACTGCAGCCGGTGACCTGGAGGGCGGGGGCAGGCCAAGCGGGACTTCCGTGTGACCTGAAAGGCGGCGCGCTGCGCCGGCCCCGTGTGCAGACGGAGGGAAGGCAGACGGAGCCAGCCGACCGGCCGATGGCGGTCTGCGCCTTCTCCGCGCTCCGCTACCGCTTACCAACTCCGCAGGCACGCAGGCAGCGGCCGCAGGACGGGCGGAGGGAGGGAGGGAGAGGGAGGGGGGGGGGGCGGCCCCGACCCCGACCCCGACTCGACTGCAATTAAATGCACCATCCTACAGATGAACTTTCTGTTAAAAAATCCGAAATGGGAAGGATTATTGTGAAAATCCTCACTGTTCCCTTCCTGGGATTTACCTTGTGCACGTTCGCATCAACTTTAAAAAGAAATGGGCATCGCCAACCACCAAGCACTTAAATGTCCGATATTCCATGAATGATTCTCTTTTGCTTCCGAACAAGACCACTCGTGTCTGCAAATCTAAATAATTACTTGAATAGTCGAAGTAGCTCTCGCATTATGTTTTGCAACAATTGCACTCCCATTTAGATGGCTTTGAATGAGTGGTTGGTAAATTTTGTGGGGATGAAATGGAAAATCGTAAAATCTTGGCTTCCTACATCTTTTGAACTCCTTTCCAAGCATTGAATTTCTTTATACAAATGTAAACATGATGTCTTGGTGATTTAGTGGCTTGCTGTCCATGAGTAACTCTGCAACTCTTCAGATCATACGAACTCTACTTTGTAACAAGGAAAACTTTTAAGTGACTTCGGTCTCAAGGTCCTACCACTTAAATTGAAGACCTCGTGGACTTTTCCTTGCGACACAATGCATTCCATTCTCCATGTGCCTCCTCTCAATTTAGTGAGAGCAGTGTGCTCCCATTGGCTGTTCTTCTTTGTTGAAGAGTTGGTGGTGAGATTTTTTTTAAAACATGAAGATCGTGGGAAGTATTTGACATTGCCAGATCAAATTGTATCCTGTTGATAAAGTTCCAAGCCCTGATATTTTGCTCAGTTGCATTCATGCCTGCCTTAACTTCAAAAACAACAGCATGTACACCTTTAGCAGTAGGACATTTTCTGTTGCCCACATTAAGAATTCTATGATTTGTGAGTGAAATTGACCTCTAAAACAACTATTTAAATTTGTTCCATAGCAGGTTATAACCAACAGCATCTGTTCTTATCTGTTTGAGTTAATATTGC
This sequence comes from Narcine bancroftii, assembly GCF_036971445.1. Lineage (NCBI taxonomy): Eukaryota > Metazoa > Chordata > Chondrichthyes > Torpediniformes > Narcinidae > Narcine > Narcine bancroftii. The sequence goes on from NC_091477.1 coordinate 40,502,156, forward strand.
AGCAATACTCATAAAATGAAGGACATATCCCCTTTCCACACCCCATTTTAGCACATAAACACAGAGACAAAGGCATGCCTGTTTTATAACTCTAACTAAACATTGAGAATCTTTTAACAACCCATCTGTTCTATTGCCTATGTTTGGATTATATTTTTGTCACAACTTAAAAATTGATTTTACTAGTTGTACTCTTCTGTCATTGCCAGGATTGATAATTTAGTAGAACTAACAAGCAGTTCAGAGAACCATTGTGCAAATGCTGCTCACCCATGGTAACCTGTATTATAATAAAGCACTAAAAATATTAAATGGCTCCAATTCGAGAATTTCTTTAATCAAAAGTTTTCTCTGCATTTGTGCACGTATGTAATTAATGAATCCTTATTGCAGAATCTCTTCTCTAAGTCAATTTCTTTAACTAATGTGTGCCACCTTACCCAACTATACTTATTTACTTTAGTGTCAAAAAATATTTTGAATGATAGCAATAGTTTGTGTAAACCCTGTAAGGAAAAGTTTAGGATGTTCTTTTAAATTATATGATTAAGAAATGGAATTTTTGCATCAAAATCAAATGTTAGAAGATGGCATCCCTCTTTGTTTTTCATGTTAATTATTTGTGATAAACACTGAACTTCACCTTAAGTCATTAGAGTTTTGAGCTTTTTTTTAATCTATATTTGGGATTTTGCCCTTCTGACAAAATGTGGTGGCTTATGGTTTATGTTCAACAGCGGTACGGTTAAAGCTATGATCCAAAGCTAGGTTTAAAGCTATGGTCCAAAGCTAGGTTTAAAGCTATGGTCCAAAGCTAGGTTTAAAGCTATGGTCCAAAGCTAGGTTTAAAGCTATGGTCCAAAGCTAGGTTTAAAGCTATGGTCCAAAGCTAGGTTTAAAGCTATGGTCCAAAGCTAGGTTTAAAGCTATGGTCCAAAGCTAGGTTTAAAGCTATGGTCCAAAGCTAGGTTTAAAGCTATGGTCCAAAGCTAGGTTTAAAGCTATGGTCCAAAGCTAGGTTTAAAGCTATGGTCCAAAGCTAGGTTTAAAGCTATGGTCCAAAGCTAGGTTTAAAGCTATGGTCCAAAGCTAGGTTTAAAGCTATGGTCCAAAGCTAGGTTTAAAGCTATGGTCCAAAGCTAGGTTTAAAGCTATGGTCCAAAGCTAGGTTTAAAGCTATGGTCCAAAGCTAGGTTTAAAGCTATGGTCCAAAGCTAGGTTTAAAGCTATGGTCCAAAGCTAGGTTTAAAGCTATGGTCCAAAGCTAGGTTTAAAGCTATGGTCCAAAGCTAGGTTTAAAGCTATGGTCCAAAGCTAGGTTTAAAGCTATGGTCCAAAGCTAGGTTTAAAGCTATGGTCCAAAGCTAGGTTTAAAGCTATGGTCCAAAGCTAGGTTTAAAGCTATGGTCCAAAGCTAGGTTTAAAGCTATGGTCCAAAGCTAGGTTTAAAGCTATGGTCCAAAGCTAGGTTTAAAGCTATGGTCCAAAGCTAGGTTTAAAGCTATGGTCCAAAGCTAGGTTTAAAGCTATGGTCCAAAGCTAGGTTTAAAGCTATGGTCCAAAGCTAGGTTTAAAGCTATGGTCCAAAGCTAGGTTTAAAGCTATGGTCCAAAGCTAGGTTTAAAGCTATGGTCCAAAGCTAGGTTTAAAGCTATGGTCCAAAGCTAGGTTCTCTTTTGCTGCTGTCATTCTTGCTGTTCTGGAAACATCAAGTTTGAAATATCTGATCTCTGTAACTCTGAGGTCATCTTAATATTGTCGTTTCTTTTAGCAAGTAGGAGGTCATCTGTGGATTTGGCTTTAGAAATAGGAATTAATAAAATCTGAATTATGGGGCAAAATTCCAAATCACAAGGTAAAAATTGATCTAAGAAATACAGATTTTATCTCTCTTAGCCGGCGCCCTGTGGTCCAGCAACTCCCATGGTCTGGCATGTTTTAATTTGCCGGTTAGTTAAAATTCTTTGCAGACAGCATGGGACTCGAACCCCTGATCTAATCACTGGTGCTGTAAAGGTTGAATCTGCTGCAATCGGGACTGGGGTTCAAGCGCGCACTAAGGAGTTTGTACTAATGTCCCGATAGCTGGCGCTGTAAAGGCATTTTGCTAAATTGTGCCAGCCCCACAGTATTATTTCCTGTTTTAAGCATTGTTCTACCTTTATGTTCATCTATGGGGTTCCCTTAGGGAACAATTTCTGTGGCCTGACAATAGCCATGTTTGAATGTGGCCGGATTAAATTAAACAGCCTATAATTTAATTTTGGGAAAATGTATTGTACAGCATTCATGGTTCCAGATCAAAACTGAAATGGTATTATTGGTTTCAGGCATTGGATAAATTGGAGCCTCACACAAGAGATAATTTTTTCACAAATGCTTCGGGGGGGGGGGGGGGGGGAATTAAGTTATAAAGCTTTAAAGTAGTCACATTAATAATTTACCTTTTACATTGTAAAAACCATCATTTTGGTGTAGCTTGGAAGACGTGTGTAATGACTAGCAGTGGAATTTTGGGATAGGGTATGGACAAGAAAGAATGAATGTGATGTTAATTCAAATACATTTACATATTCTACCACAGTAGATTTTTATCATGATTAAAAAGTGATTTTTTTTTAGTGAGGACTTGATGCACAATGAGAATAAAACCATTTCTGATGTAGTCCTTAGAATACTCTTTATTCCTTAAGGATATCCTCTTTGGTAGGAAACAGAAAACACAATATGGTTTAAATACTGCAAGACTAATAAATAACAGAGCACACAATTTATTATAGATATAGCTTGTAGGGCAAGTGGAAAGCTGGCCATCTTGAAAGAGATCATGAAATTGGGGATATTTTTACAATGGCTTTACAAATTTTGAGAGCAGTCCTGCCATCCAGTTTAATTGTCTAGTCATTAAGAAAACGTACTATTTTATTGAGAAGGAATGTAAGTAATGTTCATAAGTTAGTGCATGAAATCTTTCCTAAAATATAACCATCAAGTAGCTGTAACTTTTCTGGAGTTGAGCAGAAAAATAATTTTATTGCAAGGCACAAGATCCTTAGTTGGCTTGATGGTTAATGTTGAGAGGATGTTTCCTCTGGGGAATTCTCCAAAAGGGTGACATCTCAGGATATTGAGGTTAATGAGATTAGGAGTATTTTTTTCTCTGAAAGGGTTATTAGTGTATGAAATTCACTACCCAATAATGCTACTATGGTTGACTCATTAAATGAGTCACTGAGACTTGTACTCATGACCTACTGGTTTCTGTACAGATAGGAAATGGAATAGAGACCTTTATCAACAATAATCTTATTGAACTGAAGAGCAGGCAGGCACAAGAAGTCTTCTGGTTTATGTTTATAGGTTCTAATGGCTTCAGATATGCTTTTTGCTTGCCAGGACTGGGCAATATTCTCCATACCTCCTTCTGAATTATTTGTATCCGTTCCGAGGAAGTAACCAGCAAAGTCAATGACTGCAACTTTCACCAACTGGAAACATGTATCAGTTTTTTAAAAAATTGTCAATTAGTGAACACTCATTTCAAAAGACAAACCGGTGGGCTTGGAGAAAAATAAAGTATATTTATTTTGTGATAGCAGGTTGAATAGTACCTGAATTAAGACTTGCATATACTTTACCTTCTCAGGTTTGGACCATATGGAATTCCTGTAACTGTACTTCCAAAAAGGGAATACAAAGATAAAGCTGATCTACTGCAACTACAGTGTGAACCATTCCAGCAACAGACCCCCAAAAATTCAAAATCTACTGCTATTCGTGATGAAACTTCTCTAGAAACTACCACAGAAGCCAGTGTGGGAGAAAGACTATGTACAGCAAAATCTACACCATTATTTTATGAAGGAGCACCATACCCTCCTCCTTTGTTTATCAGACATACATACAACCAGTCTATACCTCAGCCTCCTCCAAGAAGGATTAAGCGACCGAAACGAAAAATGTTCAAAGAAGAGTCTACTTCCATAATGAACTCTATTAAACTTAGACCCAGGCAAGTTCTTTGTGACAGATGCAAAAATAGCATTTCAGATAAAAAGGAGATGAGAAGAGGTGGTAGTACAAATGACAATACTCGGCAGGAGGACAAAAAAAGGAAAAATGACAGTGTGCCTAATGTGTCAAAAAGACTGAAAATGGACCACAAAGTGGAAGCAAAAACTCAGTGTGACGGTCAAAAGCGCAATACTGTCATTAAAATTACAAATTTATCTCCAGGCAAGGGCAAAGTTGTCAAAATTTCATCTCAAGTACACAGTTCTAAAGTGCATTTGAATCCCAAGAAAGTGCTGCAGAATAAGAATGTAGATCAAATGAAAGCCAGGGACGTGTTGAAAATAGCCAAAGATAAAGTTCAAAAGAAACAGCAACAGGACGTTTCATCTTCTGGCAATTCCATTCCCAAAATTCATTTCACACGGCGGTTTCAAACCACCAACTCTGGCTCACTCCCTCCAAGGATTCGCTTAAAGCCACAGAGATACAGGAATGAAGAAAATGACTCTGCTTACAAGGCTAAATTTGAGAGACTACGCAGCTGCAAGATAGCCTCCAAAACGCCGCCTCGCTGCACCTCCTCCCGCTCAGCAGGTGAGCAGCCTCCTGAAAAAGATAGTCCGACAAAAGGGTTGGAACAGTCCACTGATGAGAATAAAGACACCAGGGAAATAAAGTGGCCTTGTGAGCAGGATGAAAAACAATTGGGGAAAAGGGGCAGCAGAGGCAATATAACTGTTTATATGACCTACAGTCAAAATAAATCTGACTCTTCCACCTTTTCAGTTTATAGTAGTGATAGTGCAGATGATATAAAATCCTCCAACTCAGAATGTAGCTCAACCGAACCATTTGACTTTCCTCCAGGCAGCATGCATGTACCTTGCTCCTCCTCTTCCTCCTCCTCAAAAGAAGAAAAACTCACTAATTCCTTGAAAATGAAAGTCTTTACCAAAAATGTCTCTAAGTGTGTGACTCCAGATGGCAAGACCATATGTGTAGGGGACATTGTATGGGCCAAGATTTACGGCTTCCCCTGGTGGCCTGCCCGCATACTTACCATAACTGTAAGCCGGAAAGATAATGGCTTTTTAGTCAGGCAGGAGGCCAGAATTTCATGGTTTGGGTCCCCAACAACATCTTTCCTGGCTCTTTCACAAGTCTCCCCGTTTTTAGAAAACTTCCAGTTACGGTTTAACAAGAAGAGAAAGGGCCTTTATCGCAAGGCCATCACAGAGGCAGCCAAGGCTGCAAAGCAGCTGACACCTGAGGTACGGGCCCTGCTGACACAGTTTGAAACGTGAAAACATCAAAGAAGGTAGGCAAGTCGAGTGCCTGGGATTCCACTAAATTAATGCCCAAATTTAAATATGTATGACTAATTGCAGAAGTTTAAATTGGGCTTATTGGCATAATGAGTACAATTCAACAACAGTTAGTTTTAGAATAAGGAATACTGGTTATTATTCGTAACAGCGTGCTAAGAAGTAAACTCAAGCCATTTTTAAAAATCAAACATTGAGTGCAGGAATTTTGTAGACAAATAATAAATCTAACTTAAATTCAAGGAGGAAGCCAGTTTCTTCAGGCCTAGTTGCCATGGAAACTTTTCACACATTACATATGTGGGAGCATAACCTTGAGGAATTGTGTTCTAGCCATACGTCTGAACTACAGGATGTGTTGAATTCTTACCTTGTCAGTGTCCAGTTGTTACAGAATGTTTTATGTTTGCATTTCTGCATCTTGGGATTTACCAGGATAAAGCATGATTTTAAAAACTTGCTATAAAACTGTTAACCTGTTGAAAGCTGTGGTATTTGTTACTACTTCCAGAAAAAACTCCTACCAAGATGTACCCTGGACAACAGTGACTTTAGTGCAATTATATTGTATATGATCCTTTGGTAGATTGTTTGCATTATGAAATGAATAATGATCTCATTGTAATATTTGGTTTGAATACTTATTTTGGAGACAAATCATAGTTTATAATATTCATTCTTATAGGGTGTTTATGCTTGAACTCAGCTATTGCCAATATAAGAGAATGAGCAGGTAAAAATGGTTATGAGACTGTTGGCCATCAATTTCTAACAATGAACTGCATGCAAATTTAAAGTTTGAATTCGGTTCCTGTCAGTGGCTTAGTCATGCAAACTACAACAACCGGAAAGGGAATCTGTTTATGTATAAACAACGCAAGTTGATGGACCAGTACTTTTTAAAAAAAAAAAAAATCTGCTGTGTTCTCAGTGAAGACAAAGCAAAACTGTTTTTCTGTTCAATACAATAAAAAAAAATGTTGGAATTAAGAAATCAAACAAGTATTCCTGCTTTTTAAGCTAACAGTTCTCAGGCAACATCAAAATGTTTGATCATTCATTTGCTGGTTGAAAATTTGCTAGATACATCGTTGACTACTATTAAGCTAATCTGTTGTGAATTTCATATGAAGAGACTATAAAAGTTGGTACACCAGCTTTGTTTTGCACTGATTCAAGATTCAGATTCTTTGGAATTATATCAAATATGATTAAAGTAAATGCTGAAAAGAGTAAATCAAAGTTGTTTTTTGTAGTGGTCACTTTGGAGTATCACCAAGGACAATAAAATTATTCAGTGAGATAACATTCAAATCAGTTCTTGCAAAAGATTGTGAAGTTGCATTCCTACTAGCAGTTTTGTTGATGGTTTCCTGTACTTAGGGTGAACAGTGTGAACAAATAAACCTCCCAGGTACAAAATATTAAAGCATACCTGGACATATTTTCTCTAAAATTCAATTATTTATTGTCAAGAGTTGTTTTGAACTTGGGTTACTGCTAAATATTGAGATGGAACTTTTTGTCACCAGAAGGTCTGCTGTTTTAGTTTTATCCAAATTTCTGAAAAATGCTTAAAAATATCACAACATATTCATTGCATAACCACAAAATGTACTTAACAGTGGTCTGGTGATATTCCACCCATTTTACAAACCAGAAAGACTTTTGAGGAGAAACATTCACCCAAAGTCTATTAGTCAGTAGCTTGCATGTATAATTGATAGATTAATATTACATTTTGGCATACATTTGAGAAAGAAACTTGGCCACATGATCCCTCATTGCTGTCACTCTTTATGGTGCATTCTATCCAGCAGTGAGTAAACTGACCTTTAAATTGCAAGTTCCACAACATAATGTGACTCTTGTTTGTGAATCTAATCAATTCAAAGAATCCCTAAAATGAAAGCGAGAGGATGTCATAAATGGTTTGGTCCATTGTTGCATTGTATAAGGAATAGAAAAGAGATTATTGACCAGCTGCACATTGTTTCTTTTATTGTTGTCCTGACCACTGTCTTTCACTTGTCTCAGAGAGCCAATGAGCAATGCTGGGACTCAACATAATTGTCGTACTCCAAGCATTATTTTGGGAGCTGATATGGTTCTGCCTCCAACTACGTTGTCCTTTATTTTCACAAAACACAATTTTAGTTAAAAATTCTAATAAGTAATTTAAAAACTAATACCCTTAAAACATCATTCATTTAATCAATATTTACTTAATTATCCTTGAAGAAACTTTTCTTCCCATTGATTGCAGGGGGATTGATGTAATTGTGCTAGCTTGAAAACAGTATCTATCTCTCCTATCTTGTTGGATCCAAAGGAAGCTCAACGGCATAGTGCAGATGTCCATAAGCCTGGACAAACAGTAGTGAAAGGCTACAATTTAGCTCCTGTTCATTGTGGATAAAAGCATTTGCGTGCATTCACTGACGAAACTCAAAGCCACCATTGGTGCTTTCACTGAAACATTTGGTAGAATAGCTTTTCATTCAACATGGTTTCAAGACAAAGGCTCTATTTCTGCAATCTCTTGCAGACATACACTAATCATCTCCAATGCACAAGTCTAATCTTTGAATGGCAGAAGTGTGTTTGAAGATACAGACTTCAAACCTAACAGTATATCTGAATGATTTCTAGCCTCCATCTGCTTCTCAGTTTTGAACTATCTACTACAGGCAGCTCAAGCAGTGACAAAAATCTTTGCAAAAGCCTCTGAGTTCACTGGAATGATAATTGAAATACTGCAGTGAAAGTCTGCAGATGCTGTGGCTGTAGTAAAAACACAGTAAATGCTGGAAGAACTTTTTGCTGATACCTTCAAGCTCATACTTGAAACATCAGTGATGTTCCTCCTAAGGACAGTGCGAGACAAACTGACTTCCTCCAGCATTTAATTGAAACATTACTAAATGCACACTTCCAGGCCAACCTCTCCTGTATTGAGGGCATTAGTTACATTCAATTCAGTTAGGCAAATCACATTACGGGCTGAGTACCCCTTATCAAATGCCTGGGACCAGAAGCTTTTTGGGTTTACATTGTTTCAGATTTTGGAACAAGTGGAAAATTCACATGAAAATAATGTTTGTACTTACCAAAAAAAACCCATCTCTGCTTATAAAAGAAGATAAATACAGCAGCAAATACTAAATATTCTCCTGGATGGCTTTATCAAATGTTTTCTCCAGTTATCTGCCTCATTAACAATAGTTTTTGTCTTAGATGTCCCTCTTGATTTTATACACTGCCATGATTTCTTTTGTTATGAATGCATGCTGCTCTAGTCCTTCAATAAGTCCATCACACATTTTCACCATGTCATCTATAGGCACTTTTTCTGTAGTGAAGTAATCTTCATCGCAATCACCTTGATGCAGAACAATCAGTCATTGAATGAACCACTGGAGCCTCATTATCCATGTTAAAAACTTCTTCGATATTCATTTCTTCCAGCTTACTGACAGACTAAAGATATTTTTTTGCATATGTAAGGAGGTCAGACAACATTTGACATACAGAATCCTTCAGAATCTCCATCTTGTTCATCATTATCACTGGACATAGTTGCAGGTCAGAGATTGTACCAGGCATGTACAAGTGCGTCTTTAGTCACTGTGTTCCAAACATTGGCAACAGCATATACGGCATCCTTTATGCTAGTGGTTCTCAACCTTTTTCTTTCCACTCACATATCAGTTTAAGCAATCCCTATGCCATAGGTGCTCTGTGATTAGTAAGGGATTGCTTAAGGTGGTATGTGGGTGGAAAGAAAAAGTTTGAAAACCACTGTTTTAATCGTACCTTATTGACTCGTGTGCGTGGTTTCATAACTCCAAAGAAAATGGGCTAGAGACAATTTTTCTCAAGCTAAATATTTCAGTAACAATTGTGTCTAGAGCAATGATTCTCAACCTTCCTTTACCACTCACATACCAGCTTAAGCAATCCCTTATTAGCACTGAAGGCATAGGGATTACTTAAAGTGGTATGTGAGTGGAAAGAAAAAGGTTGAGAACACTGCTTTATGCTAAACTCCATTTGGAATCCCGCCACACCCAAGCCTCTGTTCACTGTTGACACCATGCTGTTCAAGAAAGTGTTTTTATATTCACTCTTCATTGATGTTCTGATACCTTGGTTACATGGCTGAATTAATGAAGTCACATTTGGGGAAAGTACATGGCATAAACATTATTTTTATGAGAATTTCAGCTGGAGGATGAGCAGAACAGTTGTCAAGGAATAACAAAATCTTGCAGCCGTCATCCAGCCCAGCTTCCCTGCAGTGAGCACGACCTGCTGGTGCAAAACATTTGGGAAACAAATCAGAAAAGATGTCCCTGGTGAGTCATGCCTTTTTGTTTGCATAATAATGGACCAGTAAGAAATTCACTCCTTTAAAACGAGGAAGCAAGCTTTTGCTTATTTCAGCAAGTTTACACTTGTGTGTGCCTGCTGCATTAGCACATCCCAGCACAGTTATTCTGTTCTTGGTATCCTTAATTCATGTAGGGGCTGTCTCATCAGCTGTAGTGTGTCTTGCTGGGGCAACAAGACCATAACAGTGATGCTTCACAGCATTTTAGATTTGTTCTGGTGTTAGATTTTCATTAGCGATAATCTTGGCAAACTCATCAATGAATTTCTCTGCTGTTTCGTGATCAGATGCTTTATCGCCACAAATCTTTAAAAATGTCATGTCTTCTTAAATTTATTCAACCAGCCTATTGTATATTCATAGTTCCCTTCAATTTTCAGTTCATCATTATAGATCTTTGTTTGTTTCATGATCAACATACCATTAAGTGGCATGTGTTCACTGTGACACTGACGGATCTACTCCATCAATGCATGATCGAGATCTTCACTTTTAGCTTTATGCAGTTTTTTTTTTGATTTTTCATCAACTTTCAGCATAGAACTTAAACATTTTATCCCTCTGTTTCTTCAGGTCATAGATTGTGGTCATTCCAACAGTGTACGCTTCTGTAAGATGTTTCACACTTACATCGCCATCCAGTTTCTCCAACAGCTTGACTTTCTGTGCTTATAGATAAACATAAATGCTTCCTCTTGTTCTTATCACTGTTACCCTTTGGGGTATCTGCAGGCATTATTGACATTTTCAACAATATCTTTGTACCATAGAGCTCTGTTGGTGCCAGTGAGGTCAGGTGAGGATTTTCTTTCCACGTGACGTCATATTGGTGCTGAAAAAGTTTTGAATTTTGGATCTTTTCGATTTTCGGATAAGGAGTACTCGATCTGTATTCGCATGTTGAATGGCTCTCAAAATAGTAGTTCTGAATTCTGTTCCATGATGACATAAGGAGGCAGACAGAAGAAAATTTTCAAGTATGTCATCAAAGCCTCCTTGAAAGAATACAGCATCCCTACCAACTCCTGGGAATCTTTGACCCAGTTAGAGAAGGACCTTTTGGAATAGTACTGAACCTTGAGGCCATACAACAGGAGCACAAGAGGTTCTGCATAGGCTGCAGAAGGAGTGGACCACCTCAAAGCTCTGCTTGGATTTTAGGTCATTGGAAAATCTGAGGTTCCTACAAAACCACAGTTGCAATACAAGATCTAAATTGGTACTTTTTATTTTCCACATAATCTGATAGTTTGTTTTTGTAATTTTTGCAGTCGAAAGTGAATTGTGGCCAGGATACTGGAGGTAATTCTGATTGTTAAAATAATGCCATGAAATTTTTCTCATCTGAGAGTCGAGAGTTTTACTTTTGACAGGTGACATCTCCAAAATGGAAATATTATACCTCAGTACTGCCAATGCTTTCCAAGAGTTTATTGTGGAATGCAAGGTCAAAATTTTCTCACTGCTGCCAACTGAGTCACAGGTTATAGATACATGAACGCATCAAAAGAAGAAAATTGAAGGTTACTTTTCAAACAAATAATAATGTTTGATTACTGCATTTAAATGGCGATAATGGAAATATTTTCTAAGTAAAAAAAAATATTTGGAACAGTTGCATTCAGAAAAGATCTTAGGATAATTCAATTGCATCAGGTTTATACAAAAGAAAAAAAAGATCTTGTTTTGGCAACTTATCAATGATGCACAATTTATATCTGAACATGGTTAGAAGAATGGATTACACTTGTTAACCAGAAATGAAAAGGGATCAAAACAGGCATTCTGGTGATATAAAACAGGCATTCTGGTGATATAAAAGTATGTAAAAATACTGTTGCGCATCATGAATAATTGCACATTTATTCATCATACTCCATCTCCACTTACTGAAATCTTTGGCTTGGCTTCGCGGACGAAGATTTATGGAGGGGGTAAAAAGTCCACGTCAGCTGCAGGCTCGTTTGTGGCTGACAAGTCCGATGCGGGACAGGCAGACACGATTGCAGCGGTTGCAAGGGAAAATTGGTTGGTCTTCTTCAAAGGAGGTTGCTGCCCGCCAAACTGTGAGGCGCCAAGATGCACGGTTTGAGGCGTTATCAGCCCACTGGCGGTGGTCAATGTGGCAGGCACCAAGAGATGTGAACATATAATCTTTTAGAAGCACATGTAGACTTTCCTAAATTTTGAACAAAATTGTATTGGGTGAGAAATTAATTTATATAATGATGTGGTTGCATTTTCAAATGGAAAAATTATCAAGCACTCTGAGAAAACTAATTAAATTTTCACACTTCTATATCATTGTACTTTTGAGTCATATTCTGAGATCTTAATATTTCTTTGTTCAAAAAACCAAGCTACAGATTGAAAGACACAGGAAGTTTCACCAGGTTTACAGGAGGTAGAAACAGGCCAGCATTTAAGGTCTCTCTAAAACATGCACTTTGTTTTAGCTTTGTACAGCTTCTATTATACAGGTAAATTGATTTTTAAATCTAGATTAAAATGCAGAAGTTTAGTAAAATCCCCACCCTTTCATAAAACAACCTAAAATTCTGCCATTTTACTCCTCCAGACTCTGCTCTTCCTGGGTTGGTGGAAAATTAATCTTTGTAATAGTATGATGGTTCTGTACCACATGGGCTGTTCAATGAGAAATACATTGTTTAAAATAAAGCCTTAATAAAATATTTGAAACTTTCTTGGGTGTCAAAATTTAGTTTCTGTTGCTGAATGTTCAAGCAGGAAATCTGTTTTTGAAATTTTCTGGTACTAAGATCTAAAGTTGCAGTGATACATCTCTTGTAATAAGAATGTGTATTGCTCTAGTATCTTGGTTGGTAAATGTATAAGGCGTACTTTTAAAATTGAACCTTGATTGAAATAGATTAAGGTAACCATTGGGAGTAAGAATTCAGTGAGGTAAAATAGTAACCATGTGTATGAATAAATTACACACCTACATTCAACATTGAATTTAAAAATGATCACTTGCAGAGATAACCACCAACTAGTAACTCACTGCAGTTGAAAAATGTGGATCAGAGTGTTAAAAAAAAACTGGAACCATTTTCCATTTAGATTTTTGTAGATAAGCCTGTAACTAGATTATTTATGAACATTGGCTACTCCAGCTGGGTTTGTAACAGATTCTTCTGAGCACAAGTAAAGCAATCCCATTGGAATCAGCAGGAAACATTAGTGTTACAGAAAGTTACATTCATTCTTTAATGTAACTAAACTAGTTAAAATGCTTTTAAATGTATTTGTGGCCTGTCTTATTTAAAAAAAGAGGGGTGATGAGTAATATTTAAATGTCTGTGAATCATGGACAGCTTTGATGGCTGGTGAATGTGTGTGTCACTTTCAAAGTTAGTATTGCCAGCGACTGCATCTCACACCATGTTGGATCTCACATCATGTTGGAAGAAACAGCAAGGTTCCAGGCCAGTCACCCGACCAACTGCATTGATGAAATCACATCATTTGCCAAAATATTTTTAATCACAAATTGTCCCTATTGTCAGCTCAGCCCAAAATGGAGTAGCCATCTTTTTAAAACTAATAAGCTCTACATACTTGGACATAAATATTTAGGTCATCGCGTTACAATCTTTTACACTTTGTTAAACCTACATTAAACACTGATGTGCTACTACAATGTCTATTTGGCAAAGCTCAATTTTTTTTTCGCCAGAAAGCAAACTAAAAGAATTTGAAATTCAATCATTCCATTAAAAGCCCTGTTATCTGGAATTTAAGCAACTGTCAGGCTCAAGCAACAAGCAAAATAAAACCACGGAAAATAAATCAATAAAAAATACGCAAATTTAAAATTGGTGCACCTCACCTTTAGTACGCCAATCCATGCAATACGCAATCTCAATGAACTGTAAAATTCACTTATTCAGCATCTACCAATCTCCATAGGTGCTGAATACCAGGGGTTTTACTGTAGTAGTTTAGACTCCATGAAGTATGTGAGGTGCACTAATGCAGCAGAAAATTTGGACCCATGAAGCTCGCACAAACAGAAATATGGGAATAAAAAGGTAATACTGAATAGAGTCCTATGCTCTTCAAAATAGAGAGGAAAGCCTGACAAACTTTTTGTCTCAGCTGCAAGTTCATCAACAGTACAGCACTTTTCATGTACTTCCTGAAATGGAATTGAACCTACAATTTTCAAAGTCAGGAGATTTTATTGCTTTCCAATTAAAAAATAAATTTTGTTCAATTAGTTTTTTCATGTTTGTTAAAGCTTGATAAAATGGAGAAAAATCCAGCTTTTAAGTCATGGAGGTGAAAGTTGACAGATTTACAGACAGTGCAGATTTTAACCTTAGCTTCTTGGTTTGTATATGCTAATCTCATGGTTCGTTTCATGGGACACCCTTACAGCTACAGCATGAGAGTTTTTTTTTACTCAATTTGACTGTTTCTCCTTGTACTGTGACTGCTTTTATTTTGATTTCACCACCTTTTCTTGATGTCAGATGCAGAATAGTCTGGGATAAGATTTATCCTTCCAGAGTTAAATGGTGGAATTGCCATACTGATTGAAATTTATTTGTGCTCTTTATTTGGAGCATAAAGTGACTTTGGGATTGCTAATCAATTAAACATGAAATGTGTGGCGACGACTCATTTCTATTTTGTATAGAAATGACAGAAATTCCATCTCTTAGCATCAGATACTCAATATTCCTATTGTGGTTTAATTGGAATTACATCTATACTGTTTGGTTTTAATTTGTATATTTTTCCTTTTACATTTTAGCCCGGCGACACTAAGGCTCTGCCTGCTCTATTCTATGATGTTCACTACACTGCCATTTATTGAGCTGCGGCGACCAAACATCCAGCCAACTGATGCATCATCTGGTCCAGAGTTAAAATTTTGGGAAGTTGTTGGAGATGGAGAAAATTTAAACAAAAATCACCTACAACTTTTTAGTCATAATTCAAATAAACCTGTCAACCCTTGTACATTGCTTTCTCACATGGAAAATAGAAGATATTTAAAAAAAAAAGATTTTGCAATACCTAATGCATGTTATGAGATTTTTCTGACACATATATTCAATATATATGATCCACCTGAAATGCAAGTTCTTTCTTAGAAATTCTTTTCATGCGATGTGCCCTGTTTAAATGGATGAATCCACTCTTAATGAATTCAGTACTGTAGCCTTTTTTATACAAATCCTAAGCATTGTGTCAGGGATTTTTTTACATGTACTGTATTTGCTCTCCACTGGCTTTTGCTTGGTTGCTTAATATTTAAGCTATGGTCCTTATTTTAGTTTTTGTTTTCATATCAAAAGGAGCCCATTGTCATTATTTCACGAACTTGAATATGTTTGATTATGTGATTCAGCTTTAAAGTTTGCATAAAATTGAATGTTTTAAGAATGTGGTGTACAACAGTTGAAAGAAATTAAAATTTAGATTGTATTAAAATGGTGTTTGTCTCACTTCCTTCATACCTAAGATGAGGTAAGATATCAAAGTTCACTCAACCATAATGTGTGGCTGCCAAGTACAGCCCAAGTGCCTAACTTATTATGGGAACATGATTTATAATTTATCCTTCCATTGATTATAGGCTTCACCTGGTATTTCAAACACTACCGAGCATAAATTGTTAATCCCATTCAGAGGTACTCCAAACTCCCTTGTAGCACTCAATCATACTAGGGTTACTGATGGTTTTCAATTGATCACATTGCTAAAAAAAATTCACTCATGCTTTTATTCTATGTATTTCTCATGTGACGCAGTAATCAGGAAACACTTGCTTCTTAATCTACAAAAAAAAATGTTGATGTTAAGATCCTTGTTCCCACCTCACATTTTGCATACAACTGTTCTAGAATCATAGTGTTATATAGGATGGAAACAGACCAGCTTGTTCATGCCGACCAATGTGTCCTGCTTTAGTCCTACTTGCCCACGTTTAGGACCATCTATGAAATCATAGATGCCTCTAGAACTTTCTCTGGCAGCCCATTTCCTGCAACCCTATAAGTTCAAAAATGTTCCCTCTTATTGTTTCTAAATCCCACCCTCCTCACCTTATAGTTATGCCCTCTAATATTACTCTTGGAAACAGACTGTCACTCTTCACCTGATCCATGCTCTCATTGTTTTATAGACCTAAACCTCCTACAATCTTGAAAATAGGCTGTTTTTTTCCAGTCTCTCATGATAACACAACTTCCCTGATTCTTGCTACAAATTCATAAGCCTGTACACTTTTCAACTTTATATCTTTCTGAAAGTTATGCAACCAAAACTGCACGCAATATTCCAAAATTGGCTTTACCAGCCCTTGCATTCCTTTGTCTTGATGCTCCAATACTTGTTTTCAGTATCCTGACTGATGAAGCCAAGTGTCCAAAGTGCTCTCGCCGCTAAATGTGCTGCCATCATTAAAGAGCTATATACCTGCACAATTAGGCCCTTCTACTCTACGACACTTCGTTAGGCACCACTATTAATTTTTTTGTGTCCTGATTCAATTTACCCAAATGTAGCACCTTGAACCTTTCAGAGTTGAACTACATCTGCCATATTTTATCCCAGTTACCCAATCCTGTAGTAAATTTAGGTAACTTTCTCCACCATAGCACATTTTTTATGCCATCAAACTTATCTTGACAGAAACATTCTTGTCCAAATCATTTACCATATATTTCAGTGTATAAGTCAACTGACAGATAGGTTGACCTCCCCTTTTCTTAAGCTTCATTTTAATAGTTTTTTATAATATGTCTGGCGTATAGGTTGACCCCCATTTTCAGGCTGTCTGGGCCTCCCAGCAACAACCCAAATTATTTTTAAAACACACCAATCGCCAAGTAACAAAGCTGTAAATTAAGCAAATAAAAAAAAACCTCAGCCTACATGGGAGGAGTGGTGACCTTGTTCTCTAGATCAGGAGCGGAACCTCCTGCTGGGGAAAATGAGGTTGCCGCTCCTGCTCCAGAGAACGAAGTCACTGCTTCTGCCATTTTATCAAATTTTATCAAATGCTTTTCTAAATTCCATGCAAATTACAACAACATCTTGCATTATTTACATTCTTTGTCACCTCTTCAAAAAAATATGAAGTTCATGAGACACTATTTTTCATGCATAAATCTATGTTGGCTCTCCTTAATTTTCCCCTGACATCCAATGTTCATACAGTCCCCTCCATAATGTTTGAGACAGACACATTTTTTTCCTATATATTTCCCTGTGTGCCACAGTTGTAAATTTGTAATCAAACAATTTATATGTAATTCCAGATTATTTATATACAGTTTGGTTTGACCATGTAGAAATTATAGCACTTTTTATGCATAGTCCCCTCATTTCAGGCACCATAATGTTTGGGACATTTGGCTTCACAGGTGTTTGTGAGTATTTAGGTTATGTTTAATTGCTTAATTGATGCAAGTAATAGAGCTCGGCTTGCTTCTAAGCTTTTGATCTCTTTGGAGTCATTAGTTGCCATTTTTCTACATGAGGACCAGAGTTGTGCCTGTAGTATTTCTTGAAATACCAGTTCCTTTGCAATTACTGAGCTCACCAGAACACTTTCTTCCTAATGGTGTTCCAAACAGTGATTTTAGTAATCCTATGGATTAGGCGATGTCTCATCATTTTATTCTTGTTTTTCAGCCTTACAATGGCTTCTTTAACTTTTATTGGTGCTGCTCTGATCCTCATGTTGAAAAATGGCAACTGCAGACTCCGAAGTTGATCAAAAGCTTAGAAGGAAGCCTAACTCTCTTATACCTGCATCATCTTCTTTCTTTCTTTGGCTTGGCTTCGCGGAAGAAGATTTATGGAGGGGTATGTCCACGTCTGCTGCAGGCTCGTTGGTGACTGACAAGTCCGATGTGGGACAGGCAGGCACGGTTGCAGCGGTTGCAAGGGAAAATTGGTGGGTTGGGGTTGGGTGTTGGGTTTTTCCTCCTTTGTCTTTTGTCAGTGAGGTGGGCTCTGTGGTCTTCTTCAAAGGAGGTTGCTGCCCGCCGAACTGTGAGGTGCCAAGATGCACGGTTGGAGGTGAGATCAGCCCACTGGCGGGGGCCAATGGGGCAGGCACCAAGAGATTTCTTTAAGCAGTCCTTGTATCTCTTCTTTGGTGCACCTCTGTCTTGATGGCCAGTGGAGAGCTCGCCATAGAACACGATCTTGGGAAGGCGATGGTCCCCCATTCTGGAGACGTGACCCACCCAGCGCAAAGCAATTAAACACACCTACCTGAGTAATCACAAACACCTGTGAACCCAAATGTGCCAAACATTATGGTGCCCTGAAATGAGGGGACTATGTATAAAAAGTGCTGTAATTGCTTCATGGTCAAACCAAACTGTATATAAATAATTTTGAATAAAATCTGGAATGTGCACTTTAATGACATGCAAAAAAATAAAAAATAAAATTTTTCAAAATATACATGATAAAATCTTCAATATCACAGTATATTAAATGTTTTCTTACAAACAACAAAAGCAAAACTCCCTCCCTCTCCCTTTCCATACATAAAAATCCTCACACCGTCAAAGCTTATATATCTTTTAAATATTATAGAATACAACTGGGGGAAATCACGTTTGGATATGTATAATAGTAAAATTATAGACATTTTTTATTATTACTGTATTTGGACCCCTAAATGGTCCAGGTCTGGCTGCCAGACCTTTACAAAAGTGTCATATTTATTCTTTAAATTATAAATGATATTTTTCCCAGAGGCATACAGCTGTTCATTTCCGCAGTTCATCGTGCTATAAGTAGAGGGGAGTTGGACTTTCAAGTGATTGGAATACATTTTTTTGCTACCGACAGTGCTATTTTTATAAATGAGATTTGATATTTATTCAAATTGCTTATTTCCATAAAATTACCTGTCGGGATAGCTCCGGGTTGCCGTGAAGGTCACTCCTGTTATCCTAGTTAATTTTTTTGTGGTCTTGTCAAAATGGACATGTGAATTATTTAATTAAAACTGAGGAGCACAGGGGCAAATAAAAGAAAAAAAATGTATCTCTCCAGCAGTTTCCCTGCCATTAACCTCAGACCATAGTTACCTGTAGTCTAGTTATTTGAATGATCCTACAACCTTCTTAAATAATGGCACTGCATTTTCCATCCTCCACTCCTCAGTGATGGGTTAAAAATGCCCCAATAATTTCCTTCCCATCTTCTCACAAAATTCTGGGATGCACCTGGAGATTTAGCCACCTTGATATTATCTGAGATTGGTTATACCTCTTCACTACTGATGAAGTAACTATCTTGGGTTACCTCCCTCATTTCCCACTCCTGCTTATTCTGGTCCACAGTAAACACATTCTCAAACTATTCATTTAAAGATCTTGGCTATCTCCACTGGCTCTATACTGATCCTAAAGGAGACCATTCCCTAGTGGCCCTTAAGTTCTTAATTTACTTGAATTCTGTCTTGCCATCTCAAAACCTGTGTTAGGCCTCCTTATTTTGATCTTCATTCCTTGGATTCATTCCTCAAGGGATTCCCTCGAACCTGTGCTTGTATCTTTTTGATCTGTGCCTCTAGATCTCGTTAACCAGAGTTCCTTCATTTTGCTATATTCCTTCCTTTTATTCTGCTGTAAAAGCATTTGTCCTGGACTTTCCTTATTGGCAGTTGGGCTATTATGCTGCCTAATCATGTCAAAATTGGCTATTGCCAAATTTAGGACTGTAACTTGAAGGCCAGTATTACATCCTGTAGCTATTTTAATCCTAACAGAATTGTGATCACTGATCCCAGAGTGTTCCTTACCAACACTTCAGTTACCTAATCAACTTCATTCTCCAGAACAAGGTTCAATATTGCTCCTTTCAAATTCGGCCTATCTACATGTTGCTAGAGAAAATTCTCCTGGACATACTATATACAATTTACCCCATCCTCACAATTTGGCATTCCAAGTCAATTTTGAGAGGATGAAATCATAATATCAGCTTTTCTTTTTTTAAAACAAAAATCAGCATTCTCTACATATTTGATCTTCTAGTTCCTGATGGTTGATCTGTAGTATACACCCAACAAGTGACCACTCCTTTTTTGCTCTTGATTTCCACCTACCCTGCCTCACACGATAGTTCTCCATCAATATCCTCATGAAAGTCACATGATGACTTCTGAGCTGAGCTCAGTGTTTTGGGGTACTTTTGTTATAGGTGTGATACGAACAGTGGGAAGAGAAATGGGGGAGTTGCACTATTGGTTAAAGAAGTCATCACGTGTCTATTATTTACAGATCCAATCACAAAAACAATGAACTAACTGGACAGTGCAGCATCTGAGATCAGGATCGTCACTTATCTCTGCAGTTGTTAGTGACAGGGTCCTATCCTATTGCTGAGCAGGAATACCCTCTTCATTGCCACCTCTTCCAATTGATCTTGCTGCAGGCTTAGGGTTTCCTTGCTTGCTCATTCACCAGTACAGCTGTCATTTTGCAAAACTGTTCAGCACATAATACATATCAAAAGCCTATCCACGGGATGCGCACCTACTGTAAGGCACCTCCAGACCACTGCAGTCAACAGAGTCTAATTTTTTAAATATGTCATTTTCCAGAATTCTGCCTCTTGCACGGCTATTATGAAATGTGACTGCAGTGTATAGAAACATAGAAGATAGGAGTAGGTCATTCGGCCCTTCGAGCCTGCTCCGCCGTTCAATGAGATCATGGCTGATCTTAAAGTTCAGTACTCCGTCCCCACCTTCTCTCCGTAACCCATAATTCCTTTATCCTGAAGAAATATACTGAATCATTGTTCCCTATTGTTCATCCCTCCAGGGAGTAAAGGTCATTGTAAACATCTGATAGAGTCGGTCCCCTGAAAGTGAAATTGTTATGTGCATTTCTTGGAAACTGAATTGTAATCACAAGGTGATTCTTCTGCTGATCTTCAATTAGCTGCACACAGAAGGTTTGGAAGCATCCTCTCTTAGTGCAAAAGTCAGGGTTAATAATGGGTGCCCTCATGGCAGCCAAAGGCTATTTCCACTCATAGTATATCTGCAATCATGCAGATATGCATCGGCTCCGAATCATGGGTCCTCTACCAGCATCACCTACGGCTCCTAGAACGCTTCCACCAGCGTTGTCTCCGCTCCATCCTCAACATCCATTGGAGCGCTTTCATCCCTAACGTCGAAGTACTCGAGATGGCAGAGGTCGACAGCATCGAGTCCACGCTGCTGAAGATCCAGCTGCGCTGGGTGGGTCACGTCTCCAGAATGGAGGACCTTCGCCTTCCCAAGATCGTGTTATATGGCGAGCTCCCCACTGGCCACCGTGACAGAGGTGCACCAAAGAAGAGGTACAAGGACTGCCTAAAGAAATCTCTTGGTGCCTGCCACATTGACCACTGCCAGTGGGCTGATATCGCCTCAAACTGTGCATCTTGGCGCCTCACAGTTTGGCGGGCAGCAACCTCCTTTGAAGAAGACCGCAGAGCCCACCTCACTGACAAAAGGCAAAGGAGGAAAAACCCAACACCCAACCCCAACCCACCAATTTTCCCCTGCAGCCGCTGCAACCATGTCTGCCTGTCCCGCATCGGACTTGTCAGCCATAAACGAGCCTGCAGCTGACGTGGACTTTTACCCCCTCCATAAATCTTCGTCCGCGAAGCCAAGCCAAAGAAGATATCTGCAATGCATGCAAATCCCAGTACCAAGATTCCATTCGTTGCTCACAGAAATCAAAGCATACAAAATCATTTTGTTTTTCTGTGAATCTAGTGCCTTGGTGACTTTCTGAAACAGCAGTTAGCACCAATTGGGTTTCACTATTTAGTACAGCTAAGGCAATTTGATAGATTCCATGGCATGGAAGCTCAGTATCAACATAATTTTCACCTCCAGAGTTACAGACATCAGTCCAGGCAGGAGAGTGTGCCCCCAGAAATGGAATGCTTCCAGTGTTGTTGCTCAATGCTGAAGAAAGCATCCTTCATAAGTTTTACTATATTCTGTGGACTCTGAGATGTTTGGTCACCATGTACTGTATATATCTTCTGATATTCAGAGACTACATTCCTAACATCAGACAAGATAATTTTTAATTAGTAACTGCAGCAACCAAGAACCAAAGCATTCCTTACAGTACTTAGACTAAAACACAAGAAATATGGTGCATCTTTGGGTTCCAATTTACATTGGTAAGGGAGGAACTTGATTAGTGTAAAGAAGTCCAATTTTGCAAAGGATCGCATTTCACCCAGAATTATCACCGGTGTGATCTACTCTAAGGTTACCTCTACTTATATGCAATGAGCTCATAATACTCTTTATAAAAAACCTTTATTAAATATCTATTCAAAATTAGTTAAAGATGAAGGTAAAAATTAACGAGCAAGAATATGCGAATACAGGGAGTGAAATCAGGATAATAAAGTGCAATTGTGACTGCTATTGCAAATAAACCAGACAGTAATGATAAAAAACACACCGAACAAAAGCCCTGTGTTGAACTTAATTTACAATTACTAAGGCATTTTTTTCCACTAAATGACATTAAATTGAGGAAATTGTTGAAAATCAACAGCAGGGATTATGGAAATATGCCAGCATGTCAAGTATATAAATAGATCTTACAAATTAGTACAGAAAGATATTGTTCATTTCATTGAAAAGTGGTAATTTCAATAGCAGCAGGTGCTGATCTTGACAAAAAGTGCCAGGATAAAACAAAGAAAGAAAGCAGAATGTGCAAGAAAATATATTGGACAGAGCCCTGAAAAATAACAAAGGATTCTGACTGCCTGAAAAGTCCAAATGAGTCAAGGCAGAAGTCAAGGAAAAAAAATGTCAAACATGGAAGTCTGCAGATATTGTGATTGTTGAAAAACACAAAAATGCTGAGGAACTCAACAGGTCTTGCAGTGCCAATAGAGGTAAAGATATATAACTGAAGTTTCAGCCTGAGTCCTTCCTCATAGCAATTGAAGATTACCTCAAGGAAGGGCTCAGGCCCAAAATATTGGTTATATATCTTTACCTCCTATGGATGTGGCAAGACCTGCTGAGTTCCTCAGCAATTTTTCTTTCTGAGGGGAATAAAAATCAAAAAGCAGCCATTATGTTAACAGCAGCTTCAATACCCTACATGATATGTCCTGAAAGATCTACTATCCGTCTGGCTAGGACTTTGTATCAATACAAAAACTGGGAATGCAATAAATTATTCCACAACCACCACCATTACTCTCACAAGTGCACGCCTCTTACTGCTCGTGCATAATTGAGATCTCAATTGCCATTGGGTTTTGCTCAAAATGACCAAATTAAACTGCAAAGTTGTCATATAGATGAAGGATATACAGGTGTAAGTGCACATTTATGAAATGAATGTACCAGTCAGCATGACTTCAACACATTGTGGTACCAGACATTTCTATTTAGTTGAGGTTACTGGCTTCAATAAAAGACGTTTACTTCCTTGTGCACGCAGAAAAGAGTTGACAGACATTATTTTACATATATGCACACAACAACAGAATTAAGATCAGTGTGAATGCCAGGTGAGCCTACCTAGCAGGCTGTCTTGTTTGGAGTTTCTCGGTTACTCATCCTATTTTTTGGTTTCTGGAAGCTGTTCCTCTTCTTGAGTACACCTGCTTTGATACTTTTCTTCATTTAGATTAGTAGCCTGAGTAAAAGGTATTTCCAATGAGTTTTATGTCTTTAAAATGACTTCCAAATATCTTTGCAATTAAAAGATAAAGCTGAGCAACTTCAAATTAGTTCTGCGAGAAGTATCTGCAAATTTATTCGGAGTAATCAAACAAAAAGGTTTTAAAGCTGACCACAACCATCTGTAACCGATGGACTGCAGTTGCCCTCAAAAAATATTGTTCAAATTTGCGCATTGAATTCCTATTTTTGTAAATTAAAACAAAAATTAAATACTTTTGATTCGAAATGGTCAACAAGGTTAACAAAGCAGCCTGCAACACTTTAATTAAAGTTTACTCTTCTTAATCCTGCATGTATAGAACAAAAATAGTTTTCCCCAAAGCCATACAGAAAATGCGAATGATTAGATTGTTTTTCATGTTGAAGTTATTATCTTTGAAGAACTGGCTCCTCAATTCCTTTGACCCATCGTCACATAACTAGATTATTCTTTATCACTTATTCTCTTCCTTCTTAAACGATTCTGGATTGCTTTCAACATTGTTCCATCGCCCTAACGCGAATATTCCAAGTTTCAGCAACCCTGCGCATTTAAAATATTCTCCAGGTTTGTGTTTTCACCCCAGTAGTTTGCTTTGTTATGCTCTCTTGTTACAGTTTCACTGACCAATAGCAACAGTAATTATACCTGGGAACAATTATAGTCATATTTCCCAAAAAGGTCACCTTCAGGTCCTTTTCATTTCATTATTAATCCACATAATGCCCCTGACACAAAATCTAGTTTCCTGAAAGATAAAGCTTTGTCTCTTCTGGATGAAATAACTCCATGAGAAAGACCAGAACTTACTTCCAAGTAGGTTTGAGTATAAAGCACTAAACAACTCCATAATTCAAACACAGTCATAATGACCAGAGCCTGCTGATGGGATTCAGTCTAACACATTACCAACTACATGTCTGTAAATGGAATTATATATCCAGCAGCAATGAATGAATTCAGCGCAATATTAAAATATTCCATTCCTCAACATAATCATACTCTATTTGAAGAGTCCCAAAAATATATTTTTTTTTCTTTTACCTGATGACCAACTTGCACGCCTGGAAAGAATTGCTTTGCTCAAAGAATTGATGTAAAAAATATTTATCTCAACAGGATGTGAATAGAGCAGTTTCTTCCTGGTTCCAAGAATCAAGGTTCAATGATCTCCTGCACTGTCTGAGTGGAGTTTGGATAGTCTCCTTGTGACACGAGTTTTGTCCAGGTGTCCCTTCCTTTCACATCCCAAAAACGTGCAGATTGGTAGGTTTGGAAGGTTAATTGACTGTTGCAAGTTGCCCCAGTGTGAGAGTCAGTATAAGCTAGGAGAGAACTAATGGGAATTAGACAAACCAGGATAGCAGTGCTTAGTGATTGGTGTGGAGTCTGTGGTGATAGGGTCAGTTTCCATGTTGCATCTCTCTGGGCCCTTTCAAACTGCCGTGTAAAATGTGGTTAACCGGGCAATTTGCACGGTTAGCGCCCCAGGTACGCAGCAGTTTGAAAAGGTCCAATTGGGTCAACCCCTTTGGAACCCAACTTGGTCCCTGACCCTAGCTCAGAGGTAGTCAGGGAACCCAGTTAAACATACCTAGGTCTCATTCATGGCTGATTTGAAAAGGAAAATGGCCGACCCGCTTATTTTGGTGTCATCAATGCTTGTGTGCATCACTGGACAGCCAGCATCTGAACATCCGGTACCCAGGTACTGCAATTTGAAAGGGGCTACTGACTCAAACATCTCTTACAGTATTGAAACTAACCAGAGTTGTACAGAAATTAACCAGATTACACCCATAATTTGCTTCCAGCACCTTTGCCCCAAGGTCCCAGGTGGGCTACCCAGGTACTGCAATTTGAAAGGAGCTACTGACTCAAACATCTCTTCCAGTATTGAAACTAATTTCAGAGTTGTACAGAAATTAACCAGATTGCACCCATAATTTACTTCAGTTTTTAAAAAAAAATAGATTCAATGCCTTCAACACCCAATTTGACCGCCAGAACAAGGAAGAACCACTGTGCACCCTCATGTCCCTGGAAGATCCTCTACTGTGATTAATGCGAGGAAGATGTGTGGGCTGTCTTCAGGAGAGTGAATCCAAGGGAAGAATCCAGTCTGGATAGAGTACTTGGATGAGGACTGATAAACCTGTGAGGACAAACTGGCCAATGCTTTCATGGATATCTTCAACATCTCACTCAGACAGAGCCTGGTATCCACTTATTTCAAACAGGCCTCAATCATACCAGGGCCCAAGAATAGTGTGCTAACCTGCCTAAATATCTACTGACTAGTGGTACTCACATCCACAATGATGCAAATGTTTTGAGAGGCTGGTGTTAGAGCATATCAGCTCCTGTCCGCATGGTGACATTCCAATATGCTTACTGCAGCAACAGGTTTATAGCAGATGTCATCTCACTGGCTCTAGACAAAACGTATATCAGGTTGCTCTTTATCAACTACAGTTTGGCATTCAACTTCATCATCAAATTCCAGCTGATCAGCAAACTCCAAGACCTGGGCCTCACCACCCCACTATGTAATTGGATCCTAGATTTCCTTACCTCCAGACCACAATCAGCAAAGACTGGTAAGAACATTTCCTCCACAATCTCCATCAGTATTGGAGCATCTCAGGGCTGTGTAATTATTCCCTGCTTTACTTGCTTTATACCCATGACTGTGTGGCTTGATACAACTGTAATACCATCCACAAATTTTTGACAATACCACAGTCGTGGATTGTATAAAAAGGGGCAATGAGTCAGAATACAGTAGAGTGATTTAAAACTCAGCTGAGCAGTGTACTAGCAACATCACCAAAACCAATGAGAGGATTGTAGACTTTAGAAAGGGAAAACAATAGTGCTTGATCCAGTGATCATCAGGGGATCAGAGGTGGAGAGGGTGAGCAAATTTAAATTCCTAGGAGTCACTATCTCAGAGGACCCTTCCTGGACCCAACTTACTAATTTTGTCATGAAAAAAGCACATCAACACCTCTAATTCCTCAGGAATTTGCAGAGTATGGATATGACAACAGAAACCTTGGGACACTTCTACATATGTGTGGTGCAAAGTGTGCAGACCAGCTACATCACAGCTTGGTATGGGGACACCAATACCTTGGAGGAGAAAACTCTGAAAAGGTTATTGGACACAGACTAGTATATCACAGAAGAAAAACTCTCCCCACCATCAAGAAAATTTACAGATTGCCATTGTCAGAGAGCAGCAGCAATCATCAAGGATCCACACCACCCAGAACATGCTCTGTTCTTGCTGCTGCCATCAAGAAGAAGGTATAGGTGCTAGAAAACTTCTACCACCAGGTTCAGGAACAGTCGCTACACACCTCCACCAGCCCCCTCCTCCAGACTCTGAGACAATAAACTCAGACTAATTTAAGGACGTGGCGAACCGCGCTACTCCATTATTAAACCGGCGTCTGTAGTTGCGGGCCCCCGAAGGATCAGGAACGCCGGGGGTCGGGGGACACAAAGAATTCTGGGAGGCGTGTGACTTCAGAGATCAGGTGATGGTGATACCGCGCCAATTGTAATTACTTAAACTCCTCTGAAGATTCCATTAAACAGTTCTGTTGGTTCAGCTCACAGACAACTTCTGTTGTGCCTTATTCACTGCACCACTCACTACATTGGTGAGCCCGACAGTCCAAATATTTTGGACCTTACCATGGATGCGCCGAATGTCATTGCGCTCAAACTTCCATTTTGGAATTCGCAGAAACAGGCCTGGTACAAGCAGGCTATGGCCCAGTTCCTCCAATGCCAGATTATAACTGACACAAACAAGTACTACTATGTTGTTGCATCGCTGGACCAAAATACCGTGGGGTGTACTGTAGATTTCTTATGCCAGTCTCCAGCTAACAACAGGTATGAAGCCATCAAAGTCCTGCTCGTACGTATTTTCAGCCTTTCCTGATGCAACAGGACAGCATGACTTCTCCATATGGATAGCCTGGATGACCACACTACTTCTGAACTAATGAACAAAGTGCTGGCGCTCATGGACGGACACAAGCCCTGGCTGTTTTTTGAGCAACTTTCTCTCTAGCATTTTGCTGTTTGCAAACAAAGACTTTAACAACCCGTCGTTCAACAGCCCATGCTGATGAGTTGCGGCATGCTAAGCAGCATGGCAGACTTTCTGTTGGGTGTGCAGGAGAGCCTTGGCAAAGGGCACAAACCCTGCCTACTCTGGATAGCGGTGCAGCATCAGACTCAACCAGACGCAGTGCAGACAGAGCAGTGCTGCTATTACCATCAGAGATAGGAGTTGCAGCCCGCCAATCCCATCCCCCCTGCATGCATACAAGAAACATTGAGGCCGACAGTTGGTAGTGGTCATAATGGCCGGCCACAAGAACAACCTCCTTTTTCTCCAGGATGGACATTCAGGCCGTCGGTTCTTGGTCGACACTGGAGCAGAGGTTAGCGTGTTTCCCTCCTCCGGCCCAGACACTTTCAGGAAAGAAGGGCCCTCCTTGCATGCCCACTGCCAACAGCAGCATCCAGTTGTACAGGTCACGGAAAATTCCACTCAATTTCGGCTCATTGGGATTCAGCTGGTCCTTCACCATTGTTGATGTATCTCCTGGGAGCTGATTTTTTTTGCGAGCACACTCCCTTCTAGTAGATCTCAAAGATCACCACCAAATTAATTCCAAGACCTTTGAGTCCCTCGCTTTAGCATTGCCCACATCTCGCCTCAATGACGTTCTCGGACAATGAATATGCCAGAATCCTAGCAGAATTCCCCAGCATTATTACTCCACAGTCCTCAATGGCCCAACCAAAACGTGGATTACAGCACCATTTTCCAACTCATGGACATCCCCTGCATGCCTGAGCCTGCAGGCTAACCCTGAATAAATTGCGATTAGCTTAAGATGAATTCTGGCACATGGAGGAAATGGGGATTGTTCACGGGTCCAACAGCCCTTGGGCATCTCCGCTGCATATGGTATCTAAGGCGTCTGGGAATGGAGACCTTGTGGGGACTATCGGTGTCTGAACGACATCACTGTGGCAGATCGCTGCCCGGTTTCCCATATATAGGGTTTCTCTGCGATCCTTCACGGCACTAAGATTTTCTCCAAAATTGACCTAGTGCACAGGTACCATCAGATCCTAGTTCACCTGGACAACATTCCTAAGACTGCCTTGATTATTTCATTTGGGCTATTTTAATTTCTCCTTATGCCTTTCGGTTTAAAAAACACGGCCCAGACATTTCAATGCCTAATGGACATAATTACCTGGGGCCTGGATTCCATCTACATTTATTTGGACAACATCCTTATCGCCAGCCATTTGTGGCAGCAGCATCAGGCCCATCTCCATCAACTATGCCAGTGGCTAGATGACCACTGGTTAGCGATCAATCTGGCCAAATGCCAGCATGACCTCACATCAATCGATTTCCATTGCCACCACATCAATCAGTACGGAACAGTTCCACTACCTTCCAAGATTTTTCAAATCTCCAAGACCCTCCACCACTAAAGGCCTCCATGAATTCGTTGGCATGATTAACTTTTACCATCATTTCGTGCCAGCTGCAGTGGAAGTTATGCAGCCACTTTTCAAACTCTTGTCCGAACATCCCAAGGAACTGAAATGGAATGACGAGGCTACATTCGAGACTGCCAAAGGAGCACTAGTGGGAGCCACTATGCTTACCAATGGCTCTGATGGTGGATGCGTCAGGCACTGCAGTGACGGGGTCCTGGAGCCCATCAACAGCATCTGGAACCCCTAGCTTTCTTTAGTCAACATTTGAGACCACCGGAGCAAAGATACAGAGAGCTCCTTGCCCTCTACTTGGCCATAAGGCATTTTTGCTATTTCTAGAGGGCAGAGAGTTCACAGCCTACACGGATCACAAGCCGTTGACTTTCGCCTTTGCTGATCTGCGGTCACCATGACAACTCTCCTACATTTCAGCATTTACAACTACAACAAAAAACAATCTAGTCAGCGACAAGTTATCCTGTACCATCATCACTTCCCTCCATTCGCCTGCTCCCGGTGTAGACGACAGGGCATTGACAGCAGCTCAGTAGGAAGCTGAAGAGATGGCCATGTATCCCACTGCCATTTAGAGCCTAAAAGTGAAGGACATACATTTTGGTCCAGCAAATGCCTCCCTACTTTGTGACGTATCCACCAGCCAACCAAGGCCCATTGTACCTGCTGCGTGGTGACGCCATACAGTTTGGATTATCCTTCGAATAGGACGACAACAAGGCTTGTGGGAGCAAATTTATGTGGCACAGCCTGCACAAACAAGTTGGCGCTTGGACCTCAAAAGTTCAGCGCCACACCATAGCCCCATTACAGGTTTTTGAACCGACGCAGTGCAGGTTTAATCACATCCACATGGATATCATCGGCCTGTTGCCCCCGTCTAAGGGTGCTACTCACCTTTTCACAATAGTAGACAGGATCACGAGATGGCCAGAGGTCGTCCTGCTCTCTAACACCTAAGCCTCAGCTTGTGCGAGAGCCCTCATCGCCAAATGAATCGCGCATTTTGGACTACCCATGAATTATCTCCTCTGACAGAGGAGCTCAGTTTACGTCAGGGTTATGGTCCACAATCGCACAGTTGTTGGGCACTCAACTGCATCGGTTGATGGCCTATCATCTCCAGAATGGAACTTTTTCACCGTCATATGAAATCAGCTCTAATGGGATGTCCTAAGGGACCGGATTGGATAGAAGAACTGCCTTAGGTACTTTTAGGTATCCATACCGCACTGAAGCAAGATTTAGCTACTTCCTTTGCAAAATTGGTTTATGGAGCCCCCGCTAACAGTCCCAGGGGATTTCATTCCGGCAGCACGTGGACAGCAGGAATCTCCCACTTTGCTACTCACAGGGAGAAGGTGGGTACACTGGCGCCTATCCCAGACACTTGGCATGGGTCTATGATTTCATACATTCAGCCTGAACTCAAGGATTGCCTTTATGTATTCCTGCACAGGGATGCGCATAGGACGCTGTTGCAACGGCCTCATGAAGGTCTTTTCAAGGTGGTATGGAATGACTGCTCCACGTTTGTTATAGACATTGGTGGCAGGCAAGAAACAATTGAGTAGATCACCTTACGGTGACAAATGTGGACCTAGATTAGCCGGTACGGTGGCATGCCCCTGGCGCAGGGGGCGTCCACCGGCCCGTTCTAGCCGTATAGGTGAGACTGCGGTGTCACCTTTGAACTCCGGTTCTTGGAGCGGGGGGCTTATGTGGCAAACTGCAGCACTCCATTATCAAACCGGCGACTATAGTTGTGGGCCTCTGCAGGATCAGGAATTCACGGTGTCTGGGAGATGCATGACTTCAGAGGTCGGGCGTTGTGCTTTATTCACTACACCACTCATTACAGACTCTTAATTTGCACATTATTACTAAATATCTTTTTCTGAATTGAACAGTTTGTTTACATTTCTTTCTTTATTTACTTTTCAGTCTTTTGTTTTCTCTCGAGTACATTTTTTGCACAATCGATAAGTAGAAATTCAGTCTGACCTGCTGGGCATAGAATCTCAAGTATGTATGTACATTCTTTGACAATAAATCTGAACTTTGAATTGTCGACCAGTAGCACTTACATCAACAGTGATGAAGTGTTTTGAAAGGCTGATGTTGAAGCATATCAGCTTCTGTCTGAGTGGTAACATAGATCCGTTCCAATTCGCCTATCATAGCAACAGGTCTATGGCAGATGCCATCTCACTGGCTCTGAAACACCTAGACAGCAAAGATGCATACATCAGGATGGTCTTTATTGACTACAGTTTGGCATTTAACACCATCATCCACTAAAAATTGATCAGCAAACTCCAAGTCCTGGGCCTCAACACTCCACTGTACAATTGGATCCTAGATTTCCTCACCTCCAGACCACAATCAGCGATTGGTAAGCACATTTCTTCCACAATCTATGAGTAATGGAGCACCTCAGGACTGCACTCATTT
Source organism: Narcine bancroftii (assembly GCF_036971445.1). NCBI lineage: Eukaryota > Metazoa > Chordata > Chondrichthyes > Torpediniformes > Narcinidae > Narcine > Narcine bancroftii. The sequence goes on from NC_091477.1 coordinate 40,533,628, forward strand.
CACACTATGAGTATGTGGCTCTGAATGACAACACCATCTACAAGTTTGCTGACGATACCTCGGTCATGGATTGTATAAAAAAGGGTGATGAATCAGCATTCAGGAGGGAGATTGAAAATGTGGCTGAATGGCGTACTAACAAATCTCACCAAAACCAAGGAGCTGATTGATGACTTCAGGAAGGGAAAACCAGAGGTGTATGATCCAGTGATCATTTAGGGAATCAGAGGTGGACAGGGTGAGCAAATTTAAGTTCTTTGGAGTCACCATCTGGGAGGATCTTTCCTGGACTCAACACATTAATGGCATCGTAAAGAAAGCATGTCAGTGCCTCCACTTTCTCAGGAGTTTGCAGAGGTTTGGTACGACATCAGAAACCTTGGCAAATTCCTACAGCTGTGTGGTGGAAAGTGTGCTGACAGGCTGCATCACAGTCTGGTATGGGGACACCAATATGCCCGAGCAGGAAGCCCTGCAAAAGGTAGTGGACACAGCTGGACATCACAGGCAAAACCTTCCCCACCATTGAGAACATGTACAGGGAACGTTGCCATTGGAGATCAACAGCAAAGGATCCACACCATTCAGCACATGTTCTCTTCTTGCTGCTATCATCAGAAAAGAGGGATCGGCACCACAGGACTCACACCACCAGGTTCAGGAACAGCTGCTACTTCTCCATCATCAGATTCCTCATCAACAAACTCAATCAAGGATTCATTCATGGACTCTTTTACACTTCATTGACTTTTTTTCCTCTCTGTGTGGCACAATCAATTTATTTACATTTCTTTATTTGTTTACCTGTGCACGTTGTGTTGTTTTTTTTTTGGCACTATCAATAAGTGGTAATTCTGCCATAACCATAGGAAAAAGAATCTCAGGGTTGTATGTGATGCCATGTATGTATAGTGATAATAAATCTGAAATCAGATCTGCTAGCTGTGTATTTAGAATTGGTATATGCAATAGTACAGTACAAATTTGTAGAAGACACATTCAGAGGAACTTGAAACTTCATGACTGTAAAATGGTATGGCAGCAATAGTAAAATTCAATCTTTTTAATTATTTATAGTTGATTCTAAAAACAAAAATAATTGAAGTTCCAAAGTAGGGTTTAACTTTATTGATATTTTTCTCTCTGTATTGTACTTTACCTTTGTTATCTGTTTACATTTCTTTATTTGCTTACATGTTTATGCTGTGTACAGTTTTTTTTGCACTACCAATAACTGGTAATTCTGCCTCGCCCACAGGCAAAAGTATCTCAGGGTTGTATAGGATATCATGTATGTACTCTGACAATAAATCTGAAATCTGACACAGAGATTCACAAAACCCCTCAAATTTGTAAGTTATTGAATTCACTTAATATCTACAGATGCAGATTGATTGACAATCAAGTATTGATATTTAAATTCTGGATCTTGTTGCCAAGTTTTAAAAGAAAAACTGAAAATAAACCAACCTGAGATGGTCATTAGATAAAGCATAGCTTTCATGAATTTTTGCTCTCTTAAAAGTTTAGTTTAGTTTAATGTGTGGGTTACAGCAGCTGTGACAATTAGCAAAGCAGCCAAAAGTGCTCATTTCCATGACAACATCAAGCACAACCCACTTAGTGTCAAGATGAGAGATTCTTGGGTTAGGCTCCAGTAAAATAAATCTACCCCATTAATTTTTCTTGGCACCTTACTTCACTGTTTTAGATATTCCCACTGTCCATCACACAATAACCAAACTGACAACTGTGAGTGGAATAAAATGGATTGATATTAGGGAAATCTTGTATTAAACAGTTGGACTAATGAAGGTTAATAGAGCTGTCAAAAGAGGTGATAGAAAGTTAGAAGAAGATGGAGGATGAGTCACAGACACAAACACAAAGCAAGAAACTGTTGGTTGTAATTAAATCCAAGGTTAGTCTGGTTGAAATGTAAAATGAGACAGAAGGTGTCATTATCCTCTGAAAGACAGATGGTTGTTGCCTTACAATGACTGCTAATCAGAATGAAGAGCAATATCTTTTTCCCTTTCCCTCATGCATGCATATCTATATATAGTTTCTACAACTGCTATAAAAATTGGTCCAATAGTCCAATGACTGACATAAGGGATGGAACAAAATCTGGGTAGGCATTGACCTTTTACATGCTATCCCAATGCATTCTCCTTATGGATCTGAATTCCAGTCTTTTCAGCCTTTGCGAGGGACAACCAGCATAATATGTGGCTACATATACAACGTACATGATGCAATATGGATCAATCATCAGTATTGTATTGTACCAATAATTCGAACATCATGACTTGGGAAATTTTACAATGCACAATCATTCAGCCAAAAAAAAAAATCCATCCCTGTTCAAAGAAGAGTGCAGATGGGTATTCTGACGCAGCAACAGGCATACTTAAAAATGAGTTTCAACTTGCTGAAGCCTCCAGAGGATTATGCAAAAGCAGCCTAACATCACCAGGGAGATGAGCAATTCAACAATGATGAATCATACCTAGACGCTACAGCTCCTGTCACGTTCAGGTGAAAATGATTGGGAACAATTGCACAACTTGCAACCAGAGGTGCCAAGAACATTCACATCCATAATGACAGAAGAGTGCAGAAAGAGTTAAAAAATGCAAATGAAAAATATAAGGCCAATGCTTTTAGATTTTAGAATCATCTTTGTGCTTGCTTAGATGACACATCTTAGCCACCTCCTGCAGTTTCCACTACAGAAGCCAGTCTCCAGTCAATTTAACACTCTCCATATGATTTCATCTATTCTCAGTCATTATGTTGACAGGCTGTGACAAGAGGTAGTCCCAATTCACATTCAACGATTCAACAAATAGAAGATCAAGTATTTCTGACCCACTAACAGATGGAGGAGCCCAGACACGCACAGTGATGTCTGATAGCATATAATGCAAAATCAGACACAAGTAGAAACAGGGTCAGGATTACATCATTTTAAAACAATTGGGAATGGGTATGAAACGTTGCTTTTGCCCACAATATTATACTCCAGCCAAAAGAAAAAAAATCATTAATGCTGCCTACTTGCACCTCCATAACATTGTCCAATTTTTGCCCTACCTCCATTCATTTCCTGCCACGTCTTTGCTCAATTTGGGCTTGACTCTTTTGGTGGTTGGATGATTATCCGCATTTTGATGAATGCATTCTAACCCACATCAAGGTCAGTTCACTTGTTTTCTGTGCTACGTTGACTCTTTGACTGGCAAAATCCAAGTTCTAAAAATGTAGTCCCCTGACAGCCTTGCCCTTTCCAATTTTTGTAACCTTCTCCAGCTTCATATTTCATAATTTATTCTGGACTTGCTGCTCAACTTGTGAGCATCCTAGTCTTAAACATCTATTCTTTTATATTCTCTAGAAATTGTATAACATTATGCTATAAAACAAGAGAGCAGAAACCAATACAGCTATTTTATTCTTGATAAACTGATATTCAATAGCATTCTAACACATGTGGTGACATTAAAATATCAATTTAGCTACTTAGGTAGTTGTCAAACATTACTTGGATACAGATTTTAAAATAGTTAGATATAATACATTCAATAATCATGTGCTGCCTCACTTCCTTGCGAATGGAAGATACAGCAAGGACTCATGGCTGCTTCTTTCCACAGTGGTTAATGGTTTGGATACACAAGTTGAGTTCTCATATTACCTGCTTGCCTAAATCACACCATACTTACAAAGATATGCAGGTGCAGTTTAGTTTCTGAAGGTCTAATACAGCTAAAATAATAGTTTAAAAGATAGCTTGAAAATGCTCACGTAATATACTGCAAATAACTACTCAAACTTTGAACAGAAAATTATTTAGATCAATTTGCTTTCTGTGCTTTCAGTAACTACATGTTTAGCTTCTTCAAACAAGCATGTTGCTTTAAGAATAATGAAACACAGAGGGAATGAACTTCAGCTCGAGTGTTTTAGTCTTGTCCCATCCAAAGCTTTTCTAAATGAAAAGTATCACAGCACATAATGAGTAGCAGGGTTTTTGCAAAGGCTTTGATTACACACGTTTCATAATTGTGCAACAGGACATGACAGGAGGAACAGGTCAAGAGAATCAGTGGCACGAAAGAATGTGACATTGCCAAGTGGGAATTCCTGTGAATCTATGGCTGCGTATGATCAATCAACATCAATCAAACTGAGAAAAACCTCAAGGTAATGCTGATTATATTAGTGCAAAAAAATTCAAGCAAAAACAGAGAATAACTAATTCATAGAACTAACTAAAATTCTTTCATAGTTCAGCTTAAGATGACTCTATTATCTTTTTAAAAAGTTGAACAAACCCAACAAACTTAAACATAAGTTTGAGAAAAAAAATTTAATACTCACCCAGAGATAATGTAAAAACATGCAGAAACTGAAAATATATATTTTTTAAAATCAGCAGAGATTTCAAAAGGACATGCTTGATCGAAATCAATGAATTATTTTTTTGTCGCTAAGATGGAAGGGTGACAGAGGAAACAATGCAGTTGATTTTCTAAAATTTGCATTTCTAAAAAGGTACTACATAGCATGTTTAAGAAAAAGATCAGAATACATACAACCAAGGTACATTGGGCAGAATGGATAACAAACTAGCTACAAAACAGACACCCAGAGCTTCTAAGCGATTACTCAGACATTACCAAGCCATGAAAGACCCCAACAATGAAGACGCTGTTTACATCCGGTACCGCACGGATGGCAGTCTCTTCAATCTGAGGCGCCTGCAAGCTCACACCAAGACACAAGAGAAACTTGTCCGTGAACTACTCTTTGCAGATGATGCCGCTTTAGTTGCCCATTCAGAGCCAGCTCTTCAGCGCTTGACGTCCTGCTTTGCGGAAACTGCCAAAATGTTTGGCCTGGAAGTCAGCCTGAAGAAAACTGAGGTCCTCCATCAGCCAGCTCCCCACCATGACTACCAGCCCCCCCACATCTCCATCGGGCACACAAAACTCAAAACGGTCAACCAGTTTACCTATCTCGGCTGCACCATTTCATCAGATGCAAGGATCGACAATGAGATAGACAACAGACTCGCCAAGGCAAATAGCGCCTTTGGAAGACTACACAAAAGAGTCTGGAAAAACAACCAACTGAAAAACCTCACAAAGATAAGCCTATACAGAGCCGTTGTCATACCCACACTCCTGTTCGGCTCCGAATCATGGGTCCTCTACCGGCACCACCTACGGCTCCTAGAACGCTTCCACCAGCGTTGTCTCCGCTCCATCCTCAACATCCATTGGAGCGCTTTCATCCCTAACGTCGAAGTACTCGAGATGGCAGAGGTCGACAGCATCGAGTCCACGCTGCTGAAGATCCAGCTGCGCTGGGTGGGTCACGTCTCCAGAATGGAGGACCATCGCCTTCCCAAGATCGTGTTATATGGCGAGCTCTCCACTGGCCACCGTGACAGAGGTGCACCAAAGAAAAGGTACAAGGACTGCCTAAAGAAATCTCTTGGTGCCTGCCACATTGACCACCGCCAGTGGGCTGATAACGCCTCAAACCGTGCATCTTGGCGCCTCACAGTTTGGCGGGCAGCAACCTCCTTTGAAGAAGACCGCAGAGCCCACCTCACTGACAAAAGGCAAAGGAGGAAAAACCCAACACCCAACCCCAACCAACCAATTTTCCCTTGCAACCGCTGCAATCGTGTCTGCCTGTCCCGCATCGGACTTGTCAGCCACAAACGAGCCTGCAGCTGACGTGGACTTTTTACCCCCTCCATAAATCTTCATCCGCGAAGCCAAGCCAAAGAAAAGGCGAGAATAGTTAATTGCCAGCATCACTGTTCACTATTATGGTTTTTAGAATGCAGGCATGTAACGGCACAATCAAAACATTTTGCCGCCACACAGGCAGTCTGAAAAGAAATGTGCAGGAATTTTAAGTCAATTCCTGCTCCGCAGTTTATCCTGAAGGACTCCTACAACTTTTTGGAGGAAGCAGTGCAAATTGTACCGGAAAAATTAGTTGTCGGTCATTCACTCTGCTGCATGTTCAACCACCGGGACTGTTGCACTCAGATACTTTGCAATCTAAAAAGGTGCCCAGTAATTATGTTGAATTTTTTCAGCGATTTTCCCGACACTGCAGTCTAAAAAACATTTATATGTTCGGTAAGTGGCATTTTTACACAGAAACTTCGGAATTATTCTGAAAAAAAATGAGCATACTTACCTCCGGTGTGTCCCAATGTGGTCTACTCAGGGGCACTTTTAGGGCACTTTTACACAGCCTTCCCGTGTTGTGGAATTTGTCGGAGGGGGACCGTTGTATTCATTAGGCCTGTTTCTTACGGAGTGGCTGAATGTCGTATTCATTAGGCCTGTTTCTTACGGAGTGGCTGAATGTTGTATTCATTAGGCCTGTTTCTTACTGAGTGGCTGAATGTCGTATTCATTAGGCCTGTTTCTTACGGAGTGGCTGAATGTCGTATTCATTAGGCCTGTTTCTTTCGGAGTGGCTGAATGTCGTATTCATTTGGCCTGTTTCTTACGGAGTGGCTGAATGTCGTATTCATTAGGCCTGTTTCTTACGGAGTGGCTGAATGTCGTATTCATTAGGCCTGTTTCTTACGGAGTGGCTGAATGTCGTATTCATTAGGCCTGTTTCTTTCGGAGTGGCTGAATGTTGTATTCATTTGGCCTGTTTCTTACGGAGTGGCTGAATGTCATATTCATTAGGCCTGTTTCTTACGGAATGGCTGAACGTTGTATTCATTAGGCCTATTTCTCACGGAGTGGCTGAATGTCGTATTCATTAGGCCTGTTTTATGGAGTTGCTGCGGTCAATTTACACTTTAGCCGCTCTATAAAAACGTGTAGGGGTACGAGTGGAAAAATTACAGGATGGAATTTTTATGAAAATTCCATCCCAACATTTTTACACTCCCACTGGAGCAGAAATTCTCTGCTGTGTAAAAGTGCATAAAGACTCAAAGTATTGGGGGTGGAGAGTGGTATATGTGGGTTAATACAAAGAACTGTGACAAACTACAGGAAATCAACAACAGCCTTGCAGAGCGAGCAGATAAATAGCAAGCAAAGTTCTGTATGTGTGTGAGATTTCACATTAAGGAAGCCATGAACTCAGTGTATAGTTTTAAATGAAGGAGAGAAAGAAAATATTTGCTGGTCCTGATTATCATGATACACTAAAAATAGTGCATCAGCATATTCAGGGAGCACTTCAAAGACCTCTTGGTTTCCTTTCAAAAGGAACAAAATTGAAAAACAAAGTTGCTATGTAAAACCTTTTCAACAAGATAGTTAGACCACAAATGTAAAGTTTTCTGATCCCTGTACTTTCAAGAAGATGAAAGGCACGAGATAAAATGCAAACATTTTCAGAACTGAAATGTATAAAGAACAAAATGCTCTAATGTTTTCAAAAGACAAAAGGCTGACAGCAGAACTGATCATTCCTTGATTGGAACAGAGGTACCTGTTCTGCAAGTAGGGCAACTGTCTCACAGATGCAGCACTCTAGGTTCAATTCTGAACAAAATGTTAATGTCTGTACAAGGTTTGTACATTCTCACTGTGAACATGTGGGTTTTTTCCCCCCACACCCAAATATGTAAGGATAATTGGCCACTACAAATTAACCACAGTGTTGGTGGTTAATGAGAGAAACATGGGTGCATCAAGGAGTACGTGGCAGAGGATACGTTAGAGGGAAGTGGGGGATATAATTGATGGGAATGTTCTGACTACCAGCATGGATTTGATGGGTCAAATGGCCTTATTTTATGTCATGTGAAAGATCTAAAATAACTGGGACTCGTAGATATACAGAAATGCTTTGATTTTAAGAGCAAGATATGTGAAACTTCTATTACAAAGGATAGGTGAAGTAAATAGCAACTAACAGGAAACCAAAAAAAATTGATAGATTGAGAGGAAGCAAAGGTGCAGAGTAAACAATGGTATCGATCTGTACGACTAACTTTGGATAAGAAATCTAGCAATTTTGGCCCAGATAAATTTATTCTGTTTGCATATGGAAACAATGCAAATTTTACCAAAAGAAAAGTACAGTTTTGATATTTTTATTTCATTCTCTGAATCATACCAATGGATATTCACACTTTATATATATTTTTAAGTCCACAGAAAATAAAGCAGTAAGTTTAATGAGATCAACAGTGCTCAACTAGACATCTCATCAATAATTTGTAAATATCAATCAAAAACATCTGCCCAATGGTTATATGGCAACTTTAATTTGCATAAAATTAAAATTAAATTTGCTTCCAAAAACCCAGATATAATCATACTTGGTTTAATACTCATCCAAATTTAAATGACAGATAAAGCTTATAACTTCAGCTGTTGCCTTTACTTCCAACAAGCAGCTCAAATCAAGTGTCTTAAAAGTTGTAAACAAATACCTGCAAAAAATGCAGCAAAAATGGGAACAAATCTATTTGCTGAGAGACTAGAAAAGCAGTTATTTAAAAATTGTACAACTAAAATTTGTTCGAGCACACTAGTAATAAGCATTATCTATCATTGTTATTTGGGTTTTGCACAAAGTTGATAGAGTACGAGCCGGAGTTTGGATCCTTGTTTAACAGGAAGTTGTCAGTGGACAGGCCAAAAGGTCGCAGGACCATGTTGCCGAGATCTTTCAGCTTGCCTACAATAAAAAGAAAATGATCTGTAGCGTGATTCTTCAAGTAAACAAAGGATTTAATCTGCAGACAATTAAAATAAGGTCAAACACAAGTTTTGTTTTGAATGCTGCACAATTGCATGAAAAAATCAGGCCACTGTCAATAAACGAGACAGCACTGCAACAAAACCCATTCTGCAACAAACTGTTTACAATTGATAATCATTTGAGCTGATAACCTACCAATGCACTGGACCAATTTTCCAAAAAAAATTGAATTACCGAGTCAAGTTCAGCATAATCTACTTACAGCTTGGGGGGGAGGGGGGGGGAGGGGTGGGTGGCGGCTGGCTGCTTGTGGGCAAGGGCTGGGTTTGGGGGCTTCAGGGTCTCAGGGAATTCTCTTTTGACTGAAAGAAGCACTTCATTTAACTTTCTGCTAACGTATCTCTATTTAATGTCTGAATTAAGTGAAGTTTGTGTAATATTGAACTTTATAACATGATAATTGCATTTTGATGAAGATCTACCGGGACCAATGCCTGAAGAGGGCGCACAAAATCAGTGAACCGGTGCGGACTCGAAAGGCCAACATGGCCTGTTTCCGCTCCTTAAATGGTTATATGGTTATCATGCTTAGAAGTGAACAGGAAAGGGATAGAGCTGGAAGAGGATGAAATATTTTGCACTTAGAAACCATCATCCAGAATTTTGCAGATAAATTGGCAACAAAGCTATCAGGAACTTTCAGATAATCTAAAATGTAGAAATTCAAAAGCTGCTCCATGTGTTTCTCTAATCTTCCGCAAGGTCCAATATTTTACAATACATGTATACCCCACTTTACGGATATTTGAATTACGAAAATTTGCTTTTACGAAGAAAGCCGTATTCTCCTTTATGAAAGGATATGAATGGGCTTTGAATGGGTTTTTGCTTTCACAAAAATAGCCTTTTATAGTAATGAATGGGCCTTCGCTTTACGCCATTTTGGCTTAGAAAGGTTTCCTCTAGTTTCGTAATCAAAGGAAATCAATGATCTGGCAAGAACTGAATTCTCCCAAGTTAAACTTAAACTTTTCACTGAAAGAATGAAGCTTAAAAGCCAAAAATTTTATTATTTTTTATATAGAAGTTACATTATTATTGCAAGGTGGGAATCAGAGAATAATGTGTGATACAACTCACTGATTTGCTTTAAAAAGTTAAATCTTTAAAATATTATACAAAATAAGCAAAGAACTAGGGACAATCTTATTAAAATACTATCAACTGCCAGAATAATTCTGAAGATAATGCATTGTTCAGCACAGAGCCAAGTCACACAAAACAGCAAGATATCGGGGGCTATCCAAGAATATGGACATATAGGGAGTTAAGTCTTCTCAGTCAAAGCAATGTCTATAATAAATGGATTAAAAATAGCCAGAATTCTGCTTCTGATTAATTTTGTGTCCTTTACTAGATATTCTTGTCAGAAAAATGAGAGTACAAAGTCAAATGTAATCCCTCAGTTACAAAATCTGCAGGTTTGCATCATCTTGGTGAATACTTGGAAAAGAATTGCATTTGCTGTCTATCGAGAGAACTGCCAGCATTCCTGGATCTATTTTCTGCAAGGACTGGACTGATGAAAAACAAGTAAAAGACTTGCAGTTAGGGCAGAGAAAACATTACTTTCATCTTTACAATCTGAATTGAAATCTACCATTTATAGAACATTAGTACCGCAAAAGTCTAGGCCCTTAGGCCCACAACGTCTGTGTTGTGTGCCAAATTAAACAAACTCTTCTATCCTACCATTCCCTACATACAGTAAAACCTCTGGTATCCAGCACCTATGGGGATTTGTAAATGGCGGATAAATGAATTTTCCAGTTGCTTGAGATTATATGTTGAGTGATTGGAAAACTAATGACAAGGCGCACTAATTTTAAACTATTATATTTTTCAGCTATCTATTATCCATGATGCTTTTGCCAGTTGCTTGAATTCTGGATAAAAGGGGTTTTACTATATTTAAGTGTCCACCACCCCTGGCAGTGTGTTCCAGGCTGTGTAAAACAAAACTTGACCAGCGCATATCCTTTAATCCTTCCCCCCATCAACTCAAATACATGTCTTCTAGTTCTTGACACTTGTATCTTGTGGAAAAAGATCGTGACTTTTTACCCTGTCTCTGCCTTCCATAATTTTATAAACTTCTATCAGATCTTTTATCAGCTTCCAAATTTCTGCCTTCAACTATAAAGTCATCTGTAAAACAAGTTTAGCAAAGGATGGGAGCTTTCTCCAGTAAAATAACTTCAACAAACCAGGAACATTAAGCACAAATGTGCATGTTTTCTTCTATGCACATTAATAATCTGACAACTGCATTAAGAATTTACAAATCTAAATGATCTGCTCTGTAAATTAATCATAAAACCATACAGCATAGGCAGGCACAACTTGACCCAAATTGGTACAACATTTCCATTCTAGTTCAAGTATAATATGCATTCCAAATTCTAACCACTTGGTCTGGATTTGCATTTTCTCATGTTGCCTACTTCTCAATCCTTCAGACATTTGAAGTCTATTTTTATTAATCTAAATGTTCCATGACATTTAACAGATATTCTCTTGGTCCTCACCATGCTAAGGATTGGAAAGTCATAACAGTGACCTAGCACTATCCTAGTAAATATCTTCTGAACTTCCCCAAAAATGAACCAAATCTTTTCTGAAATGGGATGCCTAGATCAGATCACCTTTGTCTAGCTGGGGAAAAACTAAAGTTTTATAAACATTTAGGATTCCTTGCCTTTCCATTCTCAGCATTTTTTTTTAAATCTAAAGGACCTGGATTCCTTGCGCTCTATTTCCTGCATGTTTACATCCTACTAGTCTCAAACACTTGTCAGCATATTACTTCTTGCACCCCAATTAAAAATGGTATAATTTAACTTATTCTGTCTTTTCTTTCTTTCCCACTATTATATTATCTCTCTGTGCTGCATTTCATCTGGCCATATCACCAGCCCAAATACATCTTCCTCACATTTTTCTAAAATTCTAAGCTCAGCACCATTAGCAAATTTCAAAGTTGCAACCTTCATCCTCAAATCAAAATTATTGATGGTGATTAAAATAGACATTCCTCACATATTATACTCCTCAGTTTCCTATAATGTGATCTGACCTACAATGTGATCCCATCACGTTGACACACCTTCCTCTCTTCTCCCCTCCCCTCAGACTCTCTCTCTCTTCTCTATCCCTCTGTCTTCTTTCACTCTCTACCCTTTCCATTCAGAACTATCATCTTCCCCCTTTTCTAGCTTTAGAAAAAATCTTCTGCCCTCCCATTCATATCCACCTATGATCTTTTGTGTGTGGGCCTGTGCTCCACCCCTTCTCCTCCCCATCTTTTTATTCATGCTTGCTTTCTTGCTCATAAATTGACTAAGGGCTCAGGCCCAAAATGCTAGTTACATATCTTTGCTATATAAGGCATGTTGCTTGACTTGCTGTGTTTCTCCAGTACTTTTGTGCATTGAACTGCAATCACAGTATCAGCAGACTTCCATGTTTAGACACCCCCCACAATCTCACATTCAATGTTGCATCCACACTGTGATAATTGTTTGTATCCCACAGACTTCAATTTTGTTTATAAATTATCAAATGTCTCTTAATAAAACTATCCACTGGTGACCATCACAACTGGTCACAACCTCTTCTCGCTGCTCTCTACACCTATCAGGCACTTGAACCTTCCCACATTACTCTAATCCTAACTCCTCATCAAAAAAAAACAGGCCAAGATGGTCAATTTCCTCAGAGCAAAAGCATGCTATCTCTCCTTTATTAGTCCTTGTTTGTCTAAAAGGTTGTTAGTTTACTGCATTATTACCAATTTGATTTGCTTTTTACTTTGAGCCTGGGTACAATACTTGCAATCATCAAGATTCTGGCAAAACTCCAACATCCAAGGGCAATTGTAATGTCGTGGCCAGCACACCTGACTTTTCACTAAATTCCCTCAGCAACCCAGCATGCATCCAATCAAGAGCACTTTTGAATCATGTAATTCTTTCTAGCACATCTACTTTATTTTTAGCTCACCTCGAACTGCAGCAACTTCTTGTTCATTGTACCTTATTTCTTGGTAAAGTTTGGTAAAAGAACACTTGTGGCACTTCACTCTTCTGTCTCTACACTGATAATGGAGTAGATAAAGTCTTTCTTTATCAAATGATATGCAGGTCTTACAGATCTGCTCTGTCTCCTTCCTGCTAGGCTAGGAAACACTTACAGGTCTAATGAAATATCTGTCTCTGATCCATTAAGGTCATTCTCTCTCTTTTTCAGTTCCACTCTGCACCCTCCCCCCTAACTCTGAAGCTCTGTAGTTTGAATACACCAGAGATTGTCTGATCTCAGCAACTAAGCAGGCTCAGGACTGGTAAGTACTTGGAGGGGAGACCACCCTGGAACACCAAGTGCTGGACAAAGTGGTGACTCTCTGTCTGCCTTATGGTAGACAAAAGTTAAAGAATTTCATGTATGTTGCATTCTAAATGTAGTATTACATGACAATAATAGAACCTTTAATTTGCCCAAACAATGCTACTTCTTTAATGTGCAGAAACATAATCCGTTACTCTAAATAGCAATTTATTGAAAGATACTATAACATGTTACAATTAGTTCACATGTAGTGAAACAATTCAGCTTCCTTTTATTAAAACAAAATTATTGCTCAAAACAGACTAGCTTTAGCTAATGATACAGAAACTCTGACACACAAGTTTCCCTAGTAACAAAACAGTTCTAAATAAAACCATCCCTGCATGCATCCTTGTCATTCAGACCACCACAAACTATTTTTTTCTGTTCTCCAAAGACATCACAGCATGATCATATACAGAATCTTAATGTGCTCTAGGTTATTTAAATAGTATTTAACTGAAACTAATGCAAACTGAAAAAAAATGAATTCAATCTTGAAAATAAAACATGTTTTAGGAACAGTAAACACTACATTTACTGAATATAAGACTCATTTATCAAAAAAAATCTTTTTTTTTTACCAATAATTTATTTAAAGGGTGGAACAACAATAAAGCATTTTATATCAAGTACACTTTTGAGATAAATGCACCTGTTGGTTAGATATTAAATAAAATATTGTATTCTCCACAAGTTTCTAGAATAAATTGCAAAGAAATTCTCTGCTCCCTCCATCACTGTTAAATCAGATTACTTTCAACCTCTACCAATCCCACTGCTGAATGGCTGCTGGAAAATAATGCCCAAACCAGATTAATACATTTTTGAAAACCCCAATTCAGATAATCCAAAGACTGTGGAAAAGTGGACTCAGTGCTGACAGAGCTAAGACTCCAAACTAACTTCAGAAAGTAGCAGGTGAAGGATACCAATATATTGTACTGTCACGATCTCAACATCCAAAACATTCAAATTCTTTCTCTCTACAGATGCTGCTTAGGCTGTGATTATCCATGATTATTTTTTAATACTTCTGCTATCAATAGTGTTTTGAAATGTTGATTAGAATTAGGAACCCTTGTGATTTATTTCTTCCTTCTTTATGTTAAGGAACTAAAGTCAAATATTGTTTTACAACCCCACCCTTGGCCGTGATCTGCGAACTCATCGGCTATAACTGATGAAGTCCAGGACCTTTGTTTTAAATGCACCCATCACTATAAACTAATATAGATTTAATATAGGAGGTTATTATTCGCAGCTTCACAAGATAGAGCTATGATGAAGGCTTGGTTACAGGGACTGGTTTTGGATTAGCTGAGGATGGAAGGTGATAACACAGACTAATGTTTCCGGTGCAAACACACTTGGTTAGTGCCAAGTGTGGGATTGGAAACTCATTTTAGTTTTAAATGGTACATTTGAATTTGCTGAAATAGTGCCCTGAAAAATGATGATGAATAAATAGAATTTGTGGTGAGGAAGCAAAGTAATGGATTTGTTTTGCTAGTGTTGAAAGGAGAACACTGGTGCTCATTTTGGGAGTATATTAAGGAACTAAACTGCCATCATAGAAGTGTCAAGAAATGGCTGTAACATATAGATGATGCTGCTGGTTTTACACCAGGGACCTGGTGATGCTTCTTTATAATAATCTGGAGTGGTAGGAATTTAGATGAGAAAGAGGGAGGAATCAAAACCAAACATGGATTCTGAAACAATTTTGAAAGCATCGACCGGTAGGAGGTGGGAACAGAAACCTTGCAAGATTAGGTGAGGGTAAAATAGGAAGAGGGCAGTCCCTTTGCTCAAGCCTGTGGACCAGTCCAATAGCAAGGATGGCAAGAGCTCTGCCATGTAGTTAATATCAAACCTTAAACTAAATGAGTAGTTCTACAAAGGAGAAATCAGAATTCAATTTTCTTAAGCATCTGGCTTTAGAAATGCATACAAGCATTGTACGAAGTTTTACAACATACAACTTGCATAGGGATTTGAAATGGAATACGTTTCTCTACAATTATCTATTGACTTGAAAAAATACAAGGGAAGTATTTCTGCGTAACATTATTTTTAACTACAGATTTTCATTAGGAGTATTGGGAGATGGTAAAAATACATACCGAGCATCTCTTCTTTCATCTTCTCATTCCTTTCTTCGATTTGTCGTGGCAACCGCTATGGACGAAAAGAACAAAACAAGAGTTAGCAAGTGATGTTAACTCCTAACAATGATTCAAATACAAACATGCATATATTATGTATATTAGTTTAATTTATTTAGATAGCACGTTTAAAACAACTCACGTTGACCAAAGTGCTATACACATCTTAACTTAAGCAGCTATTTAAAGTGCATTATAAAACAGGTACTCGAGGTTTAGAATTGTAGCAACATGGTAGCAATCAACAATCTCTTCAAAAAGCTTGTGAGTAAGAATACAACTTCAGCCTGGATTTAAGAGTTAGGAAGGGGCTGATTTGATGGCTAGAGGAATATTGCTTGGGGGCTGCTAAAAGGCACGATCTCCTGAGTTTGTGATTTGAGCACAGAACAACCAAGCTCCCTAAATTGGCCAATTTGAGGGGTCTTGAAGTGGAGTAGGACATTAGGAGATTGATGATGCAGGAGGGGGCTAGTCCATTGATGGCTTTGTAAACAAACTGGAAAACTTTAAAATCTATCCTGAGCCGTACTGGCAACCAGTGAAGGGAGGTGAGAATAGGGGTGTCAGGAGCCTCACTGTTACATTCTGAACCAGTTGCAAACGGGATAATGATGACTGACTAATTCCCATGTAAAGGGAGTTAGAGTAGTCTAAACAGGAGAAAATGAAGGTGTGGATAACTTTCTCAAGGTCTTTCAGTGACAGGAATGATCACTGAATATCACACCAAGGGATTTGACGTGTGGGTTAATGAGGGTGCTTAAGTTGCTAAGGGTATTGGCAATAATTTTGGTGGAGTTGGGGGAGCCAACTAGGATGATCTCAGATTTGCCTTCGTTTAGCTGCTGGATGTTTTGAGGCTTCCAGCACTTTATGTCCTTCAGACAGTTGATGAGGCTAGTTAACTGATTGATCATTGGTCTTCAGGGGGAGATAGAGCTGGGTGTCATCAGAATAGCAGTGGAAAGAGATGCCACGTTTTTGGATGATGTGGCCGAGGGGGAAGCACATATAAGAGAATGGGGCCAGAATAGACCCTCATGGGATCCACAGGAAAGGGTAGCAGATGAGGATGAAAATTTGCCCATGTTGATCGAGAAAGTCCTATTACTGAGATAAGATTCAAAGCAATTCAGGGTCATGCTGTCGACACCGACTCTCTGCTGGAGATGATCTATTAAAATAGTGTTATCCACTGTATCGAACGCTGCACTAAGATTGAGGAGAATTAGAGTGGCGAAGCTTCCTGAGTCAGTGGTAAGGAACAGGCCATTGTACACTCTTAGTAAGGCCAACTCTGTTCTGTGACGGGCCTTATAACCTGACTAGAATTTTTCGGATGATGTTGTTTTGATGTAGATAAGGCAACAATTGATTAAGAACAACTTTTTCGAGGACTTTTGACACGAATGGCAGTTGAGAAACAGGTCTCTAATTTTTGGGTGTGGAGGGGACTAAGTTGTTTTTTTTCAGGAGGGGCTGGACCACAGCACGCTTGAAGCAAATTGGAAATATCCCAGTGGCTAAGGAACAGTTTTTTTTGAAAATATTATTTATCATTTGTATCAATGCAAAGTATAAATTCAATAATATAGTAACTTAACAAACCATACAGAATTATACAATAAATTTTTAGTTTTATTCCCAACACCCTCTCCAAAAAAGAGAAAAAAAGAAAAAGTACACCTAATTCTACATATATGTTACTAACATATATAGTATTCATTTACTATTGTTTATCATTACTAACTGAGGGGGGTGGGCAAGGTGGAGGATGTGGATGGACTTTTATTCATAAAATCCATATATGGTTCCAAATTTTAGAAAAGTTTTCAATTCGATTCCTTAAACTAGAAGTAATTTTTTCTAAAGGTATACAATTTTGCATTTCAATATGCCATTTATCTATTTTTTACCAAATTCTCAGTTTTGCACGTTACTACATTTCTTTGCTGTCACTATGTCTATACTTAAAAAAATTTCTTGATACTTATTCAATTTCATTTTTATATCTTCTTCATATATATTCCCAAACAGAAATATTCTTGGATCTTTTTGTATCTTTATCTTCACAATTTGTCCTAACAATACACTCAAATCTTTCCATATTTTTTTCAATTTCACACAGGACCATACCGAATGTAAAAAAAAATCCCTATTTCCTTGTTACATTGAAAACACTTATCCAGATAATTTTATCATCTGTATTTAGTATTGATATAGGTCTATATGAAGAAGGTTGTAGACAATCTTTCCCTTTCTTCAGAATTTCTGTTATTAACACTGTTTTGAAAGATTCTGGTAGGTCATATACCTCTTTCATTTGGTCTAATACCCCCATTAATAGAGGTACTAATAATTCCTTAAATTCTTTATAAATTCTGGTGGGAAACCATCTTCACCTGGTGCTTTATTATTCTGTACTGACATTAAGGTCTCATACACTTCCATTTCAGAAAAAGTATTAGATAATTCTAATTTTTCATCTTCATTTAACATAGGCAATTTAACTTGTCGCAAATATTCTTCTATTTCATCATCTTTCAAAGATTCTGATTGATAAAGTTCGGCATTAATTATCATTTATTTCATGTTTTATAAGTAACTTGACCAGTATTTTTCTTAGTAGCTATCATTGTTCTAGAAACTTGCTATGTTTTTAAATGGCATGCTAATACTTTATGAGCTCTTTCACCCAGTTCATAATATTTTTGTTGTGACCTCATTATATCTCTCTCCATTCTGTAAGTTTGTATTGGTTTAAATCTTAATTTTTTTGATTCTAACAATAATCTTTTCTCCTCATTTTTTTGCACATGTAGTTCCTTCTCTAATTTCATTATTTCTTTTTCCAACTGATCGACCTCTTTCATATATTCCTTCCTTATTTTGAAGTATAACTTAATATTTGACCTCTTAGATATGCCTTCATAGAATCCCATAAACCTACTCATTACTGAATCATTGTTAGTTTCAAGAAATTTTTTTATCTATTGTCTCATAAAGTCGCAAAATTCTTTTTTCTTCAGCTATTTTGTATTTAATCTTCACCTATAACCTATCTTTTGTTCTTCCTCTAATAAAATTGACAAAATTAAAGGTGAATGATCGGATAGAACTCGTGCTTGATATTCAACCTTTTTGCACTCTAGATTGAAATTGTACAGAAATTAAAAACATGTCTATTCGTGAATATGTTTTATGCTGAAAAGAATAATCTCTTTCATTTGGGTGAATTCTTTCTGATATATCCACTAACCCCATAACTTTCCTACCTGCTATTTTAGCTACTTTATTTTTCATCATTTTATCACCTGACCCATCCAGTTTAGGGACCAAAGTAAAATTAAAATCTCCTCCTAACATAATTTTTCCCTTAGCATTTGATAATTGCATAAAAATATCTTGTACAAATTTACCATCATCTACATTAGGTGCGTTCATTGAAGTCCATTGCTCTGAATAAATCTGACAATTTATCATATCTTCCTGCTGTATCTACAATTGTATCCAATATTTTCACTGGTAAATTTTTATTTAACCCAATCTCTTTTTAATTTTTCATGTTCTTTTTCTGTCAAATGTGTTTATTGTAAAAAGGCAAAGTCTATTTTTTAATTTTTTCATATACACTTGTAGCTGGCTCTATGGAGCCTATAGTGCAGGAGAGGTTATAACTGTGTGCAGGTTAGCTCAGAAAGAACACGCTGTTCTCAGAAAGAACGACACGAACACCAGTTGAGTGTAGTTAACACTGAGCTCACAGTCCTGTTTTTATTCTCAAACTGAGGGGCATGGTCAAAGCCCTCTCAGCACTGATTGGTGTGTTTGTGATCCACTTTCCCTGATCGGCCAGTTAAGCTCTTTCGATTGTGGCCAATTGGAGGGCAGTGCTACAGGCCTCGTGCAGCCTGCTGGATCGTCGTGTTCATCCTTCATTTTGTGAGGCCCCGTGGGGGAGCTGCAAAGGGCTGCCACACACTAATCATTTTTTCCACTTTATTTGATTCTGTATCCAATTAATATTAATACTAATAAAGTTCATCCATTTTTCCACTCCTATCCCTCATTTTTATAATAATATATTTCTTAATGTTCTTGATATATAAACCAGAAAAAGACAGACCCCCCCAACTAAAAGGCATACATTATTAAAATTACATCTTTAAAACCCTGATCTATACAAATTGCAGTCGAAACCACACTCATGATTCCATAGAAGTTAGTCCCAATTAACTCTCTTGAATCATTGTACTGTCTCTTGTTGCAATACATCTATATAATTTTAAGAATTTGTACTTATTTATAGATCCTTCAGGTTAAAACTTTCCTCCCCAATAATCTCTCTCTCTCGAAAAAAAATCCTTTTTCTCTCTCTATATTATCAGCTATAAACATTCAGTATTATCTCTCATTTCAAGTGTCCCACTGCTTAAAAAAAATTATTTAATTGTTTGCATCATTACAGGAAAAAAATGAATAAAACATTAATCAAATATCCATAGCTCATTGCTTGTCTCTCTTTCTCAGGCAATGAGTCTGCAAACACTTTTGCCTCATTGGGTTCTGAAAAGAATCTATTCTTTCCATCTGGAACAAAAACTTTCAATATTGCCAGATACCTTAAGACAAAGGTGTATCCCTTCTTCCACAATACATTTTTAACCGCACTGAATTCTTTTCTCTTTTTCAACAAATCAAAACTTGTATCAAGGTAAAATAAGATCTTATTTCCATTGTAAATTAATGGTGATTGTCTTTCTTTCGCTTGTTTCACCACCAGTTCCAGGATCTTTTCTCTCACTTCATAATGAAGCAATTTAACCAATATCGGACGTGGACCTTGATCTGGATGCAGCTTCGGCCACAACACTTCGGCCACAACACGGGATATCTCAAATCGGGTCCAGGGTATTCTAAAAGGGGAAGGCGAACAGCCTGATGTCTCGGTACATGTGGGTACCAATGACATAGATAAAAAGGAGGAAGTACTGAAAAAGGATTACAGAGAGCTAGGACAGAAACTAAGAAATAGGACAGCCAGGGTGGTGATCTCTGGTTTGCTACCTGTGCCAAGTGCAACTGAGGGCAAAAATGGAAGGTTAAGAAAAATGAATGTGTGGCTGAGGGGCTGGTATAAAGGACAGGGTTTTGGCTTCTTGGATCATTGGGATCTCTTTTGGGGAAGGCATGACCTCTACAAGAAGGATGGGTTACACCTGAACCCAAAAGGGGTCAATATATTGGCAGCTAGGTTTGGTACAGCCGTCGGGTGCGGTTTAAACTAATTTGGCAGGGGGGTGGGAACTTGTATGATAGGGCAAAGGACAAAAAAGATAAAACAGGAAAAGTTAGGTTAGGCAGCGAAAGTAAAAAATCAGAAAGAGCAAGGAGGGTGAAAAAAGCAAATCTGAAGGCTTTATATCTTAATGCAAGAAGCATTCAGAACAAGGTAGATGAATTAGCTGTGGAAATTGAGATAAACAAATATGATTTGATTGGGATTACAGAAACATGGCTGCAGGGTGGGCAAGCCTGGGAACTTAACATCCCGGGGTATACGATATCTAGGAGGGATCGGCAGGAAAGAAAAGGGGGTGGGGTAGTATTGATGGTGAGAGAAGGGACCGACACGATTGACAGGAAGGATATTAACTCAGAAGATGCGGAATCTATATGGGTAGAACTGAGGAATAGCAAGGGGCGGAAAACGTTAGTGGGGGTGGTATATAGGCTTCCAAATAGTACTGTAGAGGTGAGGGAAGGCATTAAAAATTAGAAAAGCGTGCAGTAAGGGAACAGCTGTCATCATGGGAGACTTTAATTTGCATATAGATTGGACTAGTCAAATTGGTAAAAATACAGAGGAGGAGGAATTCCTTGAATGTTTACGGGACGGTTATCTAGACCAATATGTCGAGGAACCAACTTGGGAGCAGGCCATTTTAGATTGGGTACTATGCAAAGATAAGGGGCTAATCAGCAATCTTGTTGTGCGAGGCCCTTTGGATAGGAGCGATCACAATACGATCGAATTCCCACTCGACATGGAGAGTGATTAAATTAAAACCGAGACTAAGGTCCTGAATTTAAATAAAGGGAATTATGATGATATGAGACGGGAGTTGAGTAAGATTGATTGGATGGTGTTTATGGGGGAGTTGACTGTGGATAGACAATGGAAAGCATTCACAGATCTAATGGAGAAATTGCAAAAATCGTTTATACCGGTTTGGCATAAAAATAAACCAAAAAAGGTGACTCAACCGTGGATAACAAGGGAAATTAGAGACAGCATTGGGTCCAAAGAGAGAGCATATCAGTTGGCCAAAAAAAGTACTGCAACCGAAGACTGGGAGCAGTTCAAGATGCAGCAAAGGAGGACAAAGGGATTAATCAAGAGAGCAAAAATAAATTACGAAAGTAAGCTTGCGGCAAATATAAAAACCAACTGCAAAAGCTTTTATAAATATGTCAAGAGGAAAAGATTGGTGAAATCCAGAGTAGGTCCTTTGCAGTCGGAATCAGGGGAATATATAATGGGGAATAAGGAAATGGCAGACCAATTAAATTCTTACTTTAGTTCTGTTTTTACAAGAGAGGATACAAATAACCTCCCAAGGATGTTTGGAAACATAGAGACTAATGCAAGGGAGGAACTGAAAGAAATCAGTATCTCTAAGGACATGGTCTTGGGGAAATTGATGGGATTGAAGGCAGATAAATCCCAAGGGCCTGATCATCTACATCCTTGGGTACTCAAGGAAGTGGCCATTCAGATAGCAGATGCTTTAAGAATTATTTTCCAGAACTCGATAGACTCAGGATCAGTACCCATGGATTGGAGGGTAGCTAATGTTACCCCACTATTTAAAAAGGGGGGGTAGAGAAAAAGCGGGGAATTATCGGCCAGTGAGCCTTACATCAGTAGTGGGCAAAATGATGGAATCCATTATTAAGGATGTAATAGCGGAGCATATGAGTAGCAGAGAAGGGATCGGATGGAGTCAACATGGATTTACAAAAGGTAAATCGTGCTTGACAAATCTATTGGAATTCTTTGAGATGGTGACAGGTCAAATAGATGGGGGAGAGCCAGTGGATGTGGTGTACCTGGACTTCCAAAAGGCCTTCGATAAGGTCCCGCATAAACGACTGGCTTCCAAAATCAAGGCTCATGGGATTGGGGGCTAAGTATTGATGTGGATTGAGAACTGGCTGGCAGGTAGAAGACAGAGAGATGGGATAAATGGCTCGTTTTCTGAGTGGCAGGTGGTGACCAATGGGGTACCACAGGGATCTGTACTGGGACCCCAGCTGTTCACAATTTACATTAATGATCTGGATGAGGGGATTGGATGTAATATCTCCAAATTTGCAGATGACACTAAGCTAGAAGGGGTTGTGTGCACGGAAGAGCGGGGTCAGGAAGCTCCAGTGTGATTTGGATAAATTGAGGGACTGGGCAGATACATGGCAAATGCACTACAATGTGGATAAATGTGAGGTAATACAAACCGAAGGGCAGATTACTATTTGAATGGCAATAGATTAAGAGATGGGGAAGTGCAGAGAGACCTAGGGGTACTTGTGCATCAGTCTCTGAAGGCGAGCATGCAGGTACAGCAGGCGGTTAAAAAGGCAAATGGTATGTTGGCCTTCATATCAAGAGGGTTTGAGTATAGGAACAAGGATACCTTTCTGCAGCTGTACAGAGCCTTGGTGAGACCACACCTGGAGTATTGTGTGCAGTTTTGGTCACCTTATCTAAGGAAGGATGTTCTTGCAATGGAGGGAGTGCAGAGGCGATTCACCAGGCTGATACCTGGAATGGCAGGAATGACCTTTGAGGAAAGATTGCGCAAATTGGGATTGTACTCCCTGGAGTTTAGAAGATTGAGAGGGGATCTCATAGAGACATATAAAATTCTGGCAGGACTGGACAGAATGGATGCGGAAGGGATGTTTTCAATGATGGGAAAATCCAGAACCCGGGACCATGGTTTGAGGATAATAGGCAAACCATTTAGGACCGAGATGAGGAGGAATTTCTTTACCCAGAGGGTGGTGAATCTGTGGAATTCATTGCCACAGAGGGCAGTAGAGGCAGGTTCATTAAATATATTTAAGAGGGAATTAGATATATTTCTTCAGTATAAGGGTATTAAAGGTTACGGAGAGAAGGCGGGGACGGGGTACTGAACTTTAAGATCAGCCATGATCTCGTTGAATGGCGGAGCAGGCTCGAAGGGCCGAATTACCTACTCCTGCTCCTATCTTCTATGTTTCTATGAGCTCTTTCAATCTCAATATCTCCTTGAAATTCAGTTACCTCCAAAGATTGTGGAATCTAATGCTGAAAAATTGTCTTCATTTCCTGACCTTCATCGCCTTCTTTAAGTCCAACAATTTTTATATTATTTCTTCTACTAAATTTTTCTAAAATGTCAATTTTTTGAGTTAGTTGATCTTTTGTTGCAGCTGCTTCAGCTTGGAATTTTTTCATGTTCTTTTAACATTTTGAATTTCAAATTAATTTCTTTTAATTTTCTCTTCCACAACTTCAAATTTCTTATCTAGTTGCTGCATCATTCTTTTCACCTTCTTTGTAAAATTCTTATTTTCAATCATACTCTCGCTAAACTTTTTAACTTATTCTGTTAATTGCCCCAAAGATTATTGGAAATTTAAATTTTTTTTTGTCATAATTCCTTGTTCTAGATGTAATTCCCATCATTTTTTTTCTGTGCTCTGCGCATGCACGACTCCTCGCTTATGCACAGAATCACTTCTCCCGTAACGTCAGCCATTGTTGGGGGGGGACCTTGCACAGCAATGTCCAAGGTCTCCCCAGCTCCAGGCTTATCTCTACGGACTCCTACCTCCCGGACATCTCCAGGATCCTTCTTCAAGGTAGGCCTCTTTTCCTTATCTGTCTCTTTTTCTGTTCAGTTTCTTGTGCAATTACAGCTGTTTTTTCTTTCTTTGGTGATATCTTGTTTTATTTATTTGATCTTCAACTTAAAACTTCTTCAACCTTTATTAATTCTTTTTTAAACTTTTTCAGAGAGAAGGGATTCACAGTCTAACCCCACGTCATCATGTGGCACACCCCCAGCTAAGGAACTGTTAATAATAGAAAGGATGCTATGAACCGCTGCATTGAAAACATCCCTCTGGAGGGGAGTGGGGATAACGTTGAGGGGGCAGGTTGTTGACTTCATGGCAAATACAATATTTCTAAGGGTGGGTAGTGTAATTGGGCTAAAGCAGTCCAGGTTGGATGTAGAGAGCTGTGGTACAGTTAGATTGTGGGCGGAGGGGGGAACGTTGGTCTTGACGTTCTCGACTTTGTTTACGAAGAATTTTTTAAATTCTTCACATTTGTTAAGGAAAGCATCAGAGTTGGTGTTAGGTGCAGGACCAATGATTGAGTTGATGGTATTGAACAAGACCATGGGATTTTGGGAGTGGTTGGAAATTAGGTTAGCAAAGTATTTTGTTCTTACAGCCTTTACTGTTTCTTGGTATGTGTGCAGGTTGTTTTTTGAAATTTCGATGGAAATTTGTAATTTGTCTCGCTTCCACTTACGTTTGGCTATCCTGCCTCCCTCCTCAGGGCTTTGGTGAGGTTATTAAGCCAAGGTGCAGTCTTGAGCTTAGGTTTTTTTTCTCCTTGAGTGGGGCTACGGTATTCAGAATAGAAACAGATGGTATTAAATAGGAATGAAAGTTCTTCCGTTTGAGGTGAAAAGGTGACATCTCCATGGTGGTAGTACTTAGGGCAACTATAAGGGCCTGAGAACCTATTCGCGGTTTATGAGTTAATGTAGCGAGAGTAGACTAGGTTAGACTATAACATATAATCAAATACCTCAAATGTTAGGTGTAAAGAGCAAGCAAACATACATTTGGTCAATGATACATTTTGTTGCATTCAATTTTTTATATCACCAATTTAGAAATTGTTGGCAGTGCTGAGCCAACATTTGCTATAGTTTTAAATGATCAACTCTTTTCAGGTAATTGATATGGAACCTCAGAGACATTTCTTGGTGTTGTTCCATTTTGGGACATGTGAAGGATGAAGTCACTCCTTCCCAAAAAATACAGCTTAGAAATGGATGGTTTCCTTGTTAATCATTTGTGAAACAAGTGCAGGTGTGGCCAAACCACGGCTTGTGAGCCATATGTGGCTCCTTGATACATAATGTCCAGTTCGTGGAAATATGTAGGTTGGAGGAGATATCAGCGCTCCCAAAGCCTCGCCAGGCCACTCCTAATAACTGCAGCCAGACCAGGGGTACTGGGAAGGTCAGTCTGGGCTGCCTGACAAGGAAAGGAGTGTAGCAGCTATAAGTTACCCACCACCCGCTGTCAATACTGCTGTAAATTTTGGTAGTGGAAACACTCAATGAGGCCATGACCTGTGGATGGTAGGCCGTAGTCCGAATGCGGGTGGTCCCCAAAAGATCAGTGAGAGCTTGGAACAATGCCAACTCGAACAGAGACCTTTGGTTCATCGTAAAGGTGCTCAGAACACCAAAAGGCAGAACCCAGTGATCCACAAAATCCTAAGCGATAGTCTCTGCAGAGATGTTGATGATAGGAATGGCCTCCTGCCACCTGGTAGCCTGGTCTCACACATGAGCAGATAACTATATCCACTGGATGGCAGAAGCAGACCTACCAAGTCCAGATTTATGTGATTGAAACGGGAATTTGGAACAGCAAAATCTCCAAGCCAGGAGACTTTGGAGAACTGACACGGCAAGCAGGTTCTTGCAAGCAGGATCTTGCCCATAAATTGACATTCAGCTTCATGTCAGGCCAGGTAAAACATTCCATAATCAGCTTGATCAACACTCTCCCACCTGGATGAGACAGGTTATGAAGAGTCTTGAAAATCTCTCGCCACATTGCCACCAGCACACAAGCCCTAGCTCTCTTTGTGGAAAAGTCACAAGCCACTCTTTCACCTGAGTCATCTAGGCATACATCTTATGGGTGGATATGTTGATATGGTGGTACTGGGATGAGATAGGAATCGGTGTGTTGTGCATGAGCCATGGCAGTAAAATCGATGACGGTCATCGTATGCAAGGCCTCAAAGTCACACCTGGACAGGACGACGGTCACGGCATTCGCCTTCCCTTGGATGTGCTGTATGTCCGAGGATAATTGTAAGATGCAGTCCAAGTGCCAAATTTCGACTTCTGATTTGTCACACTGAGGGTGGAGAAATGTGCCTCAAGGATTGTGAAACATGCCCCAGTGCATTGTTAGTTTTTTTTTAAAAAAAGGGGGGTGCGGGGAACCTCCAACTGCTCCTGTGTAAGGGATCTATCCTCATCTCTTTTCATTTTTACCTAGAAGGTGCTGTGAACTCTTGAGTCACCACATGTAGCAGTTATAAGTTACTCAGTATGCACACAACCAAAAGAACACACTCATTTGTTCTTCAGTACAAAATAGAGTCGACCCTCTTTATTCTTCTTAGCCATTACAACTCTTTTGTCACCCCATCAAACATCACCCAGCCAACCCCCGACATTTTCACCTCACAGGTGATCTTGACGCTCTTAATCTCTTCTTTCTGCATCCACAATCCATCACAGTGTACTCAGCCCTCCCTGTTCCGACCCCATATATGTCAACTGCGGTGACTGCCACTGTTCCTGATGCAGGTAAATACATAATTGCAACAAGGGAGTGGGCACTGGAGGAACAGCCGTGGCGGAGGAGCGGAGAAAGTAGCACATGCCAGAATCAGTTGGAGGGTCGGGCAAAACTGAGGGTCCTCTGCAGGGAGCGGTTGCAGGGGTCAGAAAGTCAGAGATGAGTTAGGAGAGCTCCAATGAGGCATGGCCTGCTCCAGAGTTGGGGTGTCTATCCAAGCCAAGGCACTCTGTGGTCAGGGCAAAGCAAAATGTCAGCGAGGAGATGCTGGAGGGGGCTCCCAATGAGGACCTCATCTAAGTGTCAAGCTGGTCATGTGCAAACCTTGGCCCCACCAGATGGAGAGTCAATTCCAGGCAGCGCAGAGATAAGACCGCTCCATACCCCAGCCACTGCTCCCAGCAGCCACTCCCCGCATCCCACCGGCAATTGGGAAGAGGGGAGCGGAGGGTGGGACGGGGAGGAGCAGAGCTCTGGGCCCCCTCATCTCGCCATGCTGCAAGAGACAGTTTTGCATCAGGCCACTTGTGCATTGTGCACTTGGCTGTGAACGCTGCAATAATGCAGGTATCTGCAGACCAGTGGCAGCACCATTCCCAAAGAAAGGCCAATAGAAGCAGAAGTTGTCCAAGCAGACAGTTGAGCCTGCTCCCACATTCAGTGAGATCACAGCTGATCTGGCCATGAATCCAGCTCTGCCTCCCTCCCTCCCTCCCCCCACCCCCCCCAACATGACCCTTAATTCCCCTACAATGCAAAAATCTATCTTATAGTATCTTTAAATATATTTACTGAGTCAACCTTTACTGCTTCCTTAGGCAGGGATTTCCACAGAAAATCAGTCAGGATTTTGAAAATATTTGGTATGTAAATGTGTACTTTTTGATTATTGAAACTAATATGAATTGGATTAAAAACTAAATAAATGAATAAATATTGTTAGGTTGACCACTCTTATCTTCAAGGAGTTCAATTTTGTGCCTTACTATCCTTTTGCTCTTAATATACCTGCAGAAACCCATCACATTATCTGCCAAAGCAACCTCATGCCTTCTTTTAACCTTCCTGATTTTTTTTTGTTTTTCTTATATTTTTTATACTGCTCAAGTACCTCATTTGCTCCATGTTGCCAATACCTACAATACACCCCCCTCTTCTGCCAAACCAGATCACCAATATCCATCAAAAACCAAGGTTCCCTATGCCTGTTGACTTTGCCTTTAATCCTGACAAGTTCATACAAATTCCGTACCCTTAAAATTTCACCTTTGAAGGTCTTCCACCTATCTAGTCTATATTTGCCAGAAAACAACTTATTCCAATCCATGTATCCATACATTCTAGATCCTTGCTCATTTCCTCAAAATTGGCCTTTTCCCAATTTAGAATCTCAACTTGAGGCCCAGACCTATCCTCCATAATTAACCTGAAACTAATGGCATTATGGTCACTGGACCCTAAATGTTTTCCTACACATAATTCTGTCACCTGTCCCGTCTTGTTCCTTAACAGGAGTCCAATATTGCACTCTCTCGTTGGTACCTGAATATATACATTTTTTGCAAATTTTATTAATCAAAATAAGTCATACAGTAAAAATACAAGTAAATCCATAATATTTTACCCCATATAATCTCCAACGCCCCCCCCCAATCCTAACCCATCCTCCCAACACCCTTCTAAACTACCCTAAAAGAAAGAAAAGAGAATAGAATAGGACATCAACTTACAGAACAACTTTCAACTATTGCCATGGTTTAGTGCAACCCCAACAACTGTGGGGGAAAAAAAACTATTGCAAATTCAGTCCCATATCTCTCATATACAGGCTCCAATCTTTAACAAAGAAAGAATAAATTTTAAATTTTGGGGAATCTTACAAGGAATAGACTGAAAAAGATATTGAATACAAGGAAAGACATTCATTTTCACATAATTAACACGTCTTATTAATGTTATTGGTAAATCTTTCCACCGATTTAAATCATATTTAATTTTAGACAACAAAGGTAAATAATTCAATTCATATAAATGATTATAATTACTATCTATTATAATTTCTATATACTTAATTCGATCAGGCCACTTAAATTTCGCAACATGCCTACAAGACAAATAATCCACATCAGCCAAAGGCATAATTTCACTCTTATCCCAATTAATCTTCTATCCCAATAATTCACCGCACTCTCCAGTCTAACATGCAGACTTGCCAAAGAGTGCATAGGTTGTGTTAAATATATCAAAACATCATCTGCAAATAAACTTATTTTATATTCATCTGCTTTTACCCTAATACCCTTAATATTACTATCTTGTCTAATTAACTAAGCCAAAGGTTCAATGACCACTGCAAATAGAGCTGGTGACAAAGGACAGCCCTGTCTAGTCGATCTAGATAATACAAAAGAAGAAGATACCTGTCCATTTGTCACAACTCTAGCCGTAGGGTTTTTATATAAAGCCTTAATCCAGCCAATGAAAAGAGGCCCAAATTTAAACTTCTCCAACACTTTAAAGAAAAAAACTACATTCCACTCTATCAAAGGCCTTTTCTGCATCAAGAGCAATTACCATAGGTTGGTCAGATTGCTCCAGAGAAGTATTAATTAAAGAAATCAACTTCACATTATTATCTGCTGAATACTGATTTTTAATAAAACCCACCTGGTCTATGTGAATCAAATCTGGTAAATGTTTAGCTAATCTATTAGCTAGAACCTCAGCAACAATTTTATAACCTACATTTAATAAAGAAATAGGTCTATAAGATTCCACTTTTAATGGGTCCCTATCCTTCTTAAGAATAACCATGATAAGTGCTCTAGAAAAAGAATCCAGAAAAGAGACAGTCTCCATCGCCTGCTTTAATACATCCACCAATATAGGAATTAATAAGTCCTGAAATTCTTTATAAAATTCAAAAGTAAAATTATCCTCTCCTGGAGACTTCCCACCAGGCATTGATCGCAATGCTCCCTCACTTCTGTAACAGTAAAAAAGGGATCTAAATCCTTAATATCTGCATTATTCAAAGACGGTAAAGCCAATTCAGACAAAAAGGTACCAATTTTAATATTATCTTCCAATACTTCAGAAGTATACAATTTCTCATAAAATAAACAAAATTTCCTGAGGTTTATAAATAATTAGGGAGCCACGTCTTATAGCATTTATTGTCTTAGAAACCTATTCAGTCTTTAATTGTCATGCTAATACTTTATGGGCTCTTTCACCCAACTCATAAAAATGTTGTTTGGTCCTCTGCAATAACTTCTCAACTTTATGTTTGTAATGAATTACATTGCAATTTCAAATTAGTTAAGTAGACTTTTTTTAGCTTCCTTAGAATCCCACTGTTTTTCTAAAATCTCTATCTCCTTCTCTATTAGTCTCAGCCATGTTTTTTTTAAAATTTTAGCTGTGTAACTAAAAATAGGGTGGGGCCAGTACTGCGCGCACTGCACTCCACCTAAAAGCTCCTTTGCGCAGGCCCGAGGACAGGTCCACGTCCTCCCCCTCCACGTCCTCCCCCTCCACGTCCTCCCCCTCCACGTCCTCCCCCTCCACGTCCTCCCCCTCCACGTCCTCCCCCTCCACGTCCTCCCCCTCCACGTCCTCCCCCTCCACGTCCTCCCCCTCCACGTCCTCCCCCTCCACGTCCTCCCCCTCCACGTCCTCCCCCTCCACGTCCTCCCCCTCCACGTCCTCCCCCTCCACGTCCTCCCCCTCCACGTCCTCCCCCTCCACGTCCTCCCCCTCCACGTCCTCCCCCTCCACGTCCTCCCCCTCCACGTCCTCCCCCTCCACATCCTCCCCCTCCACATCCTCCCCCTCCATATCCTCCCCCTCAAAAAAAAAATCTGTCCCCGCAAATAAGCTTTCAAAGTATCCCATAAAACAAATTTACTTCCAAGCGAATCTACATTTATTTTCAAAAATAACTGTATTTGATCCCTCATAAACTTAGTAAATTCAGAATTTCTCAACAACGTAGAATTAAATCTCCATCTATATTCATTCTCCACTATCTCGGAACCAGTACAAGTAATTAACAACAAAGAATGATCAGACAAAATTTTACTCTTATATTCAACTTTAAAAATTCGTCCTTTTAATTGCGCTGATTCTAAAAATAAATCTATCCTAGAATAAGAGTCATGTCGAGATGAGTAAAATGAAAAATCGTTCTCCTTTGGGTTTAATTTCCTCCAAATCTCTACTAGATTCATATCTTTCATTACTGTCATTAACTTTTCAAAAGGTGTTGAATAGTTCTGCTGGGGGAGGTGTCTTCCCACATCTTCTCCTTATGCCATCCTGCCACTCCCCCAGTACCTCTATATATTAAAAAAAATTCTGAACACATTTGACAAACATTTACAGCATGGGAGTCCCAGTTAATGTGTGGGAAGTTAAAATCTTCTACTGTCACAACTATATGTTTCCTGCAGCTGTCTGTTATCTCACTACAGATTTGCTCCTCCAATCCTCACTATTGGGTTCTATAATACAACTCCATCTAGCCTCAGTAGATGAGCCCTCTGGTCTATCCTGTCTGAGCACAGCTGTGATATTTTCCTGATGAGCAATGCCACTCCTCCCCCCCTTTTCATTTACCACCCCCACCGCTCCATCACTTCTGAAACAATGGAAACCCAAAACATTGAGCTGCCAGTCCTGCCCCACCAGCAATAAAGTTGTTTCACTAATGGCCACAACGTCATAATTCCATGTGCCAATAGATGCTTTTAATGTCAGCCTTTCCAACAATAATTCTTGCATTGAAATAGATGCACCTGAGAAAATTTCCACCACGTAGAACCTTTTTGCATCTAATCCAGTGCTCTTGTTCTGTATCACAGTCTCCTCTACATTGGAGAGACAGGGAAATCACTTCATTCAGTACCTTCACTATCCACTAAAATAGCAGGAATCTCCCAGTGGCAACCCATTTCAATTCCAGCCCCAATTTCATGCTGATATGTCTATGGTCTCATATTGTTTATCATTTGGAATGAATGCCCAGCCAAAGGCAATTGTCAATTGTAAAGTATGAATTATTTCTCAGCCTGAATGTCGAGAACCAACGTATCCAACTGAGCAAACTGACCAGAGTAACACCCAAACAGCAAAGGGTCTCAAAGTGCTTGTCAGCAACAATATGTCTGAAACAACATTACTTACTGAGAATTTAGTAAATCGCTGAAAATTCTCAACATGTGTTTTAACAGAAGGAAACAGTGATATTTAAAGTTGATACACATGGCTGCAATCTTTTTTGGTGGCATGATTTATGAACACAACAATTTGTATTTATACAGCAATATAAGCATGATGCTTCACAGAAAAATTCTTAAAATGTGAAGGGGAAAGGCCTCAAAGCTGAGATCCTGGGCAGTGAAAAGCAGGCCAATAATGGCATGATGTTTACAGATAATCTATTGGTCAGAAATGGAGGATGAGCGATTATTCAAGAAATTATGGTGCTGAAACAGATCAAAGAGTCAAGGAGTGTCAAGGCCCAGTAAAATACTGAGAGGATGGATGAGAATTTCAAGATCAAATTGAAGCTTCTTTGTGATCAAATGCAGATCAGAGATACAATTAGATGACCACCAGTTTTGTAAAACATTTGTAATAAGCACTATACAAGGTGCATATTAGAAAAGTTAAGTCTTTAGGTTATGAATGAGGGCTTAAACAGGAGATACAACATAGATGGGAATGGGTAGTCTTTGCAATTGCATAGATACATGCTTCAGAGTCCATCTTGTGGTCAAATGCTGAAGGAACAGATAAAAGCGCATTCACAAAAACAAATCAAAACTTTATTGGATATCATTCTTGAACATAATTTCATTTGTGAGAAAAATCCATTTTCAGCTGAAAAATAATTGCTTATTATATATTCTCGAGTCTAGAAATATGAGAGATAATCTAATGAAAGTAGGATGGATGGAGTGACGCTATTTCCCACGAGAGAGGTGCTAATTTGGGGGGGGGGGGGGTTCACAGTCTCAGAATGAGCAGTTGGCCATAAGGAGTGAGAAATGTCTTCTTTCATCCTTTGAAATCCTTCATTCTGAAGGACTGTAGAGACTCAAAACAATATACTTTTGGACATTACGGAAATCGAGGGTTATAGGGCTAATGCAAGAAAATAATACACAAGATAAAATACAAGCCACAATCTTGATACATGGTAGATGAAAGGCCAAATGGTCCATTCCTGCTCCCAATTCTGAGGTGATAAATATTAAATGGAAATGGTTAACTAGCAACATTCAACCAATTTACAAACAGTAAACAAGAAATGCAAATCCAAAATAAATAACATCCCCGGAATTTGTGGATTCTCTTCAGATAATTAAACATGCTCTTCAATTAAATAGCTTTTGGTTTTCTCCTTCCATCCACACTTTCACTGAATCAAAGTTTATTTCTAACTTTTTAGTTGTGATGAAAGATTGTTTATTCAAAACATTAATTTTCTTGTTGAGATCTATTTTCTATTTTTATTCCTATTTACACACAATGTGCAAATATTATTTGGCAGCCCATTCTTCATAACTATCAGAGGTGTTATTAGGATTTTCCAATCCTAATGACCATCCACATTTTAAGATACAACATTTGTAAATTGACTTATTTGTAAATTTAGCTCTGTGGAATGCAAATAAAATCACCTTTTGTTTCAATGCAGTGATACCAAATAAAGTAGATAAGCAGTTGAGCTGAGGTAACCAAGCCTTGGTGGATGGGTATTTTCAGTCTCGACAGGTGATTTGAGTAGCATGGAAAACATGGAGAAAGATTAGATTGAAACAAGGAAGTCTGCATGTGCTATGATTATTGTAAATACACAGAGGTGCTAGAGAAACACATCAAGGGCTCAGGCTCAAAATGTTGGCTATACAGCTTTCCTCCTACGGACACCGAGTCCTGCTGAGATTCTCTTCGGTGTAATATTTTTGTCAGATTAGATTCCTTGGGGTGTACTGAGCTAGTTTATCTCAGTCACATATATAGTGCCACAAAAATACTACTGGTTCCATTCCTAACTGCCATCATTGCTGTGGATGTTGAAAGAAGATACATATGGGGCCAGCTATGAGTTTCTATCCTATCCCATATTAAGCATGGTCTCAGCACTCACTGATGCATCATGAATGGCCACAAGGCAATTTGTCAGATAGTCTTTGGTTCTTCCTGCAATACAAACCGAGGAAACCATGGGCGAGGTAAGTGAAGAAAATAACTTTAGAATCAGCATCTTACATCAAGGACCTTATCCATTGTCAAGCTGATTAACAGCAGGTGTGCTTTGACAAAGACAATGTAGCAAAATATTGTACAAGAATTAACAGAATTGACACAATTCAGAAATGCTTAAAGCAATGACAAGGGATTTATAAATGATCTCCAATTTAAACTATACTTTCTATCATTTTCTATAATGGCACTTTGGAGAACAAAAAGTTTATAAGAACAACCAAGCCTTGTGACCTGAATTATTTACATGTTTATCGAATACCACACAATTTGTGCACAATTTCCAGAACACCCATCAAAAACAAGATGATCTCATGTGGCGTTGCTAGAAAGCACAAAGAATGAGTAAAGTCAGTTTGCGTGTGAAATGGGCTCTAGGGTAAAGAATAAATGGATCAGAAAAGGAGAAGCATTTCCCAACTGTTTTCTCCCAGGGCAAGTGTGAAGATGTCACAGATCCTGCATTAAACTAATCCTTCCTTTAATCCACTTTCCTTAAGATGATTTCATTCCGGTTTTAAAATTATATGAATGCAGAAGTGTTAACTAATAAGATAATTTATTACTTTGATTTGGAATTCTTTTTGCAAACCAGCTTCATTTTTGGTAGTATGTTTAGATTTTTTTAAATAATAAAATATTATTATAATTTAATTTGTTTAATTGAGAATGCAGGGTACCTTGGATGAACTGGTATAATCTAAGTGCCAAGTATTATTTTTTTTACTTTTACTACGTATTCTTAATGTTCTCTGTATTTTTCAATGTGGAATTTCAATTTCAATAAAAATATTGAAAAAGAAAGAAAAATTATGCATTACAACTGCACATTTATAATTCTTTGATATTGCTTTTGGATAACAGGAAATTAATTATTTCAGAAGTAAACGGAAGAAGGTGGAGCACTGGTGTTTCTCTGCAGTGTACTTTCAGGAGCCAGGAGGCACAAGTAAGGTGCCCCAGTGACACAACTGGCGCAGAGTGCTATTACAGCTCCACAATAGCTTAAAATGGGAAAAGATAGGACAAAAAGATTTAAAAAGCAACAAGGAAAATTTGGACAGGAAATTAAAAATTTGTAATAAAAGCCAATTCCTTCCAATTTCAACACTTTCTGGAAAAAATCCACAACTGGAAGAAAGCATCAAGCTGTTCTTGAGTGAATAATTTCATTGTGAGCTGACAGCTTAGCATGAAAACCGCCCCCCCCACCCCCGATTCTAATTTCCCTACCCATGTTTCTGGCCTGCTCTCCAGCTCGACATTGATGTGCTGAGCTGAGCAGACAACAAAATTCTCTTGAGCCATTGAGCCATCTGCAGATGATGTGATTGTAGTTTAACACATAAGAGTGTGGTAGAGACCCAGCAGGTCATGCAGTGTTCATAGGAAGCAAACAAATATAACCAATGTTTTAGGCCTAAGTCCTTTGTCAAGGCATGAGCAAAAAACAATAAAGCACCTTAATTAAAAAGGTGTGGGGAGGAGGAAAGAAGGACAGGGGAGGACAAGCCAACAAGCAAGAAGGGAAAAGTTCTTGGGAGTCACTATCTCAGAGGATCTTTCCTGGATTCAACACAGCTGGGAGGGCAGGAGGAAAAAAAAACTGAGGTTATGGGGGGGGGGATAGCTCTCCGAATGGAGAGGGAAGGGGGTAGGGAGCTGGAGGAAAGGAGACAGAAGGATAGGGAAAGAAAGAGACTGGGGAGTGGCCAAAAAGAAACCAAAGAAATCTATGTTCATGCCATCAGGTTGGAGAGTCCTCAAATGTAATATGAGGTGTTATTTTTCCAATTTGCAGGTGGCCTAGTTTGGCAGTAAATGACACTATGGTCAGACATGTTGGTGTGGGAATTGGGCATGGAATTGAAATGGTTGGCCACTGGTAAGTCCCCGCTACTACAGCAGACAGAGCGAAGGTGCTCAGCAAAACGATTAGTTTAATCCCAGTCTGCGTCCAGTTCTTTGATGTAGAGGAGTTCATAATGGGAGTACCAGACGCAGATGAACCATGTAGTTTCACATGTGAAGTGATGCTTTACTTTGTTGGAACCCCAAAATGATGGTGAGAGAAGAGTTGTGTGTGCAAATGTAGCATTTCCTGCAGTAACAGGGCTAGGTACCAAGGGAGTGATTCGTAGGAAGGGATGAGTGGACAAGAGAGTCATGGTGGAAGCTGTCCCTGAGGAAGGTGGAGAGGGAAGAGGAGAGGGTAAGATGGGTCTGGTGGTGGGGTGGTAGGTGAGGACAAGGGGAATCCTGTCCTTGTTGCATCTAAGGGCGGAGGGAGACAGGGCAGATGTGCAGGAAATAGAGGAGATGCAGGCAAAGGCTGAGTTGATGGAGTAGAAGTAAGAGAACATTTCAGATGATCTGGAATGGAAGGCTGCATCTTGGGAGTAGGTGACGGAGACAGGAATTGAAAGGATTCAAATTTCAGATTTATTGTCAGAATACATTCATGATATCACATAAAATCCTGAGATTCTTTTTTCTGTGGGTGAGGCAGAATTACCACTTAATGGTAGTGCAAAAACACTGTACAGTGTACAAACATGTAAAGAACTATAAACTGTGCAATAAAGAGAGAATTAAAAAAAGTGCACAAGGGTCCATAAATGAGTCGCTAATTGAATTTGTTGTTGAGGAGTCTGTGATGGTGGAGGGGTAGCAGCTGTTCCTGAATCTGGTGGTTCGAGTCATGTGGCGCCTATACCTCTTTTCTGATGACACAGTGAGAACAGAGCGTGTGCTGGGTAGTGTTGATCCTTGATGATTGCTGCTGCTCTCTGACATCAGCATTTCCTGTAGAAGTTCTTGATAGTGAGGAGGGTTTTGCCTGTGATATCCTGGGCTGTGTCAACTACCTTTTGGAGGCTTCATGCTCAGGAGTATTGGTGTTCCCTACCAGAATGATGCAGCCGGTCAGCACACTTCACATCACACATCTGTAGTAAGTTGCCACGGTTTCTGGTGTCATATCAAACCTCCACAAACTCCTTAAGGAAGTAGAAGCGCTGATGTGCTTTCTTCACAATGCCATTAGTGTGTTGAGTCCAGAAAAGATCCTCTGAGATAGTGACTCCCAAGAACTTTTCAGCACCGATTAGAAGGGCTGAAGAGGCCTGTTTCTGTGCTGTAATGTTCTATGGTTCTAACTTAAATTAGCTCACCTTCTCCACCTCTGATCCCACAATGATCACTGGATTGTAAAACTCTGGCTTTCCCTTCCTGAAGTCAACAATCAGTTCCTTAGTTTTGAAGACATTGAGTGCAAGGTTGTTGTTGGTGCATCATTCAGCCAAGTTTTCAATCTCCTTCCTGTATACTAACTCATCACCTTTCTTTAAACAACACACTACAGTGGTATTGTTGGCAAATTTATAGATGATGTTATTGTCGTACTGAGCCACACAGTTGTAGGTGTAAAGTGAGAAGAGCAGATGTCTAACAATGTAGTCCTGTGTTGCTTCGGTCCTGATGGAGACTGCAGAGGAGATGTTCTTACAAATCTTCACTGATTGTGGTCTAGAGATGGGAAAATTCATGAAACAATTACTTGGTGGTGTGTTAACTCCCAGGTCTTGGAGTTTGCTGATCAGTTTTGAGGGGATGGTGGTGTTAAATGTCGAAAAGTAGTTGATAAATGCATCTTTACTGCCCAAATGTTCCAGGCTTTGTGTAGACCCAGTGAGATGGCAATTACCGTAGACCTGTTTCTACAGTAGATAAACTGGAATGGATCCATTCACTTAGACAGGACCTGATATGCTTCATTATCAGCCTTTCAAAACACTTCATCACTGTTGATGTAGGTGCTACTGGTCAATAGTCATTAAGGCAGGTTATGACACTCTTCTTGGGCACCGGTATGATTGACGTCTGTTTGAAATAGGTGAGTACCATGCCCAGTTGGAATGAGATATTAAAGATATCCATGAATATATTGGTAAGTCGGCCAGGTACTCCGTCTGGACCAGATGCTTTCCTCAGATTCACTCTCCTGAAGGCAGCACCCACACCATCCTCAGATACACACAGGATGGGATCATCAGATGTGGTGGTGCGGAAAGGTGGTTCTTCACTGTTATTGTCGTCAATTCGAGCGAAGAAGGCATTGAGTTCCTCTGGGAGCGAACAGAGGACAGATTAGAATCCTTTCAGAGGACTGAGTATGAAGACGTGTAGTTGAGGAACCTGTGGGAGTTGGTGGGGCCTTTCATTATTCAACATTCTCTTTAGCCATTCATCGTTACACCACTACCCTCTATGAATAGCATTGCTGACTTTAATTAAAATGGTGATTACTGGAGATTTATTATTTCAATCCTGGTTTCTAATTTATTTCTAGCAGTTTAATATTTTCCAAGTAATTTAAAAAAATGTTTTAAATGTCTCTGATGAGTGAGGAACACTCTGCTGGGTCCACAGATTGCCCCAGGTAGAACAGCTGGTATTGTACAAGGCAGACGGAAGAATTAATTGGGCTTTTGCTTGCTCTTCCCACTTCCACACTTGGGCTTTTCATGTTTCTTTGGAGAGACACAAAGTGCTCCGAGCCTTCCCTGATGCTCTTTTACCTGATGCTCTTTTAAGCAGCCATGGACTAGGATTTCTCATGATATGGATATTTTTTTTTTAAGGGGATTTTGAGGATTCCCTTGAAGAGTTTCTG
The DNA here is from genome assembly GCF_036971445.1 of Narcine bancroftii. Classification (NCBI taxonomy): domain Eukaryota; kingdom Metazoa; phylum Chordata; class Chondrichthyes; order Torpediniformes; family Narcinidae; genus Narcine; species Narcine bancroftii. The sequence continues at coordinate 40,572,589 of NC_091477.1, forward strand.
TCTTCTTGGCTTGTCTCAACACAAGCTGATTTAGCATGATCTGATCCTCAGTGTTCTGGATGGAGGTGTAAGAGAAGATGAAGAGCTGATTTAATTATCCTGCAAGTGGATTTGGAGAATTTTGCAGAGACAGTGTCCCAAGGTGAGTTGTCTGTGTGTCCAATGAACGTTGGAGGCGAGGAGTCACTCTTCCTCAGCAGAAGATGAGCTTCGTAGTCAGCCACAGACTCTGAACGTACACTGTGAACATACACTGGGTGTACAGGAGCCAATGGTAAATGTAATGATTTGTTTTCATAGCTTTGCTTTGGCTTCTGGGAAGTGTGCCATGTTTTCCTG